>NW_017728901.1:116745-131311 GCF_001723895.1 Crocodylus porosus
GGGTGGGGCGGGCTGCAGCTGTGGCTGTGTGAGGCTCTTCTTGGCGGGGCCAGGGCTTGGAGTGGGTGCCAGTGGCACTGGGAGGATACCCCAGATTTTGCCAGTGCTCCGCTCTCAGCACAGTCACCACCACCAGCTGTCCAGCACAGCCCCGACTTCCCAGTGCACAGGTGGAGGCGGGTTGTTGAGCCCAGGCTGCTCTGGGTGGCTGGTGACGGCGGTGCTGGGATTGGAAAAGTGGCAAAATTTGGAGTGGATGCAGCATCCTCCCAGCGCTGCCTGCACCCACTCTGAGCCCAGCCCCTGCCAAGAAGAGCCCTGCACAGATCTGGCGGGGGTGCACGCCACCCCTGTGC
Source organism: Crocodylus porosus (assembly GCF_001723895.1). Lineage (NCBI taxonomy): Eukaryota > Metazoa > Chordata > Crocodylia > Crocodylidae > Crocodylus > Crocodylus porosus. The sequence goes on from NW_017728901.1 coordinate 117,102, forward strand.
CCTCTCAGGGTCCAAGCAGCGGCACCCTCTTCCTCCCCCAGGAGCCATAGGCTCTGGCCCCCTACCCCCACCCTGCCCCTGCCCTCTCCCTCACCTCAGGGCGCATTGATCTGCCCCCCACCCCTCCCCTCCCGCTCCCCTTCCACCACACTGGACTTAACACCTGGAGACAGCTCTCCATGCTGCTGGCTGTGCTCCTTGCTGCCTGAGTGCTGCACTACGGCTGTGAGCAGTACAGGCATTTATTGGCCAAATTATTGGCCTCATTGGGCTGATATCCAATATAGCCAGTTTTCTTTATATCAGTACGGATTCGATATCAGACTGATGTATCAGTGTACCTCTACACAGAAGAGGAGCATTTCCATTAGAAAACACTGTGTATCTTGCATTTGCTCCCCTTTTACCTCAGAGTAAATTCCCTTGGTGTAAATGTATTTGTGTCTGCATCCCAAGAAACCTTGTTTAGGACCTTCTGGACACAATCAGGTTCTCTCCAAGCTGGTGGCTGCCTATACATGAGGTCCTGCAGTGGTCTTAGCTTAGTAGGTAGTAAGTTTAAAACTAACAAAAAGTTCTTTTTCACTCAGCATGGAATTCAAGTGTGTAACTCATTGGCACAAAATGTTGAGAGAGCTGAGGGTTCAGCCAGATTCAAAAAAGGATTGGACATGTTCTTGGAGGAGACGGGCATTGGTAGCTATTGAGCACGGGAGTGAGGAGCACAGCCTCTGAGTCAGAATTTCCTAGACCTTAAATGCTAGAGGCTGCAAGTGGGGGTACAAACTCTGGTCACACCCTTTCAGCATCCACCCTCTGCTGAAGTGTGGCACAGGAGACTGGGCAAGATGGACCTGCCATCTGACACAGCACATGGCAGTTCTTACATATCTGGCCGGTCCTAGAGCAGGGGATGCATTTCCCTTGTCAGAGAAGCTAGACTGTAGAGGCACAGACCTGGCATGACTCAAGGGATGATCATCATGTTGCTTCATGCACAGCTAGGGCATGCTCAGAGGCAGTGCTGATAGAGGCAGGGTAGGTTGGAGTCAAGGGGAAGGACTAACAGGGCGGGAGGAGTGTTTGCATGGCCTGGGGAGAGTAGCTGAGATCTGCACTGAGGCTGATGCTGTGTTTCCTCCTGACCCGTGTGTCCTGCTCTCTCCCTCCTCACTCGCAGCCTGATGTCCAGCAGATTTTCCCCACACATGGTGCCACCTCCCGCACATGGGCTCCACCCTTCGGGAATCCCGCACCCCACAATTGTCTCACCCATCGTGAAGCAGGAACCTGCACAGCCCAGCGTGAGCCCAGGGGGGAATGCGTAAGTTAAGGATGTAGGAGAGGGGGGCATGAGGAGTGCAGCTCCAGTTGGCTATCTTTTGGTACACTGCAGAGTTTCAGGGTTGGGCTTCTACAGTGCCTCGTGCGCACAGGCCTGTACTGGTGAACATGAGCCCTATTTTCCATTAAAAAGTGGTTTTTCATAGAATCAGAAAGAGGTAGGGCTGAAAGGGACCCCAGAGGTCATCTAGTCTAACCCCCCTGCCTGAGGCAGGATCAGCCCTATCCAAACCATCCTATACAAATCTATCATCTAAACTCTTCATAAAATCATCATCAATCCTGACACAACACACGACATAACACCGAACCTGCCACAAGGAAAGCAGGAGGACCACAGCAGCCAATGTCCCGTTTCTGTAGCAGGTTGTTAATATACACTCAAGAGACCCCAAGCAGAGGCTGTGCCCCTTGCTACAGAGGAGAGCAAACCCTGCCTATCAATCTGACCATGGGGAAAAAATTCCTTCCTGACCCCAAATCAGTAAGCCTGATCCTAAGTGGAGGGGAAAGACCCTCTATCTAGAAATCTCTGGCTTTAACTCCCAGCAGGAGCATCACAATCCCCAGCCATATGGGAAAAAAAGAAAGAGAAGGCATGGTAAAAGCAGCCACTTTTTAAGCGACCGTTCCCGCTTCATGCAATGATTGTAGTGTTTTCCCTGCAAAAGCATCTGATTTTCTGGAAAATGTGTAAGCACATGAGTTTGGAAGGGTTGTGTCAGCTTCCAGAAGATCCAAATCCTAGTATCTGCAGCTGCCAGATGGTGTATAGGATTGGGGCAGGATTTTGTTACCAGGCCATTCTCAGGGACTCCCCCAAATGGCAGAGAGGTGACATTGGCCTCAAAACTGCTTTGCAAGCTCTGTGCAAAGGATGCAGTTAATCCAGCGGAGGTATTTCCATATATCTTTCCCTCCAGGCACACTCTAGTGCCCAGACGAGAGCCTGATGTACACAAGCTCACTCATACCTGCTTGCCTGTAGAAATACATGTGTACATATGGCCTTGCATATGTACCAGCCTGCTTTCACCAACATGCACACATACTCCCATCCCTACCACACAGACATTTTCCATGCATGTTTACACATACACATGCCCAGCTAGCCTTTCACCTCCAGGGACATCTGTCACATAGGTACACTAACACCTTTGCCCACAATATGCACCTCCACATGAACATAGGGGTGCAGATGGCTCAGTGCATCAGCAAATATAGCCTAATGCGTATTTTTCTCCAGTTAAAAGAGAAACTAGAAGCTTTACTTATGGGCAGGCCCCAGTGCTATATTATTCAGTTAAAGATCAAAACAAAAAAACCAAATCTTAGTTTAATGGACTGTACACTGATTTGCGAGCTTAGACATTAAGTTAAAAAAATGCAACAAATCAGGCAAAAACAGTCCATAGAAGTTGTTTCATTGGTTCTGTCATCGTTACAGGTAGATGCACAGGTCTTATTCAGATTTGTACAACAGAATCTAGTCTTTTTGAGCATCTTGACAGAGCATCCAACATTTCCCTGTCCGCCATTTCCACACCTGACTTTATGTGTACTTGAGTTACTATAACCACACTTGAGTTGAGATTTTTAGTTATAGCTAAAAACAGGCAGCAGGACTATGAAACGAGAGAGATTACCAGAAGCAATTTTGCTGTTAGCAGACAGCAGAATTGCAGAAGAAAGGATGACTTGATTAATGAAACATCAGGACCCTTAAAAAGGAGAGAGTTGTTGTCACCTGTGGAGTAAAGATTAGCAGGAATGAGGGAGAGGATAATGAACCACCTGATTCTTTCTTTCAATGCTGCCTAAATAGAAATGCTGCAGTTGACTTAAAGTTTGGGTGAGGCAGGGATTAAAGCAGAGTGTAGCTGTACCATGGCACCATGCCCTGGATGTGTGTGTGTGCGCTTGTGAAAAATCAGCCTCCTTGCACCAACCTGATCTCATCCTGTGCTGAGGCAGCATGGTTGGGTGCCAAAGTGGACATGCCCTGGAATCTGTGGGGCAGGGGGAGTTATCTTGTAAGAGATGCTGACGGAGTTGGGGCCACACAGTAATGGATTTTGATGGGGGGAGGGAGGGCTGCATTTGGGTCCTACAGAGCAAAGAGATTTACTGGTTTCCTTGGGAAGGAAAGAGCAAATCCCACTGTTCAGGTCTGCAGAATACCCAGGGCTGGGGAGGGGAGTGGGTGTGGGACTATGCCCCCAGGGGCCTGAGCAATGGCTGAGATCTGGCTCTGGAACATGATGGCCATTGTGGTTACCGCCTGCTCTGGTTACCACAGGAAATCCCCGGTCACTGTGAAGAAGGAAGAGGAGAAAAAGCCCCACATCAAGAAACCGCTCAACGCATTCATGCTGTACATGAAGGAGATGCGGGCCAAGGTGGTGGCCGAGTGCACGCTGAAAGAGAGTGCAGCCATCAACCAGATCCTGGGCAGACGGGTACCAGTGTCTTTCTCTCTGTCTCCTCGGTCCCTCTTTCCTCCATGCCTCCCACATTCTGCCCTGCATCCAGCTCTCCTTCTCCTCCTGTGCTTTTGGTGTCCGCGGAGCTGCCCTGGAGCTTGCCCCCCAGCTTCTCCATCATCCATGGGGGACCTTGCCTGGCTGGCATCTGCCGAGGATATGCAAGTGCTTTGCATGCTGGAGCTGGCATCATCTCATTTACATCATCCTCCCTTTACAAGGCTGTAGTGTGGAGGAGCTTGAGGATCCCAGGAACCACCATGCCTCAGGGGGCCCCCAGCTGAATGCTCAGCCCTGGCATCCCCAGGCCACTTGCTGTGTGGCTAGATAGTGACCCCCAGCCACAGCCCCTGCTCCTGTGGGTATGCTGGGGGTCTGTCCTGTAGCACACTAGGTAGAACTAGAAAGGGATGTAGCACTGGCTCCTCACTTATGGAAAGCATCCTTGGGGACTCTGGTAATAACCTGCCTGGAGTGATCCAAGCCAGAGGGGCACAGTGCAGAGGGTCTCCCCAGCTGTGGCTGGGGGCTTCATTGAGAGCAGGAGCCCCCATTTGCTGCCTGTCCCCAGGCCCTGGGAATTTTCCAGGCTCTGCCTCAGGGTGGTGGTGTGGGCCTGGAGGCCTGGCCCTTGTGCCTTGCACTCCATCTCATTAGGGCTGTGGGCAGCTGCCAGCGCTGCTCCAAGTTGCACCTAGCTCAGCCTTCCGAGAGCTGCCTGCTGCAGCTGCTGCTCGCCCCAGGCTCACGACTCAGGGGCCCCTCGCAGAAAGGGGGAGGGTGGGTTTTGTCTCCCCACCCCCGGGTTTCACAGTCAGTTGACTTCTTTTCTCCCCTTAGTGGCACTCACTGTCCCGGGAAGAACAAGCCAAGTACTACGAGCTGGCGCGGAAGGAGCGACAGCTGCATTCTCAGCTCTACCCGACCTGGTCTGCGCGGGATAACTACGTGAGTTGAAGCTGCCGGGGTGGGGGGAGGCTTGGCGGGGAAGCATGGTCTCTGCAGAGGCTGCCCCTCCCTGGCACGTGCCCTGGGGAGTATTCTCAGGTGTTACACAGCAGCTCAGCCTCGGGGATCATAGCAATGCTTGCCCCTCCTCCCCCGGTTGCCAGTTGTTGCTGCCCTGGTACTGTTCTGAACCCTGTGCTGTTGCCTTTTCCAGGGGAAAAAGAAGAAGAGGAAGCGAGAGAAACTTGCCCAGCAGCAGACCCAGGACACCGAGAGTGAGTACCAGCCCTGGCATGTCATGACCTGACAGGGCATCTGCTTCACGTAGCTCCATCAGATGGGGACAGGACCCTGTCTTCTCCCTTTCTTTGACAGGGCTCTGACCCAGACCTGGTCTGAGCAATGTGGCTGCTTTAAAAAAACCCCAAGAACCCTGCCTTGAAAATACCACTGAGGTGGGACAAAGCAGGGTGCAGGGGCTGTCCCCTGAGGCTAAGATGCTCTGCTCTGTCCTTGGATATCTTTGTCGATGATTTGACTTGTATCCTATCCCACCCTGTGACGTCAAGATGTTGGGAGCAGCTGCACACATGTGCCAAGAAGCTATGCCCTTCCCAGCCCCTTTCCTTCCAGTGAGACTGGTTTCCTTGGCAGAATGAAGCCAGGCCTTTGCCTTAGTCCATGCCCCGTGCTCCCCCCATGCCCACGATCCCGCATGCCAGGTTTGCTTGTACTTCTGGCCATAGTTCATGCTGTTTGTCTGCCTAATTTGGTAGTGAGGATAGAGCTGAATTACTCAGGTGCAGGCAGTCCTCCAGTGCCTTCTCACAATCCTCCCTGCATGATGAGTCCCTGGTGGATGAGGCAGGGCAGCTCAGTTAGTGCAGGCCATTCTTTGTGGGAGATGCAAGTGTAGCACTGTGCAGCTCGTGCCTACCTCAGTATGACATGCTAGGAGGTTGGCTGTGCTCTGGGGCAGCAGCAATGTGAAGACAGCCCCACTCCCAGGCGCAGATACTGGGCTTTGCACCTGCTGTTCTTGCTGCCCAGGACTGGACTGTATGGGGATGCTGATGGGTTCCTTTGCTGCCCCTTCCAGGTTCCCTGGTCTCCAAGAGCAAGAAGCCCTGCGTACAGTACCTGCCTGTGGAGAAGCCCTGTGACAGCCCTGCCTCCTCCCACGGCAGCATGCTGGATTCGCCCGCCACGCCTTCGGCAGCCCTGGCCTCTCCCGCCGCCCCAGCAGCCACCCACTCTGAGCAGGCCCAGCCCCTCTCGCTCACCACCAAGCCAGAAGCCCGAGCCCAGCTTGCCCTGCACTCAGCTGCTTTTCTGTCCAGCAAGGCCTCCTCTTCCTCCTCCTCTGGCCTCAGCAGCCCCTCACCTCTCCTCTCCAGACCCATCCCCTTTCCCTCGGTGCCACCCACAGCCCTTCTGACCTCCCCTCCCTCCTTCCCTGCTGCCCTTCCCTCCCCCCAGGCCGCCTTAGCAGTGCTGCAAGCCCAGCCTCTTTCCCTGGTCACCAAACCAGCTGACTAAAGGAGGCCTCCAGTCCTGTCCCCGCCCCGCCCCACTGTACATTGCCGAAGCCACAATCGAGATGCAAACGCCGCCCAAACCGTTATTGGTCAATATTTGACCCTTTTGCGAACTCTTTTATAAGCAGACTCTGGAGGACGGGGCTTTCTGCTTGGAGCTGTTCCCAGTAGTCTATGTAAAGACCATTTTTAATAAAAGAAAAGATAAAAAAAAAAAAAAAAAAAATTCAAAAGAAAACCCACGCACCAGCCAGCCACAAGATGCTCACATGAGCCTAAAGCAAGTGGAGACCGCCGTATTTCTGTTGCCCCCTCCCTGGAAACCCTGGGCTTGGACAGATGGAGCCTCTCTGGCATTCTGCTGAAGGTCATTTTGGACACCAGGCAGCAGGCACCTGGCAGCTCACAACGTTGTCCTGAAAACAGCTCTTCTCAACATGCCTCGGGCTTGGAGAGAGGGCTGGGGCCCCTGCCCCAGCCTGAGCGGAGCATGCCATGCCAGGACAATGCCAGGACAACCTGTCCCTGGTTCCTCCTGTGACTGTTTCAGGGTTGGGGAGGGAGGGGAGCTGAGCCTATGGGGGAACCTCCCATCATCTGTTAATTTTCACAAAAGGAAATAAAACTCCAGCTGCAAAGTTGCTGTGTGGAGCGTGGTCCATGGATCTCCATGAGTCTCTTCACCCACTGGGAACTGCCTGAGAGGCCCCCCATGCAGAAGAAGGGAGTATGTGTTGGAGGGGGGTTCAGGACTGGTTCACTAAAGGGAAGATAGCATCCCGTTTTCCTGGGCACTGTATATAGCACATGCGCTCTGTTGCCAACATTCACCCCTGTGAGCCCTGAAGGCTGGGCTGCAGCTCTGGGACTTGAAAAACTCTTTGATATTTCTTCCCCAATTATGCCCCCAGCAGTACCAGGCTCTAGACAAGTCCAGAGAGATCCCTTTTAATCGTGTTCCCACTCCAAATGGCTTCACCCAGGGCCTGGGAGGGATGACATGCCCCTCCGCAATATGACTCTTACCTGGACAAACACAACCCGGTCCCTGTTTTGTTTTGTGTTCTAGGCCTGAAGCTCAGTGCATCTCAAGGGGTGTAAACTCCACAACTCATGGAGACCCACCAGCAGGGGAGTGCAGGGGAGAAGCATGCAGCTTCCCCCACCTAGCAGGTATGTGTCAGGCTATCTGTTCCTGTATCTCAAGGAGGGTGCTGCCTGCCAACCCTGTATTTGGTCAGCACAGGCCGGTGTGAGGTGGGTGGCACCGTGCCTTTGTTTACCACGGGCCCCACATTGGTTCAACCCAGCCCTGAACTCAGTAGGAAGTTCCTTCCCAAACAAGACAGTCTTTTAAAGAGTTTATCGTTTTCAGAGAAACCGTTTCCTTGCTGTTGGGAGAAGCCAAGAACTCCCTGGAGGTCTGGACAGGTCCTAACGTGTCAATTGATGATGCCCCGACAGCGCATCATGCAGGATCTGTGCACTACAGGGGTAGCGTGGTGCTAGAACACCCGTCTGCTGCAACACGGTCCTTTGCAGAGGCACGGGCCAGCTTTCTCTGTGCAAAAGCTGCCCGGAGGAAGGGATTTTCAGTGGGGAGAGTGGGGGTCACGTGCAGCCTCTCTCTTCCCCACCCCAGGATCAGCCTGCAGACAAATAACTCCTTGAATTGGATTTCATGGGAAATTAAAGGCATGAAGAGACCTGTCAGAATAATTAAAGCCTGAACTGGAGCCAGACAGCTTCAAACAGATGTTGGCTTTCAGCAGGAGAGGATTTCTTTGTTTTACTCGGCATTTTCCCATACAGAAAAGGAACATCTGTTGCGATGCTTTGCTGCGCTCCTGAGCAGAGCTAGATGTGGATTATATCCCACTACCAGAGAGGCAACTGGCTCACCCGATCCAACAGCCGCTGTTGCCCGGAGTGCTCCCCACTGCTTCCCGTCACGCTGCTGGCAAAGAGAGCAGGAGCCAGCTCCATGGTGGGACTGCTTCATTCACAAAGGAATACACTCCTGCTGGCAGGGTCTGTGAGTCCTTTGTGCATTGGAGCTGATCGAAAGTTTGCCCCCCAGAGGCCAGGCTGGAAGTTTGCCCCCCAGCATTTGTTTTTGGCCCAAGACTGATTTTTTGCATGTGTTCCCCTTCCCCATGACAAATGTTGGCTTTCCTGCAGAAAATCGAACATCCAAAATGTTGTGAGGTGCAAGGGCTATTATGCTACATAGGGGAATAGCATGGGAGTATTTTCTCCACAGGCCAGATGTCATAGATTCCCACTGAGCATCAAGATTGTGGTCTACACTTCTTCCAACCTTGTCTGATGCATTGTTGGAAAACTTGTCCAAGCAGGAAGGAGACTCCGGCCAGAGAGTCCTAAGCAATGGTTCCCAGGAGAGCTGCAGCAGCATTTCCAACTAAGAACACATTCAGGTGTACAAACCTCTGCACAGCCCCACACCCACATATGTGAGAAGCAAAGAGATGCTACCACTGACTCCAAAGAGGCCCTACACAGGGGCTCTGAATGACGCATGCTGGTCACTTCCCTTGACTTCTCCAAATCCTGCTCAGTTCTTTTAGGAAAAGGGTCAGTGGCACCCTGCCTTCTTGCAGAAGGATTGGTAGAGAGGGTTTCCTGCAGAGCCGGGGGCCGGGAGGACACCCAGTCATTGAATGGGCATCCCTTGGCAGTCTGGAAAGTAGCTTGTCTCCCCAGCAGCTGGGTATCTCCACCCAGCCCCTGCCATGCGTCTGCTCTGCTGGCATTGCAGGAGAGGGAAAGCAGGTGTCTGGTGAGCACCTGGGTTTGGTTAAACTCCCTGGGTCTAACTGTGCTATTTTTGTCTAGGAACATGGTCTTCTCACAGCCCTGCAGGCAGTCTACTGAGGTACAAAGCCAAACTGAATCATGTCTCATTTCTTCAAGGAGATAAAGCATCCAAGGGCTGGCACAATAACTGTGCAGCGGCTCCAGAGACACAGCTTGAGAACAGGATTTCTTGTCCCTCTCGATGCCCAGGATGGAGTGTGGCCCAACAGGGGGACAAGCAGCTGCCCAGCTAGACAGACCCTCTGCAGAGATCTCCTGGAACAGACACAGGGACTCTGAGGTGGAGAGACCAACCCAGCCTGGGATGCAACCTCAGGTACACCCCCAGACCTTGAAGAAAGAGGCTGTTTCAAAGATGCTGAGTATCTGCTGCTCCCACTGGGAATTGATGGCACTCAGCACCGCTAAAGCAAGTTCACCGACAGAGGTAGGGCCTTACCTTTTGCCACCCATTGGTGACCTGAGTGTCTTTGGTTGGCACAGGCTGGTCACCTGGTGCTGGCTCTGCCTTCTCATTTCCATACTCCAAAAAGATGCTAACAAAGCACTAGAGCTGGCTCTGGTATTCGGTACCTGTGTAAGCCAAGGCTGTAGCTGCCTCCTGAGAGGTTTGGTAGCGGGGAGTGGTCATGGTGGTGGGTGGACATGGTGCCAGAGCGATGGGGAATGGGAAGGACAGTGCACACGAAGTCATTGCCATCTAAAAACAGCTTCTGAAGGCAAATGTGCAGACACACACACTGCACATGTGTGCACAAGCTCTTCCCTGTCTCTGCCCATGGCCCCCATGGGAAGCCCTTAGCATTAGTGGTTGGAGAGCAGGTTGGCTTGGCTTGGGGCGATATCCCCAGGGCCTTGGGGTCATTGACTGTCAAACCCAGACCTTGGCTCAATAAAATTACCACGTTTGCTCTGGAGAGGACCTTGTGGAGGGGCAGAAGGCGGCAGAGAGCTGGTCCCAGCCCAGCTGACACTGGGAGTAGCTGGGATCTCACTTGCCTTCTCCACCTTCAGAGCGCAGCTTCTTCTATGACCTCTTTTCTGTTGGCTCATGGCAGTCATCTTGATCTAACCTCCCCCCCACCCCGACCACCCCCAACAACACTCCTTTCCCTCTGCCGGTCAGGCTATGCATTAATTGAAATGCCTAATGAGATCCCAGGGGGCTCCTGCAGAGACGGAGCTAATTAGGGGCGAACCCGACTAACGGCGGGAAGCGAAACAGAGGCTCCTGTGAACCTGCCTTTTGTGAGCGGCTGCGGGGGAGGAAGGCACCAGATGTCCTGCTTCCTCGCTGTGTGCGCCAGGGACGGGCCGGCGCTTCCCAGGCCCCAGCTCGCCTGCCAAAGCAGCTGGTGCAGAGGCAGAGGCTACACTTAATACATGTTAATTAGCATCATTAAATTCTTCCATTTGCTAATTGTTTCTCCTTTTGATCCTTTATTCTGACCAGATTAGCCCTGGGGTGAAGGAACGGTGTGGAAGAGGGTTGGGGGGATATACTCACTGACAGGGTGAAGACTTCATCATTCCCTCATAAGGGGTCTTGGACCAGGACCCTCAGCTTTGAAGGGCCCAGCAACTTGCTAGCCACTCACCAGGCAGCCCTCAGCTCTGCTTCTGTCCACAGGGCCCTTGGGTTTCACCAGCCCCTGGGAAGGAGTTGTCTCAGCTCGAAGGACCACCAGGAATATTCATGGGGAGAAGGGAAATTATGTGAGGACAAGTATTCAGAGCAGTCAGACTGCCAGGGATGGAGAGCAACCTCCTCCACTGGCCACCACCCTCTCGTGCCATGTAAGGAAGCAGCACCCCTTGGATGATATCATGGCACTCCCCATGTCTGGGATGTCTGAGTGCTGTCCTCCACTCTGTCACTGCCCTGGGCATGTCACTTAGGCCTGGATTCTCCAAGGTCCTGATGTGCTTAAATAGGAGTCTGTGCTGAAAAGGCAGCAAGTGCCAACCCAAGCCCCCAGGCGCACGGCTCTCTCCTCTCAGCAGAGGCTGCCCTGATTCTTGTTGCTTTCCAGCTACCATTACTGGTCTGGTTAGATCAATGAGGCCCCATGTCACGGAGGAGGTAACTAACAGAAGCAAAGCATGAGCTAAGGCCACTATCTGCCTGCTGTCCCCTCACCTCCTGTGGTTTTTTGTACAAATCCTCTTTGGTACACACACAATACTAGTGTTTCACCTACTCTGCAAGGCAGAGCTGTTCTGTGGCAGGTTGCCTTGGTACAGCAATTGCCACCAGCATCAAGGGCTTCCAGAAAAGACCCGTACCTCAGCCATTTGCAAGGACTGGAGGCAAGGGGCCCAATTTCAGCATCACTTGAGCCACAGCTTTGTCTGCAACAGAATACCTCCAGCGTAGCTGAGATCAGAACTTAACCTTGCGTGTGCTGATCTTCTCAGCTGCGTGAAAGAACGTGATTTCTAATCTGAAAAATAGCTAGCTAGATAGTGCTTCTGGACCTGTTGAGAGTCAAGTTAGCCTTGTCTTGTTAGCCTCCAGGCTCCCTTGGGAAAGGCCAGCTTTTAGCGTCTTACTCAGCATCTGCTGATAGAAACACACCAGAGCAATTCTTCAGGTGGAAAGAGCTCAGAAAGCCCATGACTTGGCAGCACGGTTTGGGCACTCTAGATGCTTTTTTGATACCTCTGGGTTAATCATAATGTAGGTATCAGTGCAGCTACTGGTGCAAACAGTGTGGACACCCCTGCAAGGGTCACATTGCACCTTGGGTGAAGGTCACTGGTCTGTTTCTTACAGTTATTCCAGTGCAGCTCCATTGATTTGGGCCCTGGATCTTCACACTCTCCCAGGAAGCGAGCCCATCTGCTGAAACAGCCCATGGTTATTTTCAGGGAACAGTTTGATTTTTTGAAAAAGCTTGGCAGGATTGTTGTGTCTGATTATGGTGCCCTGCCTTAGGATGGTAACAATGACTGACCATCTGGAAAACCTACCACAGCAAGAGACTAATCTATGTAAAAGAAAAGGTTAAGAGGGTGAACTGGCCATAGGTTAGGAGCCAAAAATTTTCCATTTTGGGGGTTTTGTTTTGGATGGTGTGTGGAGCTCTTCCATGCCTGCGGTGGAGGGTGATGGAGCCTGACTAGACCATTTACAAGAACAGAAGAGGTCAGACAGCAGCTGGGACCAACCGTGTCTCACCCACCGTTGCAAATGGCACAGCCAGCTGGGGGCTTTCAGCTCTGCTGGAGCCGAGTTGGGCTTTGAAGGCAAAAGAACAGATTCCACATCCCCGCAGCGTGGGCTGCTGTCAGCCGGGCCCTGTGCAAGATCCTCTTCTCAGCTGCACAGCGATAAAGATGAACCTGCCTCCAGCAGGGGTTGGACTAGATGGCCATGCAAGTCCCTTCCAGCCTGGCCTCTGCTACGATCCTACGAAAGACAGGAAAGGCTCGGTGGCACAGCTCTCAATTTGCATTGGTGTCACTGACAACAGTTTCCCTTCCTCAGGTGTTTAAAACCTCCCTCAAGGCTACTCCATCCCTTTCTCCGAGTCTGCAGGGGCTGCAGAGTCTGACCCGTCCGCACCGGGGCTGTGGAGCTGCTCCTGGATATAGGACAGCAAAGATAAGAGAAGTGAACAGGCTCCTCGGGACCCGTCCCCCCTTCTTGGCTAGGTGGCAGTCGCTGGCTGCCTGGTGCAGGCACAGCTGTTATGCTCCATCCAGCAAGTCTCTGAAACAGATGCGCGAGGCCCCAGTGTTTGCTGTTCCCGCTCGGAGCCCCCGCGGCAGCGCTCAGCCTTGCGGCGGTGCCGCGCTGGGGGTCCACGCCGCCCCCACGCCAGAGCCGGAGCCGGAGCCGGAGCGGGGCGCCGGGGGAGTCGGCAGCAGGACGGGTTTGCATCGCCGCTCGGTCACCAGTGACGGTCGCTGATCACAGCACGAGCTGCCGCCTCGGGAACACGCGGCTGTTGCCGCCGGGGGGCCTCACCTGGGCCCGGCGGAGGAGCCGGGTCAGCTCTTCTGCGCGAGGCCGCCAGGCCCAGCGGCAAAGGCTCCTTGTGCAGGGAAAGGAAGAAGAGCCTCGCGCGCCCGAGGCGGCCACAGCGGGCCTTGCGGCAGGGCCGCCCCGCGGGCCGCGGCCTGCTCGGCTGAGCCGCACGGCCGGGACGTGCCCCGTGCGTGCGCCGGCAGCCGCCAGGCGGCGCCCTCGCACCAACAGCCCCGGCCGCGCCCACGCGGGGTTTGCTCTGGACGCTGCGCCCCGCCCCCAGCCCCAATCATTGGCTGCTAGCCCTGCCGCTCAGGGAAGCCACGTCCTCCTCTGGGCATCTTTGCCTCCGCCGCTTCCCATTGGCTCCATGCCCCCGCAAGCCCCGCCCCCGCGCTCCATAGACCTTCCCCCCGCGCCTGCTCTTTTCGGGTCTCGCGAGATTTTAGCACCGGAAGTGTGTGCGGGTGATTCCAGTCCGCGCGCGCCCGCTTCCCGGAAGCGGAACGAGCGGTCGTTCTCTATGGCGGCGGCGCGGGGCTCGGTGCTGGCGGCGCTGTCGCTGCTGCTGCTCCTGGTGGCGCCCGGGCGGGAGGAGAAGAGCGACCCCGTCACAGGTGTGGGCGCCTCCTGCGGGGGCGCGGGCTGGGCCGGGGGGGCTGGGTGGGAGGACGGGAAGGGGCTGGTGGTGAAAGGAGGGAGGGCTTGGGGCCCGTGGCCTCTGCCCCTAGGGGCTGTTGTGGCTGCTGGGGGCAGGTGGGTTGGGTAGTAATCTCCCTGGGTGGGTGCTCACAGCTGTTGTGCCTCTGCTTTCCCAGCAGGTACACAGGCATCCCAGTCCAATCAGCCGGCCACACAGGGGAAGCAAAATGAGCCAGCGTCATCCAAAACGATCTCTCAGCACATCCAGACCTCCACCCCGCTGGTGATGACTTCCACCATCAAGTCCGACGCCAAGGGCGCCAAGGAGGTTGGGCCCGACGCCAAGGGCGCCAAGGAGGTTGGGCCCCCCGCTGGGCCCGACGCCAAGGGCGCCAAGGAGGTTGGGCCCCCCGCTGGGCCCGACGCCAAGGGCGCCAAGGAGGC
>NW_017728901.1:131591-144120 GCF_001723895.1 Crocodylus porosus
CTGGGCCCGACGCCAAGGGCGCCAAGGAGGCTGGGCCCGGCGCCAAGGAGGCTGAGACCCCCGCTGGGCCCGCCCCGAAGGGCGACAAGGAGGCTGGGTCCCCCGCTGGGCCCGCCCCGAAGGGCGACAAGGAGGCTGGGTCCCCCGCTGGGCCCACCCCTGAGGGCGATGAGCAGTCTTCAGACCCTGCTGAGTCCGTCCCTAATCCACACCTGCCCAAAAAGCTATCCCCCACAGAGGAGCTGGAGGAACCAGAGGAGGATGGGAAGACAGACAAAATCGCTCCTCCCAGCGGGGAGAAGAGGGACAATGTCCCCATTGCCCCCAAAGACCCGTCTGAGAGCAGCCATTTCTTCGCTTACCTGGTGACCACTGCCATTATCGTCGCTGTCTTGTACATTGCCTATCACAACAAACGGAAGGTGAGATTTTTGGCCCACCAAAAATACAGAGCTGGCTTCATCTCTTCCCCCTTGAGGCTTGTTCTGTGCAGGGATCTGGAGGGCATGTGTCTTGATCTTTGGACCGGTGCAGCTCCTGGCTGGGACCAGTGTCTCCGTACATTCTTATCTGATCCCAGTTGTGTGTATTTTGGATGCACATGTGTTATGTATGGTAGCGTAAGAGTGATGTAGCCATGATGGTCCAGGTGTTAGGCAAGAGGCAGGGATTTCTTAGGGTGCTGTCTTTTATCAGACCAGTTGTGTAGCTGGGGTAGCGATAGACATGGTTTTGGATTCCAGACATTTTGTTCTGGTCAGACCTAATCTGCTAGATCTTGATTGTGTGAGGTGAAGTCTAGAATATCTATCAAAAAGTTTCCAAAGTGTGTTACTGCTTAGGGACTGTCTGGTGAAGGAAAGGAACTCTTCAGTACACTGGTCTGTCTTGATTTCTCTGCCTGGCTTTAGCTTCCTGATGTGCTCGGGAGGGTGAAAACCATTGACTTGTGGCTTTGACTAGCTCTACAGTCCTTATCTGAGCTGCTGTGAGATGAGCAATGAGGAAGTTGTGCCTAGGGAAGTGTTTTAGACACCTGTGAAAATTGCATGGCTTCAGCTGGTAGGCTTGGTACTGGGGAGACGGGGAACAAGGTGGGGTAACTGCTAAGATGTTTTACGTATTTACCTACTCCTTCATAGTAGGTGAAAGTTCCTCTTGAGTGCTGAGAATTTTCCAAGTGGTGACCTGCAATATGGTGCTTTCGGGTGCACAAGGCAAATGAAAGAGTTAGATGAGCCAAAGGTAATTGCTTGTTTGGTTGTTGTAAAGAGACCTTTACCCATGTTTACCTTTCAACTAGCAACTTGATCAGTGAAGAACAGGGCTGCCTGCCTCTTCCTGTCCTGTGCGCATTTGATCCTGAGACTTTAGTTCAAAGATAAAGACTCAAAGGGATATTATATAGTTGATAGGTTGTCCTGGGTTAGGTGTGGACTGTCCCTGTATATCCTTGGCAAAGTGAGAGAAACAAACTAACTCTAAATATGCTTGAGGTGCTTGCTGTTACTGTTTAGATCTGTGATATTTGGTGCCCTACAGTGATAACAGCAGCATCTTCCTAGTCCTCTCCTATACTAGTGTACCATGCTGTATGGGATTTGTTAGGTAATAATCATTTGGAAGGAATATGGGTGAAAGGAAGAAGCTGAATTTTTAACGATCCTTCCTACAGACTCGCATCTTTTCTTGAGGTAGCATCATTCTGGAGAAGCCACATGGTAATTTCTGCATGATGGCAAGACTTCACTGATAGTACCTTATGCTCTTAATTGTCTGCGAAGCTTACTTGGAGATTGCATTTCTTTGGGAGCTAGAAGGATACCCAAGAAGCTAGTCTTTGCCTCTGATAGAATGGTTTGCTGCCTCACCCATGGAAGTAGAAGTGTCTCTTCAAAGTGGAGAAAATAATTCCTTACACTGTGCTGTTATGGGTGTTTTTGTTGTTAGCCCCCATCAGTTAACATCTGTTGCCCACTGATAGATTTATCTTTTTGGGTGTTTCTCTCCCTCTCTCTCAAGATCATTGCTTTTGCTCTGGAAGGAAAAAGATCCAAAGTAGCCCGACGCCCCAAATCCGGTGATTATCAGAGACTGGATCAAAAGGTAAGCTTCAGTTGGCCTCGACTTCTTAACACAGGGGTGAGCAAAATATGGCCCACAGGTCATATTCAGCCCACCAGGCCATTCTATCCAGCCCACAGGGCCCCTAGAAAATTAATATTTATCTGCCCCTGGCTCCTGTCAAAGATGACAGGAACCAGGGGAAGTAGGACCCAGGGGAAGGCATGGCAGGCTCCTGCAACAGCAGGGCCCACTTGGCCCCACTCCCCAGGTGGAAGCCCCTGGCAACTGGGTAAGTTCAGGTAAGAAGTGGGGGTGGACGGGGAGGACCATGGGGATTGCCCTAGTCCTGCTGAGACCCATGGTCTGGCTGTGCAGCTGGAAGCTGGGGGGGGCACGGGTTTGTTTTTTCTTGTATGAAATTTGTTTTTTTCCCCTAAGATGGCAAACCCTCTTCCCCAAAGGAGTACTTCTGGGGGCAAGGGGTGGGACTTCTGGTAGCAAAGGTCAGAGGTTAGGGGCAGGACTTCTGGTCCCAAGATGGCGACCAGTGTGTGGGGCATCTGTCAAGGAGCGGGGCTGCCTATGTGGCCCTCAACAACTTGCCAAAGCTCGGTAAGCTGCAGAACAGTCCCATGCAGCTGAAATAATTGCCTGCCCCTGTGTTAACATCATTGCCAGTGGGCCTTCTTATGCCCAGCTGGGAAAATTAGGGGCAGTATGGCTCATGCAGCACCCACACCTTCATCGGGGAAGCTGGCTGTGGCAACTTGGTGTTAGATGGTAGGCCCTGCTCTGGGCCTGATGAATGAGGACTGTGACACTGAGCACCAGTATTAGGGTCAGAGCTTTAGCTTTTGAACATACTGTTCCTGCAGATGGAAGGCATCATGCTGCTAGTTAGCTTCTAACCAGAGTCTCGCCAGAGCACACTGCTATGTAAGCCCTGGGTTAATAGAGCTGTGCAGTTGGCACTGAGTGAAGATTCAGTGAAGAAATGGACCTAGGCTCTGTGTTGCAGTCTCCTCCCACCCTGACACATCCTGTTTTTAAATTTTTTTGTTAGATGCTTTTTTAAGAAAAATAAAACTTATCTTACATTAAAAGTATCTTTATATATGTTAAAGCTCAACGATATCGTGGAACAGGGATTATAGCTTCTACTTATATTCTGATACATATATTCATGCAAGCTTTGGGGGGGGCGGGGCTCGCATGTAGCGCCATGTTCTTTACAGTGTGAGAGGCTGTTCTATACTCACAAGCAACTGATTGATATTCTCTTCCCTTTCTGTTTGCAGATATAAATCTGTTCCCTTGGAAATTCTGCATGTTGCTGGACTGAGCAAGGATGCCATAACACAATGGTCAAGGAAGTGCTGCAACTCCCAGCAGCAAGGCTCCAGCCCTCCCAGCCACACTGCCATGTCTTAATCTCAGAGGGGGGTGGGGGGAGCAGGGAAAGTGCTTTTAGTTTTTTTGCACCTGCACTTTGGTCATGTTAATGCTTCACTCTGTCTTTTTGGATTCCCAATCCATGTCGTGTGTGCCTCCCCCCCCCTTCACAGCTGCCTGAAACTGAGCTAATTTTCCAGCTCTGGTTTCTTGCTTCCATTCTGTGACAAAGGAAAAACCAAGGGAAGATGCAGCAAGGGACAGAATTTCTTTTGCACCTACACAATGTGGAACTGACTGCCTACTGTATGGACACAAAGGTCTCTGGCAGAGGCCTGCCTGCTGAATGAGCCATCTCAGTCTCTCTCTTCTTGGTCCGTGGCACTGTCTTTTGTACCGGCATGGCTGGTCTTGACAAATGAACTTTATCCCCTTCTGTCCAATGTGGGTGGATGCTAAAACTCCTAGTCTAATTGCACTAGTTCCAAAAATGTTTGCCAGGGACTCTTGTCTGATTGGTCCCTTGATTCTCCGTGAGGACGACAAGGGTGGGGATAACACGATTGTCTTTGTACCCATGTTCGAGGTAATGGTGGAGTCAGTGTCTCATGCCTCTTCTGACCCCTTTTGGGGTTTTTTTTTTCCTGTCTTCAGCTTTCCTGATGGTATTTCTCCTCCTGGGCTCCCCAAAGCTCAGGAGACTGCACTGAAGATAAAACATTGAGGTGGGATGTGGTTAGGGAATGCCATGGATGCATGCATAGCTTGGTGCCAAATCTCCTTAGCAAGGTTTTACTCGGCTTTGTCTCTGCATGTCAATGCCTGCCTCTGAAATGTCACTTGAATGTAAGGGTTAGGTGGACTTCAGTAGCTTCATTGCTGGCAAGTAGCTGATATGCCTTTCCTGAAAGAGTGGAGTCCGAGCCCTGAATTTCCAGCCTAGTTTGTTTTAGGTGGCACTGGGTGGACTCTTATTGATCAAAGCTCAGCCTAGTGAGATTGGTGTGATTTGAATGTCTGTGTGCAGAGTCTAGCTTTCAGTGTTTCTCCATTCAAGCACAGAACAGAAGTTGAGGGGATGGGGGTGGTGGATGGCTGCTGACCACGGGTGCATTGCACATGCATTTTATGTATGCAAGTAGTATACTTGCATGCACAAGTGACTGAACTGTTGGTTGCTGCAAGATGTCATATGATGCAGCCAGAGGTGCCCTACCCTGCCTGCTCTGCCGTAGAGTTGGCAAACTTGGTGTTACTCATTGTACAGTTGATTTATTCAGAATAAATGGGAGGGCATCCTGGCTAGTGCAGAAGGATTTCCTTCCAAGTGGATGGGCAATAGAGGAAAAAGGGATTAGCTGATAGGATCACTTCCAGCCATCAGGTTGACAGAAGGTCTCCCCTTCCCCTTGCTTTTGCTCCAGCCTCCCTTCACTTGGTTTTTAGCTGAATGTGTCTTAAAACAGTCTGGTCCATGCAGAACTGATTTCCTTGACACTGGACCACGTAGACTTATTGCTTGTGGAAACTCAGGGCTGGTACAAGCTGGCATCGCTGATCTTGTATTGTGAGGTATGGGGACGGGTTATTATCTTCAAAAGGACATAGTGTGTTTGGAAAGCCTGTATGGGAGCAGGATAGCTGGCTAGTGAGGTTGGATGGCATACCTTGCTTCGCTCACACGCAGAAACCATTACAGTAGCTTGTACAGGAGAAGTCTGAGTAAACAGCCACTCCTAGAACAGATGCCAACTGCACCCTCGCTCCATACACTCTTCAACTGATGGAAGCACAGGAAGAATCTCATCCTGCTTATGTTATTTTCGCTTGACTTGAGCCAAAGGCAGCTTGTGAAGCCACTTTCTGTGTTGTCAGCTCTTCCCTCCTGCAGATCTAGGTCAGTAGATATAGGAGTACTTGGTGATCTCCTTGTGCAGATGAGGTTTCAGCCCACAAAAAAGGGAAATGCTAGACTTCAGTTTTTCTCTTTACAAGCTACTTTCTGTTGCTGAAAACGCCTTCACGCAATAGGGGGTGAGAATCCCTCTTGTTTTAAAATGTATCTGAAAAGTGCCCCAGTGAAGGCTGCTTTCAGTTTCTGAGTTCTGAGATGAGAAGACCTCACTGGGGCAGGGCAGGAAAGCCAGGTCCTAGAATGGAACTTCAGAAGGAAGCGTGGCATCTCCACGGAGGACAACTTGCATGCATACAACATGCCTGGTAGCTATTGCAAAGGTAGTGCATGGCACATCTGAGGCAGATGGCTGGAAGCTGTGCCCACCACCCACTTCGGTTAATGAGGCAGAGTTAGAGGCAATGCTTGAATTTCTATTTATACTCAAGAGCTCTTGGAGGATGTGATAAATTTCACAGTTTGGATCCCATTTCCCAGCTTTCTTGGGAATCCTGGGGGGTGGGGAGGTGGCTTTGGATTTTCCTCCTCTTCTTGTTTCTGTTGCAGTTTTCAATCAGGAAATGTTTTAGAAGGACTTGAACCAAACTGGTTCGTTGGGGAAATCTGAGGCCTCCTCAACCTCTGTCTCTTCACTGACATGAATTAAAAAAGAAACTTTCTAGTTTGCTTGGGGAAGCACAATACCACAGAACCTGGCTACTCAGGAGTCCCCAGGGAGACAAGCTCAGTCTCTCTCCTCTGCTTGGGCACTGCCTGTGATGTAATCTGGTAGGTGCAAAGATTTAAATTCTTTAAATAAAGAATTAAAATACAGGGATATTTTTCCTTTTTCCTTCTCCTGTTGGTCTGATTTTAATACATGGGGCTGTCTCAAAGAGTAGCTTGCCATGTGATGAGCACAAAGTCCAATGAACAGAAATGCACACGGTACAATGAATGCAAACTTCACAGGGTGGTAAGGGCATCACCTGGCTTATTCACAACCCCTTGAAATATGGATCTCTGGTCTCGCTACTTCACGCCTGTGAAAGCAACTGTTCAACTGCAGTGTGTAACATGTAAATGGAAAGAACCGGTGGTGAGGCTGAATTGTAATGCTCCTTTCTGTAAAGTCTGAAGTGTGCAAGACTTTCAGTGGCTGTCACTATAATTGGGATCTTGGAATGATTTCCATGTTGTGTTGATTTTTATGTTAATGCTCTCCTATGTAAGATGAGATGATCTACAAATATCAAAGAGGTATATTGGATATTTCTGCGATGCAGCTTTGTAACAGTGTCTGCTGGAGATAACAGTGTTTGGCAAGAAAGGTACCACAATGTTAGGCCAGTGACCTTCCTGGGTTGAACCAGTGACTTGTTTGGTTTCTGCTGCAAAGTCAGTTTTGCTTTGAAAAATCAGAATTTTATATCCTTTGTAACTCCCCCCGCCCTCCCCCGGTGGTGAAATCAATGAATGGGTCCAATAAAGAAATGTGATTTGACCTTGTGGTTTGCTGCCTGCCTCTCTTTTAAAATAGTATAGCAGTAAGCTTAGCTGGGTTTGTGTGTTTGAGTGCTTGGCTACAGGTTGCTGACAAGGTATTCCCTACCTATCACAATCACCAAGTGATTGTGAATTTCTCGTGCAGGTGGTTTTGAAGCCTTTTATTATGCAAAAGCTGTATCTTCTGCTGAGTTCCCAGTAACGTGAAGGGCTTGCTAGCCGCAGCCTCCATTTTAGAAGTCTGTGGTTTGATACGAAGTCAAGCAGAGCTGGTTCTCATCCTCTGAACCCACATCTCTCTCTCTCTCTCTCTTCTTACAAGGTTCTGCCCTGAGAACCCCCTGAACCAAGTCACACACTTGCTCTGTTTCTACCACAGCTCCACCCTAAATGCTTGTGCCACTCTGTGCACATCTGACCTCTTAAAACCAATTGCTTTAAAATGGAAATGCTGTTGCAGTCTCAGTCGTAGTGCACTTGTACACTGCTGCATGCTGCAGGTCAGGGGTGGCCAATCAATAGCATGTGCTACAAGTGATACCAGAAGCTTGTGTGGCAGGCAGCAGATGAGGAAGGGGACAGGCAGGGAGCAGAAACTAGAGCATGTGCTGGGAATGGGGACTAGAGTGGCACTTTAGGGTACGGAGCATGCCTGTCAAAAGGCATCACCTGCTGTTCTAGTTGGTGATTTATTAAATAAAATTTGAATGCCAGAGCTCAACCTCCTACACACACCTATTTACTTACTGTAATCCATTAGAGCTGGGTGGAAACACCGGCTAAATAGATTTGTCTGGTACCTTGTCACCTTGGTCTTTTACTTGCAAGAGTGCCCAAGGAGGGAATGGGCCTTAGCTTTGTTTTTTTTGTGGAAACAGCTTTGCTGCATCAGCACATTGGGCTGACAAGTAAAGGCTTGTAGTGCTGCCTTGGCTGTTACAATGGGGAGTAAGCATGTGCTCACCCGGGTTTTGCACTTTGTCCCATAGCTCAGCTACACAGTTCTCATGGCCTTGGTCTGAGCTGTAGATAATAGGTAAGCCAGCAGTTCTCAGCCTTGCTGGATTGCAGCCCACCCCTTGGAAAGTGCCAGCTCTGCTTTTACTGTTTCTGACTACACAGAAACAGCAGAACAATTCTTCTGTTGCAGAGAACTTGGCCCACAATGCAACAGAATGGCTTTAACACAGTGGGTTCCCATTTGAAATCTCAGCATTTAACACGTGAATCATGTTTGCACTTCTAGCAGTGCCAGCCCTGCATGGCAGGCTCCAGCACCCCTGAAAGGCTCTCAAGAACCCTGGTTGAGAACCACTGAGCTAAGCAAACCAGTCCCCATGGGTGGACTAGTTGAGGTTTTGCAAACTCAAAAGCTTGTGCTCAGGTTTAGTGCACCCTTGCCAGGAACTGCTTGTGTCTGCTGCCTGCCTGCACCCACAGACGCCTGACCTCTCTCAGGCTAGAGCAGGGGTTCTCAACTGTTGCAGACTCCCAGCATCCAGCTCCACTCTATTCAAAGGCGGTGGCATTCCTGGATGAGAACCGCCACTGGTGCTGCCTTAACTTACCTTGCTGCTTTCCAGCTGGGTTATGCTGCTTCTAGGTGCACTGCTCCCCTGCAGTTGTCTCTGTGCTCTGCTGCTTGGTCTGACACCACCTATGCTTCTGGAAACGCAAGCTGATGGGACTGTTTCCCCTCCCCCAGCAGCTGTTCTCAGGAGGGACAGGACTGGAAGGCAATGCATGGCACCAGGTAGCTTTGTTGCCTGTTTTAGGCTCATGAGAGTCCTAATGCAGGGGGAGCACATGGAGCAGTTTTACCTGGTGGCTGCTGGGGCACCCCTGGGAGGGCCTCTGGGCACCCCATAGTGCTGCAACACCCCAGTTGAGATCCATTGGTTTAGAGCCTCAGGCTATCCCTCCTTGTTTGCATATTCCCTGGGGGCATATACAACTCAAATCAGGCTCCTCTAATGAGCTGGCAGTCTAACCAAGGCTGGAAAGAGCCTTGTCTGTCCAAAAAATAGCAAAGCAGTGCTTTCTGATGGCACTGAACAGCCGGGGCGGTATGGTACAGTGCTCTGTAGATGTCACCACTCCTGCTTGTGAGGATGGTTCAGATGGCATTGGTCTGTGCTGCAGTTGGTAGTATGACCTGATTTGAGATCCTTTTCAGCCCTGTATTATTTTTATGGCCATATAATCCTCTGCTTCCTTTTACTAATCGCAAAGCCAACTCCCCTTGGACCCAACCTCCTGCCCCATTCTACCCACTCACTTAACTAGTGCAAACAAAGCCTGGAGATAGCAAAGTTCAAACTTTATTAAAGCTTCCTGTCATGGTAGAGGGCAGGGAGCCTAGGAGGGAAGGTGATGACATTGTCCCTGCCTGGGGATGAGTGCAGGGATGGTGTGCAAAAATAAAGCTAAAATAAAACATTAAAGCCAAAGATACTGCCTTTGTTTTAAGGATGCCAGCTACCGTCTCCTTTCTCTGAGCACTTGGCTGTGGAAGGCACTGGGTAAGGGAACCTTCCTGTCTTTAGTGTTGATGGTCGTGTTGATAGCTGCCGAGTGCATCTGCTGCAATGGCAGTGCCCTGAGATGGCCAAGCTGTGTGCACCATGCACTCTGCCAGCTCCTGATGGCATCAATGGAGCTGCACAGAGAAACTCTGTGGAGTCAGGGTGGGCACAGACTTAGTGACCACAGAAACCCTTGCTAACACAAATAGCCTAGCATGGAGCAAAGGTTTCTGGAGCTTAGCAGGGCCCAGAGCCCCCTTGGCCTTGTTGCTATGTGGATGTTCAAACTGGCGGCTGTTAAGCACGCCCCAGACACAGGGACTGGAGGCAAGTGGGACAACCTGGAGTGGCGTCCCACTGCAATTCTGGGTTCAGAGTAAGGGGAGGGCATGCTCAGGGAGGGTCTCTGCTGTGCCATACTGGAAATCTGTCCTGTGTCCTTCACCACGTAAGATCAAGGCACCTTAGCTGCATCCTGGGAATGCCTGCACCAAACAATCCCAAACATCCTCCATACAGTCTCCCTGGAGCTCTGGACCAGCCTGCTGATTTGCGAGCCAATCCAGTCACGTACGCAGATTTTAGAGGTCTGAGCTTTTGTGTTGGAACAGCAATATTGCCGCACCTTAACTGAGTGCAACCAAAATGCTGCCTTAGGATGGACCTGCCCCAACCCAAGGCAATTTCTGAAGGAATACCATTGCCATCCGCCACATAGCAGTGGAGGGTATGGGGTTTTCTATGTGCCTGCCTAAAACCAAGATCCTTCCACAGTCTTTGCAAGCTGAATATGATCAGACTGACAACAGGCTGAACTTAGAGAGGGGAAGGCCTGCTCGGTGCTTCGGGATGCAGCTCCAGGGATCTCTGTTCAATTCCTTCCTCTGCTGCAGATTCCTTGCAAGACCTTGGGCAAATTTCCTGCTTCAGTTTTCCAGCTGTAATGTGGAGATAAGAGGAGGGTACTGACGAGGTACATTCATGTCAGCTGTCATGGTAAGAGGGGCCGGAGGCAGCATGAGTGGAGACTGTTCCCCCAACATTAGGATGCACAGTTTAGCTGTGTGCTAAGGTAGCTGGGCAGTTTCTGGTACTGGAGTTAGCGTGGGTATCTTGTCACTGTACAGCATAGAGATGTCTGTAGATTAGGTACAGCAGCAGAGGGAAATAATGCTGTAGGCAGGCAGAGAAAATCTAATCAGTTCTGCTCTGCCACAACCAGAGAACAGCCCAGCAGTGGTCCCCTGCAGGCTTTCTGGAGTCTCCAGCTGGAAAGATCAGAGCATGTATCAGCACATTTACAGACCTGCTCTTCCTCTTCCACATGAGACTTATTCAAGTGGCTTTGGCACAGCCGGCCGGTTTCCACCACAGGGGTGCTGGGGTCCTTGCTCTCAGGGTGTTGTTTGACCTGCAGTTCACTTTGTGTTGGAGGCAGAAGGGCAGTCACAGGCTGCCTGCTGCCCCCGCAGCACACAGGGAGAAGGGGAACACCTCGTGCACCATGTTGGTGATGAAGCAGGGCATCTCCTTGCTGCCTTTGTACTTCCCCCGGGCCTCGCAGTAGAACGCCACCTTCCGGTTAATGCGGGTCAGCAGGCGCGCCAGCTCGAGGTGCCTCTCTTCACCCTCCAGGAACTCCAGCAGGGTCTGCAGGAACATGGACCCGGCTGGGTTGAGGAAGGCACTGTAGCCTGGAGAGAGCAGAGAAAGGACACACAGTCAGCTTGCATGGTGGAAATTCCCAGGGCACCTGCTTTGCTTGGAGCTGCAGTGGCAGGTGAAGGGGCCTTGCCTGGGTCACGGTATGGGACTGTAGTGGACCCATCTGCTTAGTGCTACGTGGCTCTATGCTGATTTGGGGAGGGCTCCCTCTGGATCAGGCCCGTGCTGCATCCTCTCTGGGTGCATGGGGAAAACCCTAGGGATTTCCCCGTCATGCCCTTGGATATTCCCACTAATCCCCAGGAACAGCTGGCTGCTGGGGCTGCTACCTCTGCCCTTGCTCTGTCCCTCCACCAGTATGTGGTGGGAAAGCAGCTCTTAGAGGGGCCGTGCAGCTGGTTTTGTGGCCTCCTGCAGCAGAGCTGCATGCTGTGGGGAAGCAGGGCAGAAAGACCTCCAGCAGCAGCCCCCACCCATCACCCACTAAAAGCCAGAGGCCGCTCACCCCAGGGACTAGCAGTGGGTGCCTCCTCAGGGTGATGTTGTGGGGGTGCTCTGTGGGCCTCGGGACAGTTTGTGCTTCGCAGGGCACCGTGCTGGAGAGTGAAATGCTTTTCCAAGCCTGTTCTCTCTGCACGTCCTTGCACTGGTTCCCCCTTCTCCCCCACATCTGGCCTGTTAGGCAGATCCCCTGCACCTGCCTGCCCCTTGGATTTTCAGGCTCATGCTTCTTCCTGCACTGCTTCTCAGGCTTGGGAGGAGCTCCCTGCACACAAGCTGCCTCCTTGTCCTCCTCCACCCTTCGCTACTATGCCTGCAGGGAGCTGGACAGTGGGGGGCACTGAGACCGCTGACCCACCCGGCCTCCCTGCTGCCTGGTGTCTCTCTGCAGGCCTCTCTGTCCGTCCACAACCCTTGTCCTGCCCTTAACGGTGCCAGGAGAGGGGCCATTCTGTTTATACAGCACGCTGGGCCACGGCTGGGGTGCCCTGGCACCACGGAGAGAGCAATAGTAACCCATTCCAGCGCGAATGCCTCTGAGCCTGTATTCCCCGTAATCACAGGGCGAGACTTGGCTCTGTCAACCCCACAGCGCTTGCCGTGAGCTTTTTCTCAGTTTCTCATTTGTGCTCAACCCAGAGAATAAAGATACTTTTCAGACCAGGGCAGCTGCCGACTCCTGCAGGGCCCAGATCAAGCGGAGGAGTGGCTGGGCCCAGGGAAGATGGCCACCAGGACTTCAGAGACCTGCTGCCACAGTGCTGGGCAAGCCCAGCTCTTGCTTACCGGGACTGCAGGCGAACATCACGGCAGTGTTGGCGGGAAGTGCCAGGTAGTGCGAGAAGCTGTCTTCCTCCGGCTGGGCGCTGTCTGTTTCCAGCCACACTCCTGGGTCCGGCACTCCCCCACGGCAGGCCTGGGAAGGCAGCCACTGCAGTCAGCCCCTGAGGGGGTTTGGCCCCCACTGGGGCAGCCTGAG
>NW_017728901.1:144220-159959 GCF_001723895.1 Crocodylus porosus
CATGCCCCTACGCCCCCCAGTCTTCCCTCTCCCACAGGCCTCTGCTGCCACTCCCCACCCACACGTCACCCCCTCCTCGAAGCGGCCTTCATGGAGCTCCCCTTCCTACAGGCTTGGGCCCCTCCAGCTCCTTCCTCACAGCTGCCTCCCTAGGCAGTCCCCATCAGCCTGACATCTCCGCCCATCTCACTTTTGCTGCCCGCATGTGGCTTAGAGACCCTGATGACGTCCTCATCAACAGACCTCTGGTCCCGTTCCTCTCCCTACCCCATCCTAGCAAGCGTAAGTCAGTGCCTGCCTTGCTCCCTTCCCCAGCTGACCCAGAAACTCCCCAGTACCAGCCCCTCCTTGAAGGACAGGATCCCGTTCCCACTCCTCTTCCCACCTAGGCCAGGCAGGAAGCCTACCCCCTTACATAGGAGGCTGGGAGCCCTTCCCAGCACGTCTGGAGGTAAGGAACGATACCTGAAAGGTTGGGATTTTGGGTGGGACATAACTGAAGGAGAGCCAGCTTGGAAAATGTTACTGATCCCCTGCCATGCAGTTGGCTAAGTTTATTCTGAGCCATGGGCTGTTTTTTTCCCCAGAATGGGGCAAGTAGGCAGTGAATGAGATTCACAGTACCCCGTCTCGGTCGGGTGCCTCGTGCCAGAGTGTGCTGGCACGCACGTGGGCAGTGTTTTAAGGCTGTGCTAAGGTCAACCTGTCCTGGCTGTTCTGCTGAGGCCTGTTTGAACCGACTATAATCTAGACACTGGGCGAGATACAAGAGAGCAGAGGCTTTTGACTGTATCCCATCAACAACACAACACCTGTGAGTGGTTGGTAACCCAGGTCATCCTTGAGCTGGATAGGACCTGTTAAGTGTAAAGTGGCGTGATCTCTCCCTCTTCTGCCTCAACCCTTAAACCATGGGTTCTCAGCTTTTTCAGGTGTAAGGTTTCCTCTAAACAAATGCTCGTCTTGCACTTGTTTCTTTTCTATGGGAAAATAGCAGAGCCAGTTCTGATTGCATTTTCTCCTAGAGTTGAGCAGAAGTAGATGTGTTACTCAGTGGGGCAAAGCTTCTGCTGCATAATTCAGGGCCACAGAAGCACACAAAGCCTTACACCACATCACAGTCCTGCCTCCCTACAAGAGGTCAACTGATCTGGACCTGAACTAAGAGTAGTTATACAGAGCACTAGCAGTTTACATCAGTGGAACAATTCTAGGTACAGGCCAAGCCTTGTTAGACCCTTTCTAGGGTCACAGCTGCACCAGCCTGTGAAAACCAGCCTCCCTCAGATGTCAGTTCTTGCAATTTTACAAGTTTCATGTGGCATTTCAAAAAGCCCCAGCACCAGGAGGCAGCAGGTAAAAGCTTCTGCTTGCACCATATAGAAAGGTTTCTAGTCCCCTCCATGGCAAATTACAAGCACGAAGATCTGAGCCCTTGCAAAAACCAAAGCAAACATTGAAAAGGATTCAGAATGAAATTGCTGGGTTTATCTTGTGAATCACACTTGGATGTTTGCACATCTAACTGTGCTAATATTGCCTGGCACCCTTAAGAGGATCTCATCGTAACCCCAGTTGAGAATTACTGCCCTGGATGCTTTCAGGTGCCCAGTGGTCGTTCCCCAGCTGGCTGAACCTTGCAGTGTGAAGACAACCTTTTCTTTTGTAATCAATCAAGTCACCAATGAATGACCCTGCAATGAATAATCTCTATGAAGGGATTTGTGAAATAGAAACGCTTGCTGAATCACTCTGAGCTTTGCAAAGTCTGTTTTGGGTGACAGTTCTTGTGGTGTTGATTCTGCTTCTTGATTCGTGGGGTGGAGTCCTCTGAAAAGAGGACGGGGTGAATTGCTTGCTTGGGCACAGTCTCAGACAAAGCTGTCCCATGTAGCACAGGACTGCAAGTTTCCTTGGTACGTGTTTGCACACATCACAGGTGGCCAGAGCACTTGCTGCTTTGGGTAGGGAAGGTTGGATCGTTCCATAGCAACACATTCAGGTGTGCACGTCCGTGCATGCACGCATGCTGCCTTTCTCATTCCTAGTCGTGCATCAGGAGGAATCTATGATCCCAAGGGCATAGCACAGACTGAATCCAACAGGACTGGTTTCCATCTGCTACTAGTAGATGGGGTTTGGAGAAGGGCACTGAGAGCAATAAAGGCCTTGAGGAGACTGGGGACGTTTCTCTTAAAGAAAAGGAGATGCAATAACTCATGCCTGGCTTTGAGAAATGGGAGCAGGAACACCTCCTGTGCTGGCACTAAGACGCAAATGAAGGGGAAGTCCCCTACAAGGCAGAAGATGCTTGTCATACAGCACATCACTGCTGTGGGACTTGCTGCCACAAGAAAGTGTTGAAGTGAAGGCCTGGGATCACAGGAATTGCACAGCCAGTTGTAACGAATGGTGGCAGATACTGGAAGGGATATGAGCCTTGCTTTTCAGGGAACGAGTTATAGAGACCTAATGTGGTGGCGTGAGGGGGAGAAGAGCAGCTCCTTCTCCCCCTCTTTCCTGACCCTCCCATCTGCTACTGTAGG
This sequence comes from Crocodylus porosus, assembly GCF_001723895.1. Taxonomy (NCBI): domain Eukaryota; kingdom Metazoa; phylum Chordata; order Crocodylia; family Crocodylidae; genus Crocodylus; species Crocodylus porosus. The sequence continues at coordinate 146,767 of NW_017728901.1, forward strand.
GATCTTGCATCTCTCTGCAGCATCTGTTAAGGGCCCTGGGACTGCCTGGACCCTGGGGTTGACCCCGTAGGGTGGTACCTGTATAAAGAAGATCTTGGGTTTTCCAGCCAGCGCTGAGGATCTCTGTGGCGATAAGATCTGGAAAATCTGGGTCAGTTTGACTGGTTTGCCTTCCGAGCCATAGATGACCCCTTCCTCTCCATGGCTGGACAGGATGCTCACAAAGTAATCGCCGTGCTCTTCTTGGCTCTCTGCAAAGGTACGTTAGATTAGAGCACCAGTTCATCAGGGCAGACCTAGCAACAGGAGGGGCTTGGGTTGCCTATGTGGTACCCAGTGTGGAAAAGGATAGTTTGGTGGGTAAAATATTAGCTTCAGCCACGTAAGAGACCAGGTTTCAAATCCCATCTCTTGATCTCAGGCACAGAACTCGATCTCTAAGTTTCAGTTCCCTGCTAAGGGCCCATTAGCAGTGCTCTGCTTAAAGAGCTGTCATGCAGACAAATGCATCCGGGATCACAAGGAGCTCTGGTTTTGTAGAAGCAAGGCCAAATCAATGCTGAACAGAGAAGCCCGAAGTCGTTATCAGTGCTGCCACAAAGAATCTGATGACAGAGCTTTCTCTAATCAGGCAGCGGCCAGGTGAGTTCCAGGGGCTGGCAACAGAGATGGATGGACTGGCAGTAACGCCAGGATTAACAGGGTAATGAGGCATGGCAGTGATTTATCCAGGGGCAGGGCAGTCTCTAAGTCAAGGCTGGGAGTCTCTGTCTGAGAGCTGCTCTGGCTCAGCCTTATTGTTGATGACAATGTAGGACTGCCCAGGTGAGATGCTGTAGCTGGTGGAAGGCAAGGCGGCTGGCACACTTTCAGCCTAGGAGCCAAAAATGGAACCAGGGGCTGCAATCAATGCCTTGGTCCTCTCTCCTACCTTTGCAGAAGTTCCTGTCTGGTGTGCTGGGGGATCACCACTGTTGCAGCTAGCTCCTGCACCTTCCTTGCCTGCAGCCTTTGTTTTGCGGGGCAGGGCACGGACAGGAAGTGGCTGGAGGGCACTGTACTCTGGGGATCCCTAATTGCCCTTGGGGATACTCTACAGAATGACAGAACTGAGGAAGTTGCAAGCAGCTCTTGGTTCTTAGCAGTGCCTCATCCCTTTTCCTGGACTGTTCATGGTGCCCCTTGAAGGACACACTTAAAGCCTCACAGGCCCTGCCTGATTGCCCTGGGGTAATTACGTGACATAAGAACTGCCAGTTACTGGGGCAGCCCATATTCCATCTAGCCCAGTCTCCCATCCCACACAGCAGCTGTCTGTGGATGCTGAGGGGGAAGGCGAGCAGAGTTTCTGAATCCAGGAGTCTTTCTCTTGCTGTTTTCCAATGCTCTGGTCACCCCTGACTGCCACCCTTCATGCTTCAGAGCTGTGTATCTCCTGGGGGTAGGACCAGGAGAGCTGGGGGTCATATATACTTTCCCCAGGGCCCAGGGGCTGCAAGTGGCTTGTGCTGTGGGGGCTCTGGCAGCTCCAGAGAAAATGGCAGAGCATCAAGCAGTTCCTGTTCCCATGTGTAGCAACTTCCCCAGGCCCCAGACTCTCCAAGCCCCTGCTGCTCTGGTTTTGGGGGCACTGTCAGACGCAAAGCCAGGCTACGTACCTTGTTGGTAAATCTCTTCTATCTTCTTGGTGGTCTGGTTTTCGTACAGGTGCACGGTGTAGCTGAGGCTGGATAATACTCGGGACAGCTTCTCTGCCTCCCTCTGGGCCCCCCTTCTGCGAGCGAGGGGCTCCTCAGAGCCACTGCTGGAGAACTCATAGTTCACAATCACGACCGCCCGGCTCTTATGCACTGACATGCTGCAAACTCTGGCAGATAGCACTCAGGTGGGGCCAGCTTCTCGGGTACAGTACTACAGCAGGTGCAGCTGGCTGTTTCCACTTATGTCTTCTGTACTGTTGATCAGGGACAGCGGGAGGGTGGAGTATTTCTTGGGTGGCATATCCTGCTCTGCTAGGTGACTCAGTGCAAACATGTCTCTCCCAGCCTGGCTGCATCTATTCTCAGTGAATGGCTACAATAAAGACAGAGGAGGACCAGTTCCTTGTAAGCTTGAGCCTGGGGTCCTCTGTGCCTTGAGTTATGGGGATTGCATCGCTGACCTTTGAGTTAAATGTTGCCATAAAACAGCTGCTAGAGTCAGCAACTAGCTTGGAACAAGTTGGCAGAGGCATGATGTGTCTCCTGCTGGTCAGCGAGGTGTTTGATACACTGCAGCGGTGACCCCACTAGACACTACCCCAACACAGGGCTTCTGCTGCTGGGTTAATGCATCAATTCGAGCGGTACAGATCTTTGCTCTGGGTGTACAGGTCCCATCCCTGCTAGTGGCCTGCTGACGTGATACTAATCTCTGTTTGCAGAGTGGACAAAAGGCATGGTTTTGGCCCTGGGGTGATTTGCTTATGGCACACCAAAGCCAGGCTGAAAGCAGAAGGTATCCTAATGACCACAGTGGGTGTCTGAAGAGAGGCAGAAGCCCCTGGCATTGAAACAGATATCCCGGCAGATATCTTCATGCAGAGGGAGGTCTGTCTGCACAGCAGCTGTAGCTCTGGGGACTAGCGACATGGGGCTAAGCCTCCAATGAAGAGTTTTCTTCTTTTTCCATCCATTTGCCAGTCAAACACCTGCCAGCCACCCTGTGAGCAGGGGCAATGCAGCAACCTAATGCAGCTTCTCGAAGGGAAAACCTCCTAAGCACAACTTATAATGGCAAGTATCAGGCACCCTCCATAGAAGGGCTGTTCCTATATCCATATACCCAGGGTTTCAGCTGCAAAGTGAAACACATATAAGGTAGGGGGATACTCCTGTCTCTTGCCACTTGCATCAGTCTTCAGCAGGGGGAATAGCATGCAATTCTAAGATTAGAGGCTGTTTAGAGACACGTTGGCAGAAGGAAGCAGAATTCCCACCTTTCCTTCCCCCCCCGCCCCTTTGCTGCTGGAGTAGCTGATTTCAGCGTGATTAGATACTGGTCGCTCCCTGCTTTACATATGAACCTGACCTGACTGCTTTTTAAATGTGTGTGCTTTCCCAGCTTCCCACAGCCTGACTGCAGCTTCGCATCACAGCAAGGTCCAGAGGTCACACTTCCCTCGGTTTCCCTGAAGTAATCACCAAGCTGGTCCATTATCCTTATCTTCCTTAACTGCTCTCTTTAACCCTGGGGGTTCAATAAACCTACTGATCCTTTAGCAGTTTTTCCATAGGCATCTGCTGATATTTTTGCCCAAAGGGCAGAAAAAAGTGTGTGTGTGCGTGCACCTGTGTATGTACTTCTGCCAGTTTTCATCTCTGAGGTATGCTCTACTTCCTTGCCAGCCTCAATTGTTCAGAACCCCCCTGACACCACAGAATTATCTTAAATCATGAAGTTTTTTTTTAATTCTTGGTTTGTTTGCTTTGCTTTTTGCAAGGGCTCAGATCTTCGTGCTTGTAATTTGCCATGGAGAGGACTAGAAACCTTTCTATTTGGTGCAAGCAGAAGCTTTTACCTGCTGCCTCCTGGTGCTGGGGCTTTTAGAAATGCCACATGAAACTTGTAAAATTGCAACAACTGGCATCTGAGGGAGGCTGGTTTTCACAGGCTGGTGCAGCTGTGACCCTAGAAAGGGTCTAACAAGGCTTGGCCTGTACCTAGAATTGTTCCACTGATGTAAACTGCTAGTGCTCTGTATAACTACTCTTAGTTCAGGTCCAGATCAGTTGACCTCTTGTAGGGAGGCAGGACTGTGATGTGGTGTAAGGCTTTGTGTGCTTCTGTGGCCCTGAATTATGCAGCAGAAGCTTTGCCCCACTGAGTAACACATCTACTTCTGCTCAACTCTAGGGAAAATGCAACCAGAACTGGTTAGGCACCAGTTTAACTGAACTGGTTGGCTCTGTATGTAGGCAAAATCCCACCCCCCTCCTTTCCCTTTTCATGCATGGGGTTAGAATCCAACCAATTGTGAGGCTCAGGTTTGTTCTGATGGAAGGGGGTACAGGTGGGCTTGAGTGGGGATAGGGGCTTCCTAGAAGTGATCAAATCCTGATACAGAAAGTTCAGTGATATTCCTGGATGTGACAAGGACCTTGGTTTTAACTGCCCAGCAGAGGGGAAAGCAAGAAGGGCTGCAGTAGGGAAAGGAAAGAGATTGTGCTCATAAGTAAAACGGCTGCTCAGAACCAGTCTGAGAGGACTCCACTGGTGTGGGTGACCATCATGAGCTACATTAGATGATGCATCTGCCCCAATGCCTGGATTCATGGAGCAGCTGCCTAGTGGGAAGATGATGAAGGTTGCTGGCTTTGGATCTTGCTCCTATTGCTTCCAGCTAGTGATGGGCAGAGCTGGGGTGGGGAGACATGAAGGACCAAGGGTCAAGCAAACCCACAAGCTGTTGGTAAATAAAGAGGGAGTGGCTCCAGGTACCATGCACCATCACCTTCCTTCTTTGCCTTTTATTTGCTTTTTTGATCCATATCAAAAGACATAAAGGGCCCTGCTGCTAACCATGGGAAATGACCAGCTGCCAGGCTGCTGTACCTGGGTGAGGACAGGAACATGGGGCAGAAGGGCTCTGGATGACTGGGCCTAAGTAACTCAATCATTCTTCTTGGAGTCTTTTGCTTGAATAGCTTTGGTCAGCTGCATCAGATCCAAGAACAGGTTGCGCTGCAGGACAGAGCTGGCGCACAGGATGGCTCCGTACAAGGCTCCTATGAAGCCACAGAGAAAGACGTCCTGCCCTGGAAAACAAGGAGATGTCATCATAGCTTCCTTCCCAGACTCTGACTCTGAGCTGCCCAAGCAGGGTTGTGTGAAAGCCTGGTAAGCTGGCAGAGAGGACCTTGGACACCTGACTCATTTGCACCTGAAATGCATTTGGAGGGATGATGAGCAGCCCCAAGTTGGTGTATCCTGCCTGAGGCTGGTGTAGGCGATCAGTAGCATGCGAGGGGCTGCACTACTTGGCTCTGTCTGTCTAGGATGCAGAAGGAGCTAGCAAGCACAGTTCAAACTGGTGGCAGGGAAGCTTCTGCTCAATTCCTCTCTCTTTACACTGTATCGTCTATTCTCTGCAGCTGTCTAGCACTGCTGGCACACTGGACCCCAGACTCCATTGGGCAAAGCATCTGCAGGGTTGCAAGACAGACCTTAGAAATTCCCCATAGGATTCCCACAGAAGTGGGGATCTTTCTCTCTGATTGCTCTAGTCTCACCTCTAATGAGCTTCCTTGGAGAGGGTCCAGAGGAGTCACCTCCTCATTGTTCTGTAGAAGAAATGGTGAAGACATGGGGAAGAACTGCTATGCTAGGGGAGAGCAAGGAACCAGAGTACAACCCAGCAGCAGTAGGGCTCGGGACGATGAGTGAGAACCAAAGCCCTGCTCACAAAGCCTCCTACCTGTCAAGTAAAGATTTGGGATCGGGGTCTGAGAGCGCATGGTGGCTATGACCTCAGCCTGCAGGCGCGAAAGGCCATGATCGGCTCCGTACATCTCGCCTTTGGGAGCAAGTAGATAATGCTGGTTTGTGAGTGGGGTCCCAGCTGATACGTACTCAATCTGTTGAAGACAAAGTCATGGGTGAGCCACAGCAGACATGAGGACAGGGCAGGACTTGTGGAGAAAAAAGCCGCTCCTGGGAGATGGAAAATCCTGGATGCCTATAAAGAGCTGAAGAGCCACTCTTGCTCAAGAGAGCTCATTTTCTTTACTGCCAGGGCACCCTACTGCTGCAGGTCACCTGGCTGACTTAACAGTGCAGTTTCCATTTAATGCTTTGACTTCCCTCCTCCTCACTTTTCCCCTGCTGACCTCATTTTCCGAATGTCTGAGATGGCCCTGGCACCTTTCAGGGCTTCCTTTCAGCATGTGAGCACCTGCAGCTTTGCCAGGCTGGTTTTGGAAGGGGCATTTAAGTGGCCGTGGAGTTAGGAGAATGCCTGACCCCGTCTCAAAAGGCCATAAGAACTGTCTGGGGTCCACCACTTCATTTCCCTTCCATGGTGAAATGGGCAGTAACAATTTAGAGCAGGCTTTCAAACTCAGGCAGTTTTCGCCAGCAGATGGCACCTTTGGGCCTTAAAAATAATGCACCGTACTTTCAAGGATGAAAAAAAAAATAATGCAAGCAAAAAGGGGTCTGTGAAATCAGCTCAGGTTGCAAAGAGATGGCAGTGCCAGCAGGAAACAGAGTTTTACATTGTTTCCTCAGCAATACAATCCTATTCAGCTATGGCCCAAGGGTGCTCCCACAGAAGTGGGGATCTTTCTCTCTGATTGCTTTCTAGTCTCATCCCTGAAGAGGTCTATGCCTTGAATGAGCTCCCTTGCAGTGGGGTTCAGGGGAGTCCCCTCCTCACTGTCCTGCCTGAGAAATGGTGAGCAGTGAAATCATGCAAGCAACTTGGGTCAAACCCTGGAGTCCAGTATTGTCCTTTCCCACATTAGTAGCCTTGCAGTCTTTATCCAGAAGTCTGTTGGACAAACATCTGCCAGAGATAGTCTAGACACGTGATCCTCCTCAGTGCAAAGGGAAGGACTAGTTTGAGGTCCTTTTTTGCGCTCTGCATCTCATCCTACAACTGGGTTTTCAGCACTTGAAGAGTGTGTGAATGTGCATTACAAACAGTGGCTTCCTTACCTTGTCTTTGATGGCTGGGTAGAGCTTGAAGATGGTCTCCATAATGGAGTCCACAAAAGTGTCTTTGAGGCCCTCGTACTCCACACTCCTCTTAGTGGCTCGCTCATCTTTCCACTCCTCAAACCATTTATATTGCGCATACGACACAACAATCAGGGTTGACTTGCCTGTAAAGACAGGTCACTGTGTGGTCACAACAATGCTACTGCTGAAGGCTTCCAAGGCCACCATGTAGGGCTGCTTCTGCTCCTTCATGGTATGGCTCCACTCACACCTATGAGGCAGCTCTCCCTCTGCCCCAGATGACTATTCCACCTATCTCTCTGGCTCCCCATAGGTTTCAATACCTTACTACTGTATTGTTGCCTTTGTTCTTACTGGCCAATCCCGTAAGTCTTGTTTTTAGGGATACTCAGAATCATTCTTCCCTCTGTACTCCCTGCCTTCTTTCTCCACGGACTTGATTACTTTCCTTTGAACTTCATGTCTTCAAACAGAAGAGAGCCTCTTGCCCAGCACAAGTCCTGTCTTGAGACGAGACTGGGCCAGATCTAGTTTTCCTTCACAACCTGATTTCACTGATTATACAGACTCTTTGGGAGCATTTGATTTACCATAGCAGAACAAGATACAGGGGGCCTATCCTTGGCAATGACTGATTGCAAATGTTTCTCTATTGGGTACAATGGAATAATTTTCCCTTCTTTGCTCATGTGTGCCCCCACCATGGCTCTCCACAAGTTCTAAGACTGCTTCTTATTGAGAAATCCTGAATCCTTTCTCCCTGCCCACAGTTGATGAAAAGGAACTTATTACATCTTTGCAAAACTAGGAAACCCCTAAAGAGGTGGGCTACAGTCCAAAAATCAAGGACTATAGTCTTTCATGCATAGTGGAACCATTATGGCCATGATAAAGACACAAATACCATCCTTACCTGGGAATCTCTCCTCCCAGGTTGGGTCCTTGGCTGATGGAGAGGTAACGTACAACACAGGGATGTTTTTTGCGGCCTCATCTCTGGATGCAGCAAGGTAGTGTTTTGTTCTGCAAAGGGAAGTGAACGACTTGATGGGGGACTGTTTTAAGGGGAAGGGATTTTGGAGAATGCTTCAGCTGAATGTTCTGTATGTTGCAAAAGAATCTAGAGTGTTCAGAAGTATCAGACTACTCCTCAACTGTAAAACAAAAATGGGTGGTGAATGGGGTAGAGAGATATTACTAGACAAGTCTAGCTGCTCCTTACGTTTTTTCTATGTTGCTCTCTGGGTAGATATAGTAGTTTGTGGCCTCCATTCCCAGTTCTTCCTTGGAGCCTACAACACCTATGAAAACAGTGAGCCCTCCTAAGCCGTGTTCCACCATGCGAAGAGAAGCCTGAATACCTGCATGGGGGGAAGCATAAAAAGACAGTGAAGAGCCCAGAGAGAAACCATATGTTGTACTCTGGAGAAGTGCATGCTCCTCCCTAGCTAGGGTTGAGGCCAGATTTCCATATGAAGCCCAATACAGAGCTTTATTCTTTCTTTCCTCCATAGCTTTAAAAATTGGTTTGTCCAGATACTTCCCAGACTTGCCCCGGCAGCATGGGAGAAAGCTTCCACCAAGATTAGCCTGTGGTTTAACTAGGATCCCCTTTAGCATACTGATTCTGTTGCTGACACAATGCTGCTCTTGGGAACTGTCCAACTCTGTGTGCAGTGGGGATGCAAGCAATGCTACTGTGCTTTACCAGGTAAAGTTCGTGCTGCCTCTGGCAGGAGCCGCTCATACGTGTTAAATATTCCAGCATCAGAAATCACAATGGGGGCAAAGACATTCACAAGTTGTTGGCCTTTCATTACGCTCACACCTGAAAGGCAAGGGGAGAGGAAGAAAACCCATCAGCAACTCAATTACAAGCCTAAAGCCTGTCTGCTGTGCAGGGATGATTGGGAATGTGGGGCGGGGGGGGTGGGAAGCACAAGTGGGATGGGTCTGTAGTTAGGCATGTCTGTAGTTCTCCTAACTGTGGTAATAGTTTAGGAAGTGCTAGTCCTGTTATTCAGTGGTCCTGCCATTGTGTCCAGCACTGTGGCTGCAAATGAATGGAAGGATTTTACAGGCAGACAGGATGGGCTCAACTGGGGTGCCTTGCCCATGAAGGAGATACAAAGAATCAATGTTTGAGAGGAGAGAAATAATAGGCAATGCTTATGCCAGAGGTCTCAGGTGATAGAAGGGGCTTGGGCTGGTGCTGCCATGGGAGAGTGAGGTAGGATGCGACAGCTGGGAGATGTACTTATCCATAGGAGGGTCTGGCAGCTTAGAAGCAGTTCAGATAGATTGCTACTGGCAGTAAGCATAAGCCCAAGATGGACAGGCTTCCCATACTATCTAGGTGGTCAGCACATTCACTGGGACCAGCTCAGAACTCACTGGCCCCTTTTGTTACCTTGACCAAGCTCCTGCAAGCACCCAGTGCATGTTGGCTCAACCCCGACCCAGTCTTGCTCACCGTAGGCTTTGCCTTCTGAGTCCAGCAGAACGTTCTGCACCACCGCTTTGGTAAGCACGGCCCCGCCAGCGCGCTTGATGATGGGGATGGTGTGGAAGGCAATTTCGCTGGCGCCTCCACTAGGATACCACCCTCCTTTGAGAAAGTGGTTCACCAGGATGGCATGCAGGCTGAAGCTGGTGTTGGATGGAAGTGTTCCTGGAAGATCAACAGCAAAGAAAAGAGGCTGTTTCCCTAGGGGAATTGTAAAGAACTGCACTCCTCTCTCAGGTGACATGATTTACAGAGTTTCCTTGTTATTGGAGACTATCACAGTGAAACTTCTCATGCATCTACAGATGCATCTCGAGCAGGTCCAAAGAGGTGATTCTCCCCCTCTATGCGACACTGGTCAGGCCGCAGCTGGAGTACTGCGTTCAGTTCTGGGTGCCGCACTTCAGGAGGGATCTGGGCAGCATTGAGAGGGTCCAGAGGAGGGCCACTTGCATGGTCAGGGGGCAGCAGGGCAGGCCCTACAAGGAGAGGCTACGGGACCTGAACCTGTTCAGCCTCCACAAGAGAAGGCTGAGGGGGATCTAGTGGCCTGTTATAAACTATCCAGGGGGGGCCAGCAGGCATTGGGGGAGTCACTGTTCCCCCGAGCACCGCCAGGAGTGACAAGAAATAACGGTCACAAGCTGGCAGAGGGTAGATTCAGGCTAGATATCAGGAGGCGTGACTTCACTGTCAGGCTAGGGTCTGGAACCAACTTCCAAGCAAAGTGGTGCTGGCTTCTACCCTGGGGGGGCTTTAAGAGGAGGTTAGATGTACACCTTGCCAGGGTCATTTGACCCCAGTACTCTTTCCTGCCATGGCAGGGGGTCGGACTTGATGATCTGCTCAGGTCCCTTCTGACTCTACCAACTATGAAACTTCACACATTTGAGAATATACTCTAAGAAGCTCTGGTGGGGCAGAGCCCTGCCTATCTCTTCCCTCCAGCTGAGTGCTATCCTTGGCTGTGAACAAGTGCTAATTTGTAGCTGACAGGAACTTTACATCTCCCCTGGCTCCATCTCAAACACTAATTAGGAAGGGAAGGGGTTGGTGGGTAAGGAAAAATGAATGGAAGATGCACATTCAAGAAGAACTTGGAACTCATAGGGAAGATGAGCCTTTCTCCAATAGGAGTACCTCTGCATCTGGGATCACAGAATCATAGAAAATGGGGGTTGGAAGGGACCTCAGGAGGCCATTTAGTCCAAACCCCTGCTCAAAGCAGAACCAGCCCCAACCATATTGTTTCAGCCAAGGTTTCGGCTAGCTGAGTCTTAAAAATCTGCAAGGATGGAGAGTCCACAGTCTCTCTCTAGGCAGCCTGTTCCAGTGTTTCACCACCCTCCAAGTGAGAGTTTTTCCTAATAACTAGCCTACATTTCTCTTGCTGCGACTTGAGAACATTGCTCCTTGTTCTGTCATCTTCCACCACAGAACAGTCCAGCTCCATCCTCTTTGGACCCCGCTTTCAGGTAGCTGAAGGCTGCTATTCCATCCCTCCTCAGTCTTTTCTTCTGCAGACTAAATAACCCCAGACTAAGTTCCCTTAGTCTCTCCTCATAAGCCATGTGCCCCAGCCCCTGAACCATTTTTGTTGTCCTCTACTACACTCTCTCCAATTGGTTTACATACTTTTGGGGCGGGGGCTCAAAGCTGGATACAGTACTGCAGTTGTGGCCTCACCTGTGCTAGATAGAGAGGAATAATCATTTCCCTCTATCTGCTGGCAACACTCCTATTAATGCAAACAGAGAAGGGACAGGGAGAGGGGAGGGCAAATAATGTGCACAGCTATACCTCATCATCAGGATAAAACTCAGAGCTGACACAGAGGGGGATAGAAAGGAACGTAGGGTCTAGAATGGAGACCTGTGGATTTCTACTGAGTTAGAGATCTGGGCACAAGATAAAGCTGTCATTAGAGGGAAGATATTTGAATTGGTTGGAGCAGAACCATTTAGAGAGAGTGAGAGAAGCAGGGGATGGCACCATCCACAAGCCGATAGCTGTGCTGGGGCAAAGCAACCATCCACCTAATGGTCTGGAAGGCCAGATATGGGTTGTACAGACTTGAGATTGCCCCTTGGGTAATGCAGGTGACTTGACTTGAGCTCAGGATTAGAGGCATGTTTGAAGACTGGCTTTAGGCAAACACTAGTTCTTGGAGGAACTGGATGAAATGCTTTGGCTCATCTGATATAGGAAGAGGTCAGCCTGGATTACAGAATATTCCCTTCTGGCCTTCAGTCTCTAACTAGAGGATACCAGTGTTTGAGGGCTGCTTTGCATCCGAAGCAATGAGAGTTTGATGTTCACAAGCAGCTCACCTGGGAGCCACAATCTAATTGCACACACAGCAGCTGGCTGCAAGGATGAGTCATGCAGACCCCTACACAGAGAGTGCTGATTTTGCACTTGGCCATTTGCACAGCTGTCTGTGACCACCTCTGATCCTCAGGGGTGCTGCTATGTGGAATATGCTGGCTGGCAAATTTCTGCTCACCCCAACCCAGCAAACATCTGCAGCCAGCCCCAGCAGTACCTTTGGCATGGCAGCCAGAGCCTCTGCTCTAGCAGAGGGAAAGCAAACTATGTGAGCTCTTCCTTATCTTTTAAGAGAGTTTTTTTCCTGTGGCCTTTATTCTCCACTGACTCTGATTTTCACTCAGTCTTGTCCTGATCTCATTTATTTAATGGCCTTTGTGGTGAATTCATTAGTAATGAACCCTAATATGTTTATATTGCACCTTTTGTCCAAAATTCCCAGCCTCTTTTGTAAATCTGATAGGCATGCTAGAAATGTGAACTTCTATTCATGTCATGTACCATGTAGAGCCCAAACCTCTAGGAAATGCCAGGTTTGTGTTGTCCATTCAGGGTAGAAGGGTCTTATATGTGATCAAACATTTAAAGATGGTGTCATAAGGCATATTCCCAAATAGGGGATGTATCACAATAATATGGGTAACCTCCATTTCAGAGCCCTGCTGCCCAGACTTGAAGGTACTGGAGATCCTCATACATAAGTCATGAGAGTCCTTTAGGCTGGAAAGCATTAGGCTACCTACATACATGGGTCCTCCTAGAGACCAGTAGTTTTCATCTACTTTGATGCAACCACTTCTACAAGGTAATACAGCAGCTCAGAGCAAAATACACCTTCACAACTCAGAGGCAAAGAAAATGTTGTGATCAAAGGAAACTGCAGGGAAAATTCAAGAGTCCAAAAAACAAAGGTCAGAACAGGCATTGGCCAAGATACCAGCTGCCCTTTGGAAAGGGGATCAGGGAGCTTTCTTGGCAAAGAGTGAACAGATCCCAAGCTTCGCTTCTGTATGTAAAGCACCACACAGCAGTCTCTGCCACATTGCATCATACATGGTATTTCCTACTCTAGGGTGAGGGTTTACACCAGACACCTACCTGGTCTATTAACTAAAAGAGAGTCACATACCATATGTGGGGAAGATATAGCAGAACACAGCTCGGAGTGCTTCATTGGTGGTGAGTCCATTGACTACTTCACTCAGGCTTCGGCGTGCCATCTTGATGAAAGGAGAGAACCAGCTCAGCAAGCCTGTTTTGCTCAGTAACTTGGCCACGGGCAGAGGGAGGAGTTTCAGGATAGCAAACGAGGTGTTTCCATGGGCAACAGTCTAGAAAAGGGGGAAAAAGAAGCGGCTGTGAAGCAACAGATGGGTTTGAAGACATGATAGCAGCAGAGGTGCAGCCCGGCTTTACCACCACAAAAGTGAGGGTTGCTGCAGTGAGACTCTGAAGTCCCAGCAGCACTCAGACCCAGCATGCAAGACTTGGCAACTCCACAGCAGGAAGGAAGATGTCAAGGCCTCCTTGTGAGTTAGAGGTTTCATAGTTTCTAGGGTTGGAAGGGACCTTAGCAGATCATCAAGTCTGACCTCCTGCCATGGCAGGAAAGAGTACTGGGGTCAAATGACCCCAGCAA
>NW_017728901.1:160059-189717 GCF_001723895.1 Crocodylus porosus
GTGAATCCCAGCAGGCGATGACCGCTGTCGCCCAGGTGGTCGCGCCCCCGCAGCCCCCGCACCAGGTCGTCGCCCGTGGCCAGCACGGGTCCAACAGGGCGGCCCCCCGGTGGGGCTGTGCACCTCCCGGGTTCAATGGGGGTCCTGCGTTTGGGCTAGGAGCCTGCGTGAGCAGTCAGACCTTGCGACTGCTCCTCCCAGCAGCAGTGGTGGTCATGCTGGGATCTCTCAGCCAGTTTGTTGGGCCTTTTCCCTAATTTAAAGACAAGCTGTTGAATCTCAGTGCATTGGGAGATTGTGAGGCCTGGAGAGCTCATGAGGGATGTTTTGTTTGGGCCCATCCATTTTTTTTTTAAAAGCCTGATCACAGGCCTAGATCCCAATTCTTTCCTTGGCTATGGAGCCAGAAGGCCACTGGCTGCTGGGCACTGGGGCTCACAATTATTTTACAGGGAGGGACATGAGGAGACGTATTGAGGACCCCAGCTCTCACCAGAAGACCTCAGAGCAAGGATCTAGTCACTTGGGCTCTGCCTCTGGTGCCAGTAATGCTTTCTTTACATGCTGTGCCCTCCCATACGCCACAGCAGACCCTTGTCATTTCTTCCCATGGATTGGACCACTTATGGGCGTGTGAAATCTGGGTGTCACAGACTACCAAGAACCTCTGGTGCCTGTTAACTGGGATCCGGTCTCTCTAATACCAGGGTGTTGCTGAGCCAGAGCATATTAGCTTCTCTGGCTTGGGCTGAGTAGGAAGGTCAATGATTCATGTATTTGGCTTTGAAGCCCACAGATTAAGAGCAGAGAATGCAAACTTCTGGGGTGGTCATCCTCCAATAAAAGAATCAGTGGTAGATCTTATCTAAACTGAGCCAGCTTTGAGTCTCAGAGAGAACTAGGCCAAAGTGCATGGTTCTCTGCCTTGCCTGTTTGCACACGGAGGGCCAAATACAGGGAAATCCTTGGACTGCATCTCTCCTTGATTGATTTTTAAAGAGAGTACTTGTGGTGACAGAAGTGTTGGGGAAGTTAGGCAATTTCCCAGTCTTTGTAGAACTGGCTGGGAATGATTCCACTGGCTCCTCAGACCTGGGGAAAAGGTAATACAAAAGTTTTGTGTGATGTGTAGATTTTCTTTGCATCCCCCTGTTGCTACAGCAGCATTTTGCATATGTCATTGCTTGGATGCCAGGTGGATCTATCTTAGAACTGGTGGGGGTTTTCTCAGGAAGCCAGTGCCATATGGGTCAGGCCATTTGAAGATGTTGTATTTGAGTCTACCAGACTTTATTTTAAATTACTGAATCTGGAAGTGATACTTCTGAAAGCAAAGCAGCTGTGATGGTGTCCTCCTCATCTGCTTGTCATAGCAAGCCAAGATGTTCATGTCAAACAAGCAAGATCAGGGTGGCTGGAGACATGAGTATCTTGCGATTAGCCCAAGCACTGCTACTGGCTGGACCTGGAAGCCAGAAGCTACAACTGAACAGTCTCTGAATGGGCACACTTGGTCCAGAAGCTTTCTGAAGATTTCATGGGACAGTTGCCATGGTAAAACCAAAAGAGTGAGTTAGACCGTGAGCAAGAAGCAACTGGCTGAAGCTGTGGCAGCAAAAGAAGGGTTCTGTTCGCAGCTGAATCCTTTGTGCTCATGATAAGCATCACCAAGGCCAGCTTTATTCTAGTTTTGGGCCTCTGGTCAGCTCTGTGACTGACACTGTTCCTTGGGGTAAAAATGAATAGAGTGGTATTTGTACTGGGTGAGTGCCATCCCAATGAAGGGAAATGGTGTATAACCTGGCACAAAGCAGCCAGTACCAGTCTGGCCCATGCAGGCTTGGTATAGAGAGCCAGTTTGGGAGTGAGCCATGGATTTGAAATACTACAGACTCAGTGCCCTCAGTGCCAGCTTCCAGAAGGCTACCCTTGCTATTCCTGAACAGGCTGCATCAGCAGCTATGGGGGGCAACCCTGGTGGCAGACAAAGGGTGAATTTCACCTCTCTGGTATCCCAGTACTCCCTCCCTGCAGAGCCTACATGAGCACGTTACATGCAGTGGAAGGTCATTGTGCTCAACTACCCTTCCACTGACCAGGCCGCATCTGGCTTCAGGAATTCTGTTGTGTGCTGGCTGAACTGCAGCATACCAGCATGCACAGCTAGATGCCTGAACTGTGTGTGCATGCATGTGTGGATCTGTGCATGCAGAGCGAGCGATCCCTAACACTGATGGACACATGCTGAAATTCAGCAAGGGGTTGACTGCTAAGCCAGCTGGGGGCAGAGCCAGGCTTACCTTGATCAGCTTTGCAAATTTCTCAATAGCGGCATCTTCACCAGGAAACTGCTTCTTCAGCTCTTCATAGTACTCCTTGGTCCCACTGTGGAGGCGATAGGTTTTACCATTGCCAGGCTCCCCCAGGATGACAGTATCAAAGACATCTGGCATCTTGGCCCACTGCAGTTGGCCCTCGGTGAGCTGGTCCAGCAGAATACGCTCTGGGGAGTTTGCTTGCATCCTCCCAATGTAATGGATACCTGGAAGGCAACCACATGTGGTTACTCCAAGAAAGCTGTGCCCTGGAGACAAAAGCAGCATGAGATCTGGAGCTGTGAGATGGAAAAAGGCCGCAGGGGCTTTTTATTGCATAAAACAGAAGGACACCTCACACACAAACAGACCCTCAGAAGCATGGAAATATGAAGGGAAGGGCCAAGTCATCAGTCTTCCTTGACCATTCACACATTCCTACAGTGTTCCTGGTAACATGGGGCTGAGCAAAGGACTGGACTAAATCAGTGGTTCTCAACCTTTTTTGTACCAGAACCCATTTATTAACAATAGCCAGTCCTGACCCAGTAAGTAGTTTAAATAGAAAACAGCCCCCTGGCCCTGCTGGTGCCCATCACTCCTGACCTGCTGCCCTGCAACCCCAGGCCCTAGCCCCCCAGTGTGTGGGCAGGGGGTGGGTATGTGGGGTAGGGTTGTGTGTGCGCGCATGGGGCCTGCCAGGGAAACCTCATGGTTTCCCAATTTTTTCTCCTTTAAAGGAGAAGCCATTTTTAAAAGTTTGTTCATGACCCTTTCATACATTCTTGTCACTAATGCTTGTATCTCCCACCTCCCTCCACCTCACTCTGTCAAGTAGAACCTGAACAGTAATGCCATGGTTTTGGGTATAACCAGGGAGTTAATCAGCCCATTCACTTGGGAAGTTATTTGCTTTCACTGTGCAAAGTTGCCCATGCTGTGCAAAAACTAATGGGTCTCTAAAAATATCACTTGTATCAAATTGGTTTTTTATCTTTAACTACAACTCTGAACTCCCTCTATTTCTTCTATTTGCTTTTGAAATAAATGCAAGATTTATAATGCTATTGAAACTAGGTGATACAGACAAATTTCTGGGTTCTGTTTCTGACAGTAATTTCTCAGATTCCTGTTTACTCTCCAAGTGCCTGTATCAATGAGTCAGTATCCTAGTCCCAGTCCACAATTTTTTTCTATATTCAGGCTGCTTTTGCCAGCAGTCAGATTTCACCTACATGTGCCAATTTTTTTCTGCCAGTGGACAAGGACATTAGCCATTCACTGTGTTCCATTGAGGTTATTGGAGGAAAGGTTAAATATGAAAGCAGGTTCAGAGATTTAAATTTATCTCTCTATCTCGTTCCATTGCTGTGCCTGCAGTGTTCACCCTAACTAGTGGTGTTAGGGATCTGGATGCATTTCTTACACAATTAAACGTTGATGATATATAGAATCAAGATTTCGAGATGCAGGACCCTGGAACTGAGAGGAACTTCCTTACTTAGTGAGCTCAGCCCCATGCTATTGCAGGCAGTGTCATATATTTCTATGCAGAAATGGATCAAGCCCCATTTTACATTAAGTTCCTTGCCCAGTGAGAAGCTGTTCCATAGCCTTTCATCTCTGATAACTTGGAACTTTCTTCTAAGTTTCCATCCTGCACTTTTTCACAACCACACTTGTTCTTGTGCTAACACTGCCTGTTAGCTCTTCTACCCCAATTATATTTGTATTAATGAGCAGTCCTGGCCTCTTTCAGACTCCATTTTGCTACACAAAACAGGCCAAGCTTTTCTCATCTCCACTTACATGATAGAGTATCTGTTCCCCACGTCATCAGAGGGATTATTCAAACATCTGTATAACTCCACTTCCTCATTCTGACTGTACTCCTTGTTTGCTGTTTTTAACCCCTTGTCACACGGGTGCAAGATAATGATGGAGGCATGAGGGGACACTTAGGATGCCAGGCTTCAGATCCCATGCATGTGGCACGATACGGGCCAACTACCTGACCACTTGTTGCAAAGCCTGTTATTTGAGAACAAGTTTCTCTACAACCTTGCACACAGGCAAGTAGTATCTTCTAGCATGTTTTCAGTCTCAGGTCCCAGATTCACAACAGCCATAGGTGTCAATGAAGACACAGGGTGCATTACAGCTATTGGAAGTGCCTCAGTCCTGAGGTGGATCCTGTGCCAGCAGCCTCAGGACTGCTCTAAGCAATCGTAGTTACCACTAATCTCTGTGGCAGATGGTTCCATCACGTACTTTGTGTTTGGGATTACTCAGGGATAAATGTCTTAAACCCCAACATATTTATTCATTAGGGAAGAGGCAACACCTCTTACAGCTGCGGTCACTCCATCCTACCTCCCTCCCAAACAGTGGAGTAGTCTTACCTGTGGGGCAGCCTTACCTGTGTCAAACTCAAAGCCTTTCTTGCTAAATGTGTGGCAGCAGCCACCTGCCTTGCTGTGCTGCTCCAGTACCAGCACTCGCTTCCTGGCTTTAGAGAGGACCACGGCAGCAGCCAAGCCCCCAAAGCCACTTCCAATCACAATAGCATCAAGGTTTTCAGGCACCTTGTCCACAGAAAAGGCTGCAAGAGGAGGAGAAAGTTGTCATCAGCACAGAACTACCTTTACATCTGGACCAGGGACAATCTTGCTATCCTCTCCCAACAGCCCCCTGCCCATTCCTAGGACCCAGCTTCTCCTCAAAGACAGCACCAACATGTAAGCTTGCTATTAGGCTGTCATACAGAAGGGCCTGGCATCTCCTGAAGTTCCTCCCAATACAAGCAGTGTCCCAACGCATCCTTCCATACTGTTGCTTATGTTTCATACAGAGTTGCATGCAGCTGGGCAGGGATGGGCCGAACCTGACAGCTAGCTCCAGGGTCCCTGCTGTCTTGTATAATATCTGGATTCATCCCCATAAAGCAAAGCTCAATGAGCTCCCACCTTCACCCTTCCAGGCAAGACCATCACAAATTGTGTCGCCTAGTACAAGGAACAGCTTTTTACCCCCAGGGCTTCAGAGCCACACTCCTGCTGCAGCGGTCTGTTTCACAGACTATCCAGTCCATCCAGTGGAAGACTTAGTCCCTACTGGGCATTTTAGTGTTGTTAATAATTTCTAAAGCCTCCGAGGCCCTCAGTAGAATCAAGTCCTGGTTATGTTGGGTGCTACTGCCCTTGCCTCAAAGAGCTCCCCATCTAAATGGAGCTTTCAGTGAGGCTGCCAACATCCCATGCAACAATAGAAGTAGACACCAAGTACGAGGGGGCCCAAGGGTCCTGGCCCCACTTGGGAAGAGGGTAGGGTGACGACCTGTCCCTAATTGGGTGGGACAGTCCCAAAATGGGAACATCAAGTTGCAGTCCTGGGTTGTATGGCTCTGGGACAGCATTTGTCCCAGATTCCCAGTATCATGCAGGGATCCAGGTTTTCTGTTCACTGCAGGAAACAGAGGGTTTCCTCTTGCAGCCTGGCAGAGATCCAGTTTGCAAGAGGCTGTGGAGTGGAACCAGCTCTCCCAGCTGCCTGCGGGTAAATTTGGGGTGGGGGGATTGAGGCTTCCAGGATGAGGGAGGGAATGGGGCAGGGGCTGTCCAGCCAGGGGGGTGCACAGGGCCTGGGTCTGGGAGCGGGACAGAGCCACAGGAGGCTCGTCTGTGGGGGGACAGCTCTCTGCCACTGCACACTCCCAGGGAAGGGGACATGTAGGGGGACATGTTCCCCCCAGATTTGTGTGTGGGCTGGGGGCAGATGTGGGCTGTCCACTGTGGGCTCGGGGCTCCCTGCCCTGCTGCCCTCCCACCCAGGAGCCCCATGCCAGCTGTACCACCATGGCATGGCACCCCCTGCCAGTCTGGCAGCAGTAGCATCAGGGGGTGTGGAGTTGTGCCCTCCTGCTGCCGTCAGACAAGCAGGGGGCACCTCACATGGTGGTGCATCCGGCACAGGGCTCCAGGACAGAGGGCAGCAGGGCGGAAGCCCCGAGCCCACAGCGGGCATTCTGCATCTGCCCTCCCCATTGTAACATAAGATGGGCCTGTTTTGGGCAGAGGGTCTTTCTCTCGGCTGTGGGGAGAAGGATCCAATCCAGGTCCCTGCAAGATTCTGTCCACGCTGGCCTTGGCACTCGTGTGGTCCGTTTCCTCTGGAGAAGGCTAACAACACACCTGCAGTCATTGGCCCATTAGTAAATGCCTCCTCTTCTCAGCCCGAGGGGTACAACTGTGAGAAAGTGTTATTATCTAAGAAGAGGCAGAGACTGCCTTGGGCACAGAGGGCCTGTTATGGAAATCTTCATTTAAAATCCGGGATATCAGTGTATCCAATCATAGCTGACTGCTGTGGAGGCAGGGAAGTCAATGGATGGTTGAAGGAACTGCATCGCTCCTATGGGGTCGCCTGCATGGAAATGATCTGGTTGAGTGAAGTGGATCTGTTCTGTGCAAAGGAGAGAGGGGGCACAGTATGGGGGACATGAGAGGGCTGTTTGGTTTGTGGGAGTGTATCAGGGCATTGGTGGGCCTCTAGCAAATGCATGTGCATGGGTGCATGTGGGAGAGCAGTGCAAGCACTGGCCTGTGTGTCTGTGCCAGTTATTATGGGAGGCAACAGGGGTGCCCACATGCAGGCTTAAGAAGGGGGCATGTGCATTCAATGTGCCCAGCAGCAGGGAGGGGACAGTCTTGGAGTGGGAGAGAGGAAGTGACCTGGCAGAGGGGATATGGGGAATATAGCAGAGCCCAGAAATCACTGCTCCACCCACAAACCGCTCTGAACACCCCTAGACAGCAACCAGAACAGATGCCCCCAGCAGAAAAGCCTAGCGGGTACCTTGCTTGAGCACCTTTTTCCGAATGTCCTTGTCAGTCACCAGAGGGGCTGGTGGTCTCCTGACATCCACTGAGAAGGGGTTTGGGGATTTGCTGCTGAAGAAACTCCAGAATGCCAGGAGAAGCAAGACAAGGAGCAGGATCACGTACAGCCACATGTTTCCAGTTCTGGCCCTCTTCCCAGGGACCCAACAACAACTGTGGGCTGAATTAAACAGCCCTTCCTCCCTGGGGCTGGCTGGTTCAGACTTTGCCTCTTAAAGGCACAGTCATCAGGGTGACCTCCAGAGATTTCTACACTTGCTGAGTCTCCCTCTCTTGAAGAAAGCTTTTAGGGATGGTTGCTTGCCTGGCATAGTGATACAAGTCTGAGCATAGCAGCGATTTGCAGAAGTGAAGCAGCTTTGGAAGACTGCATGCGAGTTACACAATCCAACCAAGGAGGGATTATTCCTGTGTATTATGTTGTATAACTCCACTCACGGACATTTGTTGAGTGCCTTTATCTGTTTAAATGTAAAAGATGCACAAGGAGACAAAACTGAATCAAATACATTGCAAAACAGCTCAGCACCTCCCTTAGGCGCTGCTAGAAGTTTTCAGAGATCTCTGGATTTGTGTTGTAAAGGCTTAATAGATCTCTCCTGCTGTCCCTGCTGTCTTGCATAGATGTATTCAAGTTAACTTTTAAGCATGCTAGATTAGGGATGGCTGGTGGTAGAGCCACAGGTAGCATGGAGTTGACTGCAGGCTAATTGCTGGAGCATTTTCGTAGCCTTTTGTCTGCTCACGCTGCACTCTGTAGCCACGCTGTTAGCAGGACCCGCACTAGCTACTTCAAAGGCAGCTCTGATGTGCGGTGAGATATGCAGTATTGCAACCCCATCGTGTCAAAAATCATGAAACAAACTCTTAACAATTGGATTTGGAATGCAAATCATGAGATGCTATTTTTGAAGTGTGTTTGTATGTGTGTGTGTGGGGGGGGGCCTGTGGGTGTGTGGGGGGCTGCAGGTTTGGAGTCTGGGGGTGGTCCCTGCACACCCTGGCAGGATGTGGGGTACTGTGGGTCAGGAGAGAGGAGCAGCAGCAGCAGGGCTGGGGGGCTGTGGCTTGGGAGTGAGGGGCAGACACACACACACATGCACACGCGCACACAGCTGCCCACAGCTCTGTTGCATGACTCACCCCAGCCACAGGGTCCCATTCACCCCAACCCCTGCCCCACCCCCTCCCTCACTGTGGGGGCCTTAATCTTCCCCCACCTTCCCTTTCCCCTCCACAGACTTAGCAGCTTGGTGCTGTCTACATGCACCAGAAGAAAAAAATCCCAAGATTTGATCTCTCTCTCAGGAGATCATGAGTCAGAGTTAATTTGACTCGGAAACAAAGAGTCTTGTGATTTTTTTCATGAGAGTTGGCATTACTGGTTATGCCACAAAGCCAGGGAGAAGGTGCTACGGCCACAGAAAGTGTTTATCCCCCCCCACTAGAGCTGGGAGAGAAGTAGGCTGTTGGCAAAGCCCAGCCGAGCCTGGGGGAGGTGGGAACACCGCCCTCACCCTTGTGCCCCTCATGCTCTGGGGGCGCTGGAAGCAGCAGCTCCCTTGGATGCAACTTGACCCTGGCACACGTGTGGACAAAGCAGGGAGAAAGGAAACTGGGTGACACAGCGTTTGCTGGGGTTTTGGTTGCTGGTCTAAGGAAATAGGTAGGCAAGGAAGGTTCTTTGGGTAGATGGGGTTTTTTGTTCGAGGTGCTCGGCCATCCAGGAGGCTTCTGCAGCAGCCTGCCCAGCGCGAGCCAGGGGGTGCATGCAGGCAGCTCCAGGCCCTGGGTGGGTGCAGGGTGCACTGAGCCTGCTGCCTGCCCCGCTGCTCCTTGCCCAGGGAGGGCTGCGTAGGGACCTGCTCGGGCACGGATGGGGGAGCACCAGCAAGCCCCTCTGCACCATCCCCTCCTCTTTAGGGGAGGGGCGAAGCTCTCGCGTTCACTGCGGATTGTCCACCCTCGCCTTCTATAGCCGCGGTGGCTCCTGGGAGATGTAGGCACAGGGTTTGGGGGCTGGAGCTACATTTGGTGGCGCGCATGCGCTCTGCAAGGGGAGGGAGCGTAGGTTAGAGTGCAAGGGAAGTAATTTCTCGGCCCTTGGATTTCCGGCGGGGGGCGGGTCAAAGGTCAGGAGGAGCGTGGGGGGGCGGGTGCGCGGGGATCCAGGGGCTGGGGATCCTGGGGCTGGGAGTGCCCGGATTTGGGGCTGGGGTAGGGGTGGAGGTGGAGATGGAGAGGGGCCTTGGCACCGCCCTGCCTTGGGGATTCCCTGGCATTGCCCTGCTGGGGGGGGTGATGAGTAAGGGGCACTCGCCTGGTTCAGCCCCACCCCCACCCACCGGCTTGGGCTGCAGCCTGCCAGAGAGGTGCCCCCTGCTGCTCCTTCAGGTCCTGGGGTGTGACACGATCCCTGGCCTGGGCGGCTGTCACTCTGCCAAAATGGGCTTGCAGCCAGTGTCTGAAGGGCCCTGGCCACTTCCTGGTTTGTTGCCAGACTTGGACCAGGGGGTTTAGTCAAAGGGGCATCTCTGGTGCATGGGAGCATGTTTGGTTTTGGTGGTGGGAGGCTGGCATCTCCCCATTGTGGTTCGAGCTTGTGTGGATGCCCTGATGTGGTGCATGCTGCCTAGCTCTGAGCCCTGGTACTGTGTATTGCACTGGGAACCAGAGGTCTGGAGCCAGAGATTAGGCAGACTTGAAAGAAAGCCAAGTCCTTTGGCTTAGTCAGCCTTGCTGCTTAGTCAGCCTGCCACAGAAACAACCCACTGTGTGTTTGTGGCTGTGCTGTGTTTGAAGTGAAGAGTGAGGAGCCCCACACCAGCCCTCCCCTTCAACAGGGCCACACGTGCAGCACTGACAGCTCAGGCATCTTTGGAAGGCGATGGACTGGGTTCCCTTGTGACTGTGGCTGCCTTGTTTCCTGCAGGGCATGAACCAATGCACCCCAGACATCGAGCGGTCTGAAGAGCAAGATGTTTTCCTTCCAGCTGTCAAATCCATACCTGTGCGTATCCCAGGCTTCTTCGTGCTTTTCAGTAGCCTGAAGCTCAGAGCTAGGATCTAAATGGCACACAGAGATCAGCCTAAAGTGTTTGTGCAATGAGTAGGGAATAGGAAGTCCTTTCTGGAGCATTATGCCAGGGGTTGTTTGGCACAACCACTTTCTACATATGTGTTTACAAGATACAGCAGATTGTGTACACCCTGGAACCTGTAGTCACAAGTGCAGTTGTTTTGATTATGGCTGCATGACAACCCACAGTAGCACCCTGAAGCTGTTGTTCATTGCTGGGGTTAACTACCAATGCACATAGCAGCGAGTGCAGTGCTGGCTTTGAGCCCTGGAACAGTGATGGTTACAAAGAGCAAGCCTGCTGTCATGTGCCCGAGTGTGATACCAGGCATCAGGCTTACGTAGTTCTGTCAGCCCTCCTGTATCTATCCCTGTGGATGGCCTCACTTCTCCTTCCACCATCATAACGAGGCCTCCTATTCCCCTGCCAGCTTGTCTGCAGAGAGCAGCCTCCTTTCCTGAGATCTCTTCTCACGGAGGGGTGGCAGGGACCTTAGTGCCATGACTTGCTCACTCATTCCCCTTACTACTTGTCTTGCAGGGTGTGCATCCAGGCAGGTTTGGCCTAGGGTTGCTCAGAAAACCTGCAGCAGGTGGGCTGGGTACTTGCTGTGGGTTTCTGACTTGGAGTATAAACAGGAAGGCTGTGTAGTTGACAGAAGACACTGCTGAGAGTCTGATGCCTGGTACAGAGGGAGAGTGCATCACATTGTGACAGCCCTAGAAAACTCTCAGAGGGTGCCTCTGATTTCCCTGACCACCCCCAAGCATATAGTGTGACTTCAGGCTTCAGCTAGATTCAGTGGTGATGGTGATGTAACAAAACTAGTACATGCTAAGGTGAGAGCAGGTGGTTGTGGCCCCAGGGAGACCTCACATAGGGAGATGTTGTTCAGCTCAAGAGGAGGCATAAACAGCATGGCCCTGCCTAACTGCACCTGTCTGTCTGTGTCTCTCTGCTTAGATCTCGATGCTGAAACAGAATGGGCTGTTGCAGGCTCTGGCAGAAGAAGCCAGTGGACTTACAGAAGCTGGTAAACTCTAGCTGAACTCCCCCCCTTTACTGTCCTTTGGTTTTGCAAGGCTGGATGTGGGTCATATGCTGTATCACTGTCACAGGCCACTGTCTGCAAAGTCTCTTGATGGGCACAACCAGATTCTCTCCACACTGGGACATATCTGATTGGCATGATCCTGGTGATTTGTACCCAAGTATTTTGACCTGCCCAGAAATTATTTCCCTGATATGTGGGCCAAATGTTGCTCTGTATCACCACAGCAATGTCCTGCCTCTCTCTGTATTCACTGAACAAGCATCTCCCTTCTGTGACTGTTTGTTTCCCAGCTGGAGTGCTGTGTCTGGGGCAGGTCTATCTCTGGAATCTGTGTAGTGTATGATGTGGGGTCCTTATTATAGTTCCCATGAATCCAGGCCTCTCCCAAGTTACAGAGTCCAAGCAGAGTGTTTGTCCATGTACTTGGAGCTGTGCTTCTTCAGTGATCCAGAATGGATGGCAGACACGTGGAAAGTCTCTGTGGAACGCCCCCTGCTGACCATGTTCATTGGCCGTGGGCCTAAAATGTCTGTGAGGCACTGGCCCCAGCGGATGAGCAGAGCAGCTTGGCCCCTGGGGAGTGTGGATGTAGTTTGGACACTCCTCAGGTGTGTGGTAGGGTCAGGACCCTTCCACCCCTGGCTGCTTTGTGGGTGTCTTGCACTATGGGCTCAAATGCAACCATGTGATGGGGAATGGATTTTACCCACAGCCTCCTACCTTAGAAAGACCTAATCCCAGAGCCCCCTAGTATCTGTTGGTATCTTCTGTATCAGAACAGTTGGGTTGGCTCCAGTCTAGGCCTGACACCCCATAGTCAGGGCAGGAGGCAGGGAGGGAGATCATCAAGGAAGTTCCTGTTGCTCAGCATTACCTCAGGATGTCTAATAAAAAAGTAGATGCAATGGAGAGGGAAATGGGATCCCAGAGGTCATGGGAGCTGGAGTGCTGTTTACCCTCATGCTTTGCAAGGAGGTAAGGAAACAAGACAATCATGTAGCCTGAGGTTTCTTGCTGTAACTAACTGCCTTGGTGTCTCCCTCTAACCAGACCCTAGCGAAGAGGTGCTGCGGGCCCAGGAAGAATGGGAGGCTTTGGAAGCTATCCAGTCAGGTATGGATAAGTACAATATGAGGGGACTAAGTGTCACACTGGGACCTCAGAGGCTGCGGCCAGCTAGGTAAGGGGACTGGGATGTATGGGTGAAGGGGATAGAACAGGGGAGGAGATGGAAGTGATTGGGCTTGGGGAGGAAACAGCAGGGTGGCTTGTGTCCACCACACACAGACCCCTCTAGAGTGAAGTCTCAGCAATCCTCTTGTATCAACAAGCATATAAGGAGATTGAAGAGATGTGCTTGAAGGCACACCTGTACCCTGAGCCACTGGTTTGGCTTGGGCATGGAGTGTGCATCTATCATTACCTCAGAACAGGCCTTTCACTAGGACCGGAGCAGCACCTTGGGGACCCCAGTCCCAGACTAACCTGTACTCTCTTCCTGTCTGTAGGGACGGCAGACAATTCAGCAAGTCCTGTAACCCTGATCTCCTTCAACGAAGCGCTGCAGTACTTCCAGACGGCCGACCTCACTGAGTGCCGGGTATGGGGGGTGCAGCTGAGATTTACCTCTGTGTTCCTATCTCTGGGCCCTAGGAAAGCTCAGGGAGTGTTTTATTAAGGCACAGAGATATGAAGTGACTGAGGCTGAAACTCAGGCTGTCTAAGAGAGTCCCTGTCACGTTTTACCTCAGCTTCTTCCCCATCCCATTAGTCCTCCCAGACCTGTCTGCCCTCCTATTCTCCTGTTTATTTGTATGTGCAGGATTTGCTAATATGTTTTTCTTCCAGATGAGGCCAAGGGAGGCTGTCCTGCTTGTTTCCCTCCTGATTCCCATTTCTATGTGTTGTTCTCTCCTCAGAAAAGAATCCAGCCAACAATGCAAAGGCGAGGGCTGTCTGCTGTGGCCCACTTCTTTTTTGGCCCACCACGCCTCCATCAGCAGCTGCAAGCTGAGCGGGACTTGGCTTTTGTGATTGCCCAGTGTGAGTACTTCTTACCAGGGAAAGGCTCTGCCCAAATGGTTCTCCATCCTTGGAGGTTTTTAAGACCTGGTTAGACAAAGCCTTGGCTGGTATATAGTTGGGGTTTGTCCTACTTTGAGCAGGTGGTTGGACTAGATATGACCTCCTGAGGTCTTTCCTATCGTAATTTTGTATGATTCTGTAAATCGCTACATGATGATTCTCACCATCTCCCTCCCCCTTACCTGATATCCTGCAACATTGTGGCCTCATATGTACTCTGGCGTGGGTATCTTGTTGCATGTGCTTTCTTCCTTGTCGGCAACTGCTTGCATCCCCTGTTTCCCCATTCCCACATGAGCATTTTTCCTGTGCAGCAAACCTGACATTGACTAGTCCCTGAATCAGTGACACCTTCTTTGAAAGCACTGGAATTTGGACGTTGGCTGAATAGGTATATAGACATATATCTATGTCTTAGATATATCAAGCTCCTGAGGAGATCTTGTCAGGCTTTTCAGGGGCTACAGAGCTGGGTGTTCTGCAGCTGCTGCAATAAATCAGAGAAGGACGGTCCAGGGGATAGGATGCCAGCCTGAGACTTTGGAGACTTGGGTTCGGTGCTCTGCTCTGTCCTGCCACTTGCATCATATAATTATCTATTGTCCCAGAATCACAAACATTGCCACAGCAGTTGCAGCAGTATCTCCTCTTCATCAGTGGCATGTGTCAGCTGCTTCATGGAAAGGAGCAAGACATGCTGTTATAGGTAGTTAAACTGCATACAGGGAGTGTCTCAAACCCCATCTGGTTTGAAGCTGGCTTCTGCCCTGGAGGCTGGAAGTTCCTCTTTTTTAGGTCTAGCAGCTTCCTCTAATCCTTTCTGCTTGGACTGGATGCTCTTGTTATCCTAAAAAGGTCCCGTTCTCTTTGTGAAGCCTGCCAGCGAGTTCCACAGGTAGATCTTGTGTTATGGGGAAAAGCCTTTCCTTTTGTGTTTCATCCCTTCATCCCTCTGACAGCTGGGTTTGTTCAAGTGAAAGCCTTCATGTGTCTGGGACATTTTCACCTGTGACACTTTTTCCAGTAAGCATCAGTACAGTCTGAAACATTCAGTTTGTGACTGCGGTTGGGTTCCTGCTAAGGGGTTTTGTTTCTAGTTGGAATCTGACTTCATCTATTTAATCCTCAGTTTTTTGCCATGTTTCCACTGTGGTTCATTAGAGAAGGGGGATGTTGAATATTGCAAAATGATGATGGATGTTTCCTCTGCAGGTGGCTTGGATAATAATGAGAAGGTGCATATGAGGATTCTGCAAACTATCTACAAGAAGCTGACAGGCTCCAGATTTGGTTGTCCACGCTATGGAGCCCACTGGGAGGAGCTGGGCTTTCAAGGTATGGAGTAGTAGAGAGAGGAGTTTGAGGGCCTTTGGTACAGAGCTCTGAGGGAACATCTCGTCTACACCCCAAGCAGCACAAAGTCAAAGGGTTTTGGATGCACTCCTTTCACTATCCAGTTGGTACAGCTGTCACCAGGCACTGGATTAGTTGTCACCAGTTCAGCAGCTGGTGTGCCAGGTGCTGATATGCCAGTTGATGCTGTTACCACTGGCATGCAGCTCCTGATCTTCCTCTGATGACTGGTGCAACAAGCTGCCACTGGCAGAGCTGATTAAGCAGCTGTTCCTGGTCTGCTATTGCTGTTTGTTAGCATGTTCTTAGTGTTCATTATTATGTTTGGAAGCGACTCTATGGCTGTGTTCCAGTCAGAGTGTTAAAAGCATGGATTTAGCTTCTTTTTTTTTTTTCCTGTCAGGAGAATGCAGTGGATTCCCCTCAAATTTACAGAACTTGCTTATGAAGGAATTTTTAATTGAATATGTTTTTAATCAGTTTGTGGATTTTGCTTAATCAAAAGCCTGGCCCTTTAAAACGTAGCTTCTCTGTCCATTCTTTCTGTGTTGCAAATGATTTGAACAATGGAACAACAGACTTCTCAGGATTTCAGATTCATTGAAATTCTGGGCACCGGCTGTTTTTGAAGAAGTTAAGCTTTAATGAAGCTGTTAATGATGGCAGTCTGTAATTGGTGGGCAAGTGACAAGCTTGGGTCAGTAACTCTGGGAACTCTTGAGTGACTTCAGAAGTAATTTGCCAATCAATGTGCTGTGTCTGCAGCTAATTCACGTGTTGTAGTTCTGCTGGATGCAGTTACTGCAAACAGATCAGTTCTCAGTGTCAGTGATGAATTCCTTGGTATCTGAGTAGCTAGTTGGTTTCCTTTGGCCTTGTCTGCTTTGCTGGTTTTGGGGAGTGGGGACTTTTAAAGTATTTTTAAAAATGTGCACACTTGGGGGAATAGAGGATAGAGATGCTCCCTGGAACTCTTCTGCTAGCTCATCTTCTGCACAATACTAAAACGCAAGGCTCTGTTAATGTAAGTTATACTGGAATAGGTGTCACTTGTCCACTTCCATTCCAGGGTAGACATTTGCTTAAAGTAAACAGGCTATTTGCTCCCCTGATATGAGGTGCAGTAATAGCTACCTGCTGTGTGTGCTGCCCCAGCATAGCAGTACAATATCTGATCTGGATCCCAATTTGATTCACATTGTTGTACAGGATCAGTGCAAATAGCACAGCCTTTCAATAGGCTGCTTGAATTTCTTAGGGTTACAGCAGTGCCAGCTAATGAAAAGTTTTTTGGTTGTGTAAAGTCATTGAATTCCTTTGAAGAGTTCAGTGGGTTCTTTTGTAAAAAATCAGTGTTTGGTCTCTGGTTGTCTAGAATCTCCCAGGGAAAATAGGTAAGGAAAAGAGGAATTTGTAATACAATAATCAAGCAATAAAGAAACCTAGGAAAACTTCCCTTCAAACAGTAAAATCTATCTGCCTTTTAGTCATGGTAGAAACAAAGTCACACAAAGGCACCAATTTAGAATTGCCTGTTTGGTCTCCCTTCTTGTAGTGGCTTAATTCATTTCCCATAATCCTCTGATAGTCACTATAAACTCTTGAAACAGTATAGTGACGGACGAACATTCTGGCACAGGCTTGGGCCCAAGCCCACTGGAGAGGAAAGCCAGGCTGCAGGTGGTGAACAAGTAGGAGACAGATTAAAAGGAGGATAGTCATGACCACTTTTCTGTCTGGCTACAGAAGAATGGTAAGCTGAAAGCCAGTTTGCTGCCCTATGGGGCAGGGAAACTAGAAAGCAAGAAACTGCGGCAGGCAGGTCCTGGCAGGGCAGAGAAATAACACAGCATGTTGGGTGCCCAGTCACAACTGAATGGTGAATTCCATGGCAGAAATGTTGAATTCAGTGGTCCGCAGGAAAAATGCAAATTCTGTGAGGCTGCTCACAATAGAGCTATTGTTGCAAGCTGGCTGCAAATTCAAGCAAGTTCCAATGTAGAAGTTCTTTTTTCAGTAGTGGCTGGATCAGAGCTGGCACCCTGTAATGAGGCAGGGATCTGTTCCTCATTTCCTCCTCTGTGCCCCATTTCCTCCTCCTCCCAAAGCAAGTTCCAACAGGTTCTTTTTGCCAGGGCTGGGGAAATTTCCTTAATGAAAGGGAAGGGTAGGGAGTTGTCAGAATTTACACAGGTCCCAGAAACAGGCCTGCTGTGAGTGAGGGCTGTGCTCAGAGAGCCATATTTATGCAGTTTCTCAGCTCACCAGCCTGTCTGACTTTTTTCTCAAGGTCTGGATCCTGGGACAGATCTGCGTGGGACAGGCATGCTCAGCTTGATGCAAGTCTTGTATTTTGTAATGGACCCTCAGACATTCTTGCTTGCTCAAGACATTTTCAAGCTGTCTCAACACAGTACGCAGGCATGTCCCTTCCTTTACCTCTGGGTGGGTATTTATTTAACTGTTATAAGCCTCAGGGAAAGGTGAGAATCACACAAAACTCTACTGTACTTTGGCTGATAGGAAAGATATTTAGAGGTCTGGTTCTCTGCTGCATCCAGTTTCTCACAATGACAACACATTATTTGACCATCCCTGATAGCAGGAGCCTACTCTGGGCCCTGAATAAATCTGTTGGTGATAATTCCACAGTCTCCTTTGGTGACTTGTCCCAGCAGTCAGATAGTTTTTGCCTACAAAGCTTTCCCAGTGCTGCATGTAAGCCACCGGCCATTTTATATCCATGGTTACCTGTTCCGTTGGGACAAGGGATTCAATACAGGCCCAAAGCAAATGCTAGAACCAAGCCCCAGACCTAGATTAGTAGCTCTGTTATGGAAATGAGACAAGCAGGATCTTTCCAACATTTTGGGGACAAGAGTGTTCCTTGACTGATTGAGATGACCAGCCCCTCACCCATCACACACATCTGGAGGTATCTGGGAAGCTTGGTTTTTGTTTGCCCTCTGCTTTCTAAGCAGTCCAGTGTGGGTGATCCTGCCTGGGAGTAGACCTTCCACCAGCACAGCTCATAGGCAGTCCCAGCACAGCAATACACAGTCTCCATGGGGGCTGAATTTTACAAATTGACAACTTGATCTGATTAAAGGGGCTGGTCCAAGTATGATTGGTTGGCACTAGCTAACCTCTGTCCTTTGCACTGTATGGGGCAACGCCTGGAAGGGATGATGAGAATGAGTGCAACCAACCTCGCGTTTAGTTCTAGCGGATTCAAGTTCTGCAACTAAATGGGCTAAGGGTTATTTGAACATGGCCCAGTATGATGGTAGACTGATGAGAGTCTTATTCATCAGAGTGCTTGCACTGCGGTAGGGCCTAGAAGCTCCAGTCAGAGATCCATAACTCTGTTGTGTGGGGTGCTGTACAAACACTAAGTAAAATGCAATTCATGCTTCGAAGAATGTACATTATCCAGGCTTCTGGCATTGGGCCTGTGATTATGATGAGACCGGAGGACAGGCACTTCGAAAATTCTAAGGGGAAGATGGGCTTTATTCTTAAGAACTGATCAAGTGCTCTTCCTTTCACAGAATTTCCCATTCTGTGTCATGTCTGTGAATATCACTCGCATTGTGATCCAGGTCCTGAGGGAAGAGCGTCTGTCCAGGTGAGTCTACCAAACTGTGTGCAGATTCTGTGCTGGCCTGTCTGCACTAAATATACCACCATGCTGAGGAACCCAGATACAGAATGGACTCAGCGTGTTACTGTTTGTAGTATAGACAGCTCTGGAATATGAGCCCAGAGAATCATGCTTGACTCAGCTGTGCCTATAGGGTTTAAGGGACAGTGTCTCTGGCTCATGCAGGCTGCGTATTGGCTCAGGACTGCAAGATGGAAATGAGTGTTCCCCTGAGGTTGGCATGGCTAATGTTTGGGATGCTTGGGGCCCTGCAGCACTGGACTCATATCTGCACCTTGGTATTGTTACTGAGATAGGTCATTGTCAACTCTAGAGAAGGTGTAAGGAGCTTCAGCAGGACTTTAAATATATGTGCAGTAGAGGCAGTGTGAGGGCAGATGAAGTTCAGTGTAAATGTGTACTGGAGGAAAGTGGCTGAAATATTCAGGCACCTTACTGGGTTCTCAGTTAATCATATCGGCTTAGCTGGGTGTCCCTGTGGACAGGTCGGTGAGTAACCCTGTGCAGTAGCAGCTGCAATCCCCACTGGTCAGTTGTTAATGTCAACAAAAGTCATTTTGGAAAGAAGATGATGCTTCCTGCTTCGGATCTGAAACCAGTCTCTGCCTAGAGATTAGGGTGAGACTTAACATGAAGGCAGCTTACTCTCTGTGCCTTCCTTTGAACAAGCTGGTGCGGGTCATTGTCAGAGCCAGGGTGCTGGAGTGGGCAAACTGTGGGTCTATCACTTTAAACTTGAACTGTGGGTCTATCACTTTAAACAGTCAAATGGCTCCTGTGTCGCTAAATGTGTTTGAATTAGGTTTTTGAAAAAAAACAGAAAATTAGCCTGTGGGGGAGTTTGAGCTTGGAATAATTTCTTCTGCAAAGGTTACCACTTGGCAAGGCTATTCTAGACATGCAGGGGGTTCTAGCAGAAAAGTACGAATCTGCCTTAATGATAGCCTTATCACAGTTCCATTGTAATACAAAAGGAAAAGCTGCTTCCTTTGTAAACTCTGTTTTCCCAGGACTGCAAGAATCTCGAGATCTGACTGAGATGCATATCTTTGAGTGTTTCTGTAGCATCTGCCCCTCTGTTCCCAGTTCTGCTGGGCTCAGAGGAGAAGCAGAGGTGGGCCTAAGCTCTCCTGTCTTTGTCCCTTGCAGGGAGTGCAACCGCAGGCATCAGGTCATTGCTGTGCTGAACGATTTATATGTGGCCATGTTCCTGCACCTCTACTACACCTGGAAAACCCAGCACAAAACCATTTCTGACTCTGGCTTTGTCCTGAAAGGTACATTTTCCCTCCATCTTTTCTGCTGTTCTAAGGGATGATAGCATGAGTATCTAGAAGACAAACACTCCTTATGCTCTATGCCATTGATAAGACTGGTTTCCAGTGCCCAAACCAGCTCAGATGTAGAGGGGAGAACGTCCTTAAGCTACCAGTTGTCATGTAATAAGTCTGTATCATAATATGTGTGCACAGGGTGAGGGGTAAATTGAGAAGGTAGTATCACTTTCAGGGTTTGACTTCATTCATTTTGTAAAGTTCTTTTCCGACAGGGTCTGTATGTGAATACTGGTGTTGTTCCTAGTGGTTGCTCTTATATATAGCTGTCTATCCTTTTTTTTTTTATCTATAAACCCTATGCTTGAGGCCTAGCAGGGGTATTTCTGAAAATGAACAAAATAAAAGCCATGGGAGAAACAGAGTGCTGTATAGGTTTGTGAGGTGCTAGTATGTATTGTTGAAAAAGTGGGGCACAAATCATCACAAATGGATCTCCCCATCCCTACCCAGTGGCCCGCCCCCCCCCTGCACTCTATCATTTAGTATTGGGCAGGGTTCAAATTACACTTTGACCCTTGTGGCGGGGGGGTCTGCAAAAAAAAATTGGGCTGCCCATCACAGTTTCCTAATAAAATTGGAGGTGCCCCAGTTATGATTTTCAGATCTTACAGGGGGGCTCTTGTCTTTTTATGTGGGGTGGGGCTCAGCCTCCCCGAGCTTCTGCATAATTTGCACCCTGGTACTGGGGCTTTCTCATATTTGTGGTCAGGTGGGTGATGCCCCAAGCTTGGACAACAGGGAAATGATTTGTTCAAAGATACTCTTCCATGGTTTTTAGCTGCATGTTTCACACCCTCCACTACCTGGTGCTCTGGAGTTCTGGCCTGCAAGAGAACCACACACTTAAGAAACTGGAGACAGTACTTGTCCAACCCTATTGTCAGATCTCTTATTATTTTCCCCACATCTCTTTCCAGAATTGGAGGCATTTGCCAAAAAGAAACCAAGGCAGCTCCTGAAGTATTTGGAAGCCTACGTGAGCGGAAACACTGAGTCAATAATAGAAGATGGTTTCCAGCACTTTTCCCCTTCCTCCAGCACACATAGACTCACCCACTACTCTGCTGACAGCAGCAGCGGCAACAAAGAACTAAATTTCACTGGCGTGTGCGACCTACATGTTGAGATGGAAGGAGAAGCCCGGCTGATCTGAAAGTGAGGAGTCTCTGATAACTGGGAAGGTCCTAGTAAGACAGTGGTAGACATGCCTGCCATCCTGCTTTTTCAGAGGCCAGTAAGCCAGCCAGTCTGTTTGTAGGAGCCTCTGAAGGGCTGTGGCATAAGAGGTGGGTCTAGAATAAACCCAGAGCAGTGCTTGTCACAGAGATATAGCTGCTAGGTCAGATGTAGTGAAGCTGGTAGAGCAAAACCTTGGGATACCTGCTTTGCTGTAAACACAGTGAAGGAGGGAACAAATGGCTCTGACAGTGGCAGATTTTGGCCTTATCTCTACTGAAGTGTGGTTTGAATGAGAGGGCCTTACACATACTGAAAATAAGCAGCTTGGCCCAAGACCCAAGGGCTTTGGTTTGTTAAGAGTCATTTACTTCCAAGCCCTGAGGGAGATGAGCCCTGTTATGCTAAAGTAGATGGTAAACTGGTGAAAAGTTTGGGTTTATTCCAGTCGTTGAAATACACAGGGCCAAGTTCTTCACATGGAGACACGTGTTAAGGAGTTGACTCCTTGTTTGTGTAGCATTACCCACTAGCTGAGGGCTGGAATTGGGGTCCATCTTGTTATCCTAGATATGTCTGTGGTCCCCATTACCAGAGCAACTAAGTACCTCACCCTCTTGGAGGTGGCTATACCTTCAGCCCCATTGTCAGTAGGACAATGCTAATATTTCCATTTGAAAGATGGGGAACAGGTCTCAGAGAGCTGAAGTGACTTGTTCTGGATCATGCAGGAGATCTGTGGCAAGGCATTGAACCCATGTCCTTAGTTTAAGTTTCGTGTCTGAACGACTAGACTGTAGGGCCTATATTGTACATCACAGTGATAGGTTCTCCTTTTACAGCATGCAGCTAAATGTGGTAGTTGAAAAATTCAGGGTGCCTGGGCTTTTTACTAGGGGTACTGCCATTCATAGACCCCTCTTCTCATTCAGTGCCTCCCTACAGGTTTCTTCAGCCAGAGCCTTCATAAAGTTTAAAGTGATAGATAAATACTGTTGAGACTCTACACAGGCAAAAGGCCTATCTGCAGTAGAGCCTCCAGGAGCATTAAGAGAACAGCATCGCTCCTGGCTTATAAACGCATCCATCTCCAACTCTAGAGGGGAAAGTAGGCCTGCACAGCTTGCTTAGGGCTGCTTCCTGGTGTTCTGGAGGGGAGGAGTGAGAGACTGAGACACAGGCATCATCATTAACACTAGGTATCTGGCTGCAGGGAGTTTTTCCCTATTGTCATGCTCACAAATCCTTGCAATTTTTCAGTGAGTCTGAATCTTTCCTGGCTGGTTCTGAGCTCAAAGGCAGCTGAGGTTTTTGTTGTAGGAGGCTTCAGCAAATTCCTGTTCAAATATTGCTGAATTGTTGATGCAGAAGAGAGAAAGTGGTAGCTTTCAGCTGTAAGCTTGTTCTTCTCCCAAAAATCAGCACCCCTGATGTTGCTAGCTCTTGTTATTCCTATCATAGGCTAGGCAATACTTGGCATTTTACCTAAGCTATTACTAGCCATTAAGGATGGGATTTGGATGTTCAACTGCTCTTGAGAATCCTATATACATTCTTAGGTGCCTTAGTACCTTTTAAGCACTGGCCTCTAATGACTTGCCTGAGGTCACACACGAGTGGGTGGCTTTGATTTACTGGTGGTCTTAAAGTTCCCTGCAGGGGGAAGAGTTCTGATGGCAGAAGGCTCTTTAGTTGCAAGATCCAGTTTCAGGGAGGTGGAGTCTTACTCTGAAAATAAAGTGCAGGTTCATAGCAGCAGGTTAAGTCTAGTGGAGAGGGTTAAATGGATAACAGATAACCAGTGGAACAGCTGCCCAGGGGAATTGGTGAATCCAAAATGTCCTTGTAAGAGTTGCATGTACTACAGATAGCAGTACATGTAAGTACTCTAAGAGTACAGGGGCTGGGTGCAGGTAGCCATATGTACACAGGGAGCAAAGCAAAGCAGCTGTAGTTCAACCGTGAGCAGTTGGTGTTGATGTACTGTTGGCCTAGTAGAAAATATTCCATCCACGGCAGGAATTCCAGAGCGGGGGAGGTACTGCATTCCTGTATAGCCTTAAAGATCATGACAAGGGGGAGTGAGCAGCTTAGTTTAATGAGTGTGTTTTGCAGTACATTTTAAGAGGGCAGATGCTTTCATCTACCCACCAGCAGGGCATGTTTGCCTACAGAGATGTAACCTCTGGGTGGCAGTAGTTTGCTTTCACCTTCTGCTTAGTAGCAGTGTGTTGGAGACATGGTCCCCAGCTGAGGCTTTGTCCAGCCGGAGTCTTTTCCCTCTAACCCGGAGTGTTGCCCTTTGGGTCACTGCAGCACATACAGCATAAATGCAGATGGTAGCCAAGAGTGAGAACCTTGTACCACTACATTGTAACCATATGCGTCTGTACCCTAGCTGCTGCCACACAGGCACTTTACAATAAAACCTTGGAATCTCATTTCCTTGCCCCTGTGCTCACTGAAGGCAGACTTGGCATTCCTTTGCATGTGCATATGCAGCATGAACAGAGTTGTCCTCTCCGGGCTGGTACTGAGATAACAACTGAAAAACAAAGTTGGAGAAGGCTGTAGCCTTGAATGTGCAGGTGTGGCTTTTCACGCACCGAAGACTGTCCCTCTTGTAGAAGGAAATGGCCCTGGTAATTAATGGTGAAAAGATTTTTTTTGTACTAATATTTTAATCATTATTTTAAATTGGAAATCACAAAGCAACACCCCCTTCCCTGGAGTCTGAGTCTCACTGGGGGCAGATTCCAGATGACACTTACTTGCTTTACAGATTAGTCCTCTGAGCCAGGCCTGGAGAAAGGCTCCTATAGATATTTTTTCAGCAAATACAGAAGTGCATGGCCATTATTTAAACATCAGTAATGGGTCAGTGTTGAGGACCTATTACATAGACTTGGGTAAAAAACATTCCTGTCATATATTTGTGGCTTAGAATGCAAAATTGAATTCAAGCAGCATTTTCAAGTAAAGCTCAGTGTTGGCTGAGATCCTCAAGTTGTTGTCCCCCAGCTTTCTTTGCCCTATGAACAAACCCTGGGTGGCGGGAGGAGGAAGTAGATCCCCAGGTGACTGAAAGTAGGTGATGAATGTAATGCTTACCTGGGACAATGTGCTGATGGTTTCAAAACCTCTTTGTTGAGGTGCTTCCTTTGTAAGAGGCCAGCATTTCCAGGATTTATTGACCAGGATTGGGGTGTGTCTGCTGGCTGAACAGATGTGCACAGAGAAACTTGTTAGAAGCACCAGCAAAATCCCTTGCATGCTAACTGTAAAGGACCAGTTCTGTCATCAAACGCTGAACCGCACCTCTGAGTCCTTCCCTTCTTGGTGCCCACGGCAGGGCCAGAAGGAATCCCTGCACCTTTCCATGTTTCCCTGCCTGTAGAGTAGAAAATTACACTGATTTTTTTGGTAGGTGCTTGGAGGTCTGCTGCTGGATATGTATGAAAACAAGGCAGTGTTATAGGATAACCACAGGCAACTGCAGGGCTCCTAAAGAGGCTGCACATGGCGAGTGTTACATGTTATTTACTTCTATGCCACAGACCTGACCTGGCCACATGATGTCGCCCTACAGTCACTAAAAACCCTGGCATTAGTGTCAGTTCCTTCCTAGGCCTTTCCATTAGGTAAATGCTAAAAATGCAACATAAGCTCTGCATGCATGTGTACCACACCAGTGGTTTTCAATCTTTTTTCATTTGGGGATCCCCTAAAAAAATTTTGAATGGAGGTGTGGACCTCTTTGGGTATTCACACTTTTGATCATAGTCATCTTAAGCAGGCCTCTTAAATATAGCCTGTGGGCCCCCCAGGGCTCTACAGCTCTACATGCTGTCAGGGCTATGGATGTGGACTTGCCAACGATAGCTGTCATTGCCAGTCACTGGGCCCCCATCACCATTGTGTCACAAGTTGGAATAGTTGCATTAGCATAAGAAGCAGGCTCCATGCTAAAGCACATGCAACTGCTACCTTGCTATTGCTCAGTCAGCCATTGGTTTTCTATGACTGCTATGCCTCATAGAGGCTAACCTCATACGGTCGGGATACTACTATCTCTCAGAAGCAAGCTGTCCCCTCTCAGGTGCTTTTGGCAAGGGAACCATATGTTACCATGGGAATGCATTTATTCACTGTAGATTGCCATATTCTGTTCTTACAGAACAGATTGGAAACTCCCCAAAATTCACAAATGTTTAAAGGGCTCAAGTTCTGTCAGGTTGAACCTGGATCTGAGTGCCTTGCCAGTGCTCAGTGGGCTCTAGTGGATGGGAAGAGATATGGGTATTAAGGATCAGAGACAGGCTGGAGGAGTGAGGCAGGGAGTGGGCTAGTGAAGAGTCCTTATCTAGGGCATGTGACCCACATTTGGGGTAGAAGCATGTCCTCCTGTAGAACTAAAGTGACTTACAGAACTGTGCTAGGGGATCGAAGTACATTGACTCTCTTACTCTTTAAAAAAAATCCTTCAGGTTCTCAGAAATACAGAAGTGGAGTTAGAAATTCAATGGCAAAGTGAGGCTCACAACAAGAAATGGGGTTGTGAGGCTAGAAACAGGCTCAAGAGTGGATAAGAATGGGACTTACTGAGCTAGGGGAAGGAGAAAATGTGCCTAATAGGTGGCACGAAGTACACTGGTAGCACACCCACCCGCAGGGGTGTTTATATAATATCATTGTCTCTCAAAAATTTGAGAACTGCTTTAGCAGAGCGTTTGATGAAAAAAAACAGTTGGTATAAAGGAAGGCATAAAGCCCAAGTGTTGCACTGTCTTGGCTATCTTTCTCCACTCTTGTACAGAGAAAAATATAAATAATTGTGACAGTCTACCAGATCCCAGGTAGGTGGATATGAAAAGAGATGTATGTACTGTTTAGCAACTGGATCTTTTGTGGATCACCTTGGGGAAAATGGTGCTAAAAAAGTTGGTTTCAGAGGAAGAGAAAATCTGGGTAGTCACAGTGTGAGCTGTGATAAGGGCACTTGTGCTCCAGGTACGTACGTCAACAGCAGAGTCCTAGGAGTGCTCTGAAAGTATTTTCAGCCCACAAAACATTTTATATGTAAAAGGTAGCTCTTTAACAAATGTAATCAAGGAGCTAGAGAAACAATAGCCCATTATGTTTCTGAATTCCACAAAATGGCTGACTCATGTAATAATCAAATCTGAAAAGGTGAACTAATTCATGATAGATTAGCACTAAGGATAAAAGATGCAGAGCTCAAAGAAGAATATGACAAGGGTCCACGTTACTTTTCCAAGAGTCGTAGACATGCACAGCTAACAAACGAGCAGTGTGCATGTGGGGCAGGCAGAGAGAATTCACCAAATAGCATGGGGGCAGCATGAAAATGAGGAACCATACAGTAAAATGTGTCAAAAAGGAAATACACAAGTGCAAAGCAGAGGAGACAAAACATAATGGAAGACTTATGGACATGGTGGAGAAAACTGTGAGAATGCTCTGCATATGTGGCCATGTGCAACCAGTGTGGTCAGAAACATCCTAGGGCAAATGACAAAAGCAAAAAAGCATCTTATTGAAGAACCCAACAGTGACACAAATAAAGTGGTTTTGCTCATGTATGACTTCAATATAGTGCAAAAAGCAAATGGTGTGTGACGTTCAGAGCAGCACCAGATGCAAAGGAAGGCAACAACGTGCAGATGGGAAATTGCATGCCAAATGTTCAACAGAGCATCAGTGAGTGTGTTAAGCTAAAAAAACTTCCTTAATTTATGCAAGAGGAGAAAGTGAAAGTGCAATCCAGCAAAGCCAGATTCAAATGAAAAGATGGCATGATCAGCATACCACTAAGATGATATAAATTAAAAGCAACATGCCAAAGAAAAGCAGGCAGGTGTCTCAAAGTCTTGCACAGACAACACCAAATCTAGCCACTAAATCAGTGTCCCTAGTGACAGCAAACTGGGCACAAACCGTGCATACAGTAGACATAAAAGCAACTATACAAGGCAGATTCCCAAGCACTTATTTTTGTCATTCTCTCAGGAAAGTAATACCCCTACGTAGGATCCCCAACTGTCTCTTGTGGATACCAAAGCTATCAAGGTGAACTGAACCAAGAAGAGTTTCCTTTGTAGAAGACAGATAAATTCTCCTAAATGTACAAGAGAATAGAAAGACATCTCCAGAAAGCTGGACCTGCCATATACTGGGCAAAAAGCACCTTGGACATTGGAGAGTTGGTGACGTTGTTAGAGAGCTCCTGGCTTGGCATGTGACTTCTCCCCATTTTTACATATCAGTCAAGCTGTTAAAGGAGCAAATTCCCCTCACCCAGTCTATCAGGAGCCCTTTTAATGTCATGTTTGCAGTGCTAAAGTGAAGATTTGAGATTTATAGAAGTAAGAACAGAGATCGTTTTGTGACACTGTCATAGAGTTGAAAAGGCTGAATTAAAAAGCCAAAATATTGAAACTCAGCAAGGATCAGTACAGTCATTGCAAACCAAAGCAGCAATATGGTGCAAATCTAGTCTCCCAATGGGAAAAATATCACAAAATACAAGTGATCTTTGTCCTAAGGCTACACCCTCACTTTAACACACCATGGTAAAACAATTCTAATTTTCTACTTGGGTACTAGTTCTACCACAGAAGCATGTCTTTTGTGTATGACTCCTTCACTTTGCAGTCCAGTTATCTGCCAGTCAAGCACAGCACTACCAAATTAAACACCAGTTGTGTGATTTTTTCAGTCAGCAGCCTGTTTAACTGGGTAGTCTATGACTATTTGGAGGCAAGCTGGGATGTGCCAACTCTATGCTGGCCAGGGAAGGAGGATTAAGTAACTGCTGGTCTTTTGGCTCAGATGAAGTGTAGTTCCTTTTGGCTTACAGGGGCATGCACATAGGATCTCAGTCTCTTGTGGGCCAAGATCACTTTGAATAGGGTTGTGTAGTTAAGTGGAGACTTGTCCAATGCCCTGCAGACAGCCCCCACCTATAAGTGTCTACTATAGCTTTCCAGTGGGAGGATCTCAGTTACATGCTTTATTTTTATGGAGATGAAGGATTTTTCCTTAGGTTGCTCCTTTGGCTAAAGGTAAGTGAGGCCTCTTGGGGGGCATCTGAACTCCAGGCCTCTGGACTTGGGGTCTGCACACAGGATTTGGAAGTATCTGAAGCCCCAGGCTGAAGAGTCTGGGAAGGAGGATAGTTGCTGGCAGTAGTGCCACACAGATTTGAAGAATTAGGCTAAGTACAGACAATCAAAAAGCCCGAGGCTGAATTGATTCAGTCTTTGCAAGTTAGTTGAAACTGCAAAGATTGAACCAATAAGCAAATGAACACACATTCACTTTTGATTCAGGAAATGCAGCCACATGCCTGCAGTGGCTCAAGCCAGAAGCTGGGGGGTGCTAGAGCACACTTGCCAGCCACTGCCAAAGGGGAGGGAAGAGAAAAAGCCATGCTAGAGTGGAGGGGTGTGGCCAGGCCCCAGCCCAGTGCAGTCTGGGCTGCATGTTCACTTACTCCTCCTGCTGCCTCCCGAAGTCTCTGGGATTTGCAGTCCAGAATCAGAGAAGCAGGACTCTGCAGAGTTGCTCATCACTTCCTCTTCCTGCTTTGAGGTGCCTCTGGGATTTGTAGTCAATAATCGCAACCAGCACTAAGTTATAGCAGGGCAGGGCAGCACCCTACTCAGGGAAAGGTGAGTTTAACCCTCCTCCCTGGCCCCAGCTGGGGTTTGCCTGGGGGTGCAGGTGAGCCATCCCTCACTGCCCCAGCTAGGGAGCAGAGGGGTGGGCCCAGCCCTGCTCTGGAGCAGACAGCCCAGCCCAGCTCAGCTCTGCCCAGGGCTGCAGAGCATGCTGGGAGACTCTGATTTAACTTAAATCAGGAAGGGGTCTGGGCCAGAAGTTTCATAAACCAGTTTGACCTAAGTTTGCTAAGTCTACATTCAATCAAGTTTATCTTAAACCAGTTTCAGCCATTTTGAAACTGCTTTATGTGCACTGAACTTCTGCTGTTACAGGTTTAAACCAGTTTCTGATTACTTAAACCGGTTTATATGTAACTTCTGCCCCTAACCTTAGCTCTGCTCAGTTGATAGAATTTTTAATTCATTTGGCTAATTTGGCCTGAGATATGACATTGAAAAATAAAGGTAACTGTGGTGGACTTGGCCAGCCCTGCCTGGGCTCCCTGCAACAGCTGGCAGGCTTGGAAGGGGCGGTTTACATGGAGGGCAAGGGGTTTTCTTGTGCAGGCTCCCGGAGGGAGGGCTTGGCTTTGTCCAGAGCCTGGACGGAGGCTCCGCGAGGCTAGGTGGGCCTCATACAGGCCTCTGTGAATACGATATTGCATTTATGGGGCTGCTTGCTGTGAACATTGGCTGTAGCAGGCTTGTCCCCTCATGGAGGTGAGCCAATTCAGGATACCTCTGGTGTGACCCATCTGGGGGTCCTGACTGTGATTTGAGACGCCCCAGAGGGACACAGTCACAGAGGTTTAGGTGTAACTTTTTAAAAATAGCTGTCCCAGATCATGAAAGTAAAATAGCGGCTCTTTTTATTTTCACCCAAAATGCACTGAAATTGCACAAATTTAACCATTTACATCTATTTCATAGTTTCATAGTTATTAGGGTCAGAAGGGACCTGAGTAGATCATCTAGTCCGACCCCCTGCCATGGCAGGAAAGAGTACTGGGG
>NW_017728901.1:190382-209137 GCF_001723895.1 Crocodylus porosus
CTGATGAAGATGTTGAACAGTGCGGGCCTGAGGACCGAGCCCTGGGGGACCCCACTGCCCACATCCCTCCAGGTCGAAAATGACCCGTCCACCACCGCTCTCTGGGTGCGGCCCTCCAGCCAGTTGGCAACACATTTGACTGTGTTGGTGTCGACACCGCAACCCCCCAGTTTCTTAATGAGAATGGGGTGAGAGACAGTGTCGAAGGCCTTGGAAAGTCCAGGAAGACGATGTCCACTACTACTCCTGCATCTAAAGATTTGGTGACCTGGTCGTAGAAGGCCATCAGGTTGGTCTGACAGGACCTGCCAGTAATGAACCCGTGTTGGTTGCCCCTGAGCATAATCTCCCTTGCTGGCCCCTCATGGACATGCGCCAGAATGATTTTCTCAAAAAGCTTGCCCAGGATCGAGGTAAGACTAACTGGCCTATAGTTTCCCGGGTCCTCCTTCTTACCCTTTTTGAAGATGGGAACCATGATGGCCCTCTTCCAGTCCACTGGCACCACACCAGAGCACCACGAGTGCTCGTACAGCCGTGCCAGGGGGCCCGCAATGACCTCGGTCAATTCCCTCAGGACTCAGGGGTGGAGATCATCTGGACCGGCTGATTTGAATACATCCTGTCCCTCCAGAAGTTCCCTGACTAGATCCTCCCTGACCCTGGGCCTGGGTGCCCCTCCCCTGGGGCCTGAGGAGGGCCTGGTCGGGGGGTGACTGTGCCGGTCCCTGCTTAGGAAAATGGAGGCAAAGAAATCGTTAAATATGTTGGCTTTGTTGTCTGCTGTGACCAAATTTCCTAACGTGTCTCGCAGGGGCCCCACATTACCCGGTACCTCCTTTTTGCCCCCTATGTATTTAAAAAAGGACTTCTTGTTGTCCTTGATCCAGGAAGCTAGTCCCAGTCCCATCTCCGCCTTGGCCTTCCTGACCACAACCCCCCCTGCATCCCCGAGCAACCGCAGTGTAGTCCTCCCTGGGGACGGCCCCTCCCTGCCATCGGGTGTGCGCCTCCCTTTTAGCTAGGAGACATTTAAAATTTCTCTTCAGAAGCAGCCCACAGTTCTCTCTCTGGCTGACCTGGAGTCCTACTCGGAGAGGCACGGCAGCGCGCAGTGACTGTTCCTTGAAAAAACCCTTCGGCGTCTCAGGACCGTGTAGGTTTTTCGGTGTTTGCAAAGCAGCTGTTTGTCCTCTGCTTATGCTTTGAGTCATTTTTGTGCTGCGCATAAACATATTTTCTATTATCATCTCCCTATTCTGAACCAATTCTTTCTGGCAAGTTATGAAGCACCTGTTAGTCACTCTTTGACTTCATATTTTTAGCTAGGGACTGTCTGGCTCTTTTTGTGGGCAGGCTACAAACGGCAGGGTTGACAATGCGTCTGCCATTGTTCAAAGCCCTCTGCAGGGTAGTTTCTCTTTACTAGCACAACACCATCTCTGGGACCAATGTCTTTTCCAGAAGCTTCCATCTGTCTTCAATTCTCTGATCTTTTGTGGGGTTTTTTCTTTTCTGTTGTCTTTGAAGTGTTAAGAAGCAATCCCCATCAAGCTTGGGCATGAATGAGCTGTTTTCTCTTTGCTGGGCTCAGGAAAGAA
Organism: Crocodylus porosus; assembly: GCF_001723895.1. NCBI lineage: Eukaryota > Metazoa > Chordata > Crocodylia > Crocodylidae > Crocodylus > Crocodylus porosus. Next base: position 191,984 of record NW_017728901.1, read on the forward strand.
GGGAAAGGCTAGTTAATGAAGTGGTGGGGCGCAGTGGTAGCCATCTGCCTGCTGCCTCTCGGCAGAGTTTTTCCTTTCAAACCTGGCCGTTAAAATCCCTGTGGGGAGGTGAAAGGAAAAGCCCAGATGCCAGGGGGATGGCAGTGGAGCTGAGAATTGTTTTCCCTCGGTGCAATAAGGAATAGGCCACCTTCACCCCACTGAGGTCAGGGGCCCAGTGTCTGCTTTTCACTCGCATGCAGAGGCCTCTGATATGGCCTCCCCTGTCCCCTGAGCCTCCAGGCTTGGTGGGCTGGCAGGAGGTGGGTCTCAAATACACCCTTTGTGGCTCCCGTATGTCCCACATGTAGGCAGGAGTGGCCCTGCGGTTGGCCTGGGGAGGCAGTGTCACCGTGGGCAGAGAAGAGGCAGTTGAAGTGGTCTGCACAGCCTCCCTCTCACCTGTGCTCACTGCCCTTTTGATTAGAGGCCTTGTTAAAAGCGGGTGTGGGGGAAGGCGTTTGTCCAGGGGACTGAGAGTTGGCCTGGGTGTGTGGAGGGTCAGGCTCAGGTCTCTTGGACTTCACTTTGGGCTGGTGCTATTGTGCCCTGAGGGTCATCCTGTCTCCCACTGGGGGCCAGATGAAACTGAACCCAGGTTTGTAGGGGTGCATCTACATGTGCAATTAATGCGATTTAGGTAATGCACATTAAATCTAGTACCTCAGTACTAGAAAAATGCGCATTTCCCTATTTTAATGTGCGTTAGTGAAGAAGCATGTTTTTTGTGACAGTTTAATGCACATTAAAATAGGCTAATGCACGCGTAGACACACCCTAGATGCCTCTGGGGAGGAGCACAGAGCTATCAAGTGGATGACATGAGCCCCAACAGCCTCTGGTGAGTGTGCCTGGGCCCTGCTGGGGCCATTTAAAGTGCTTGTCTCTTGTTGTGGGAGAGTCATGGCTGTGCAGAGCTGTGCTGGAGGACTCCAGTAGCTTCAAGAGGCAGCGGAGGCTTTCTCAAGGCAGGGGGCTCTCGTGGTAACGCCACAAGGCATGTTATCCAGCTAGCTCTGTTAGCAATAGGACACAGGAAGACAAGTGAGCCTTTTGAGTAGGTACCTCAGGTCTCCAGAGGCTTAGTATTGTCTGTGTGGAAGCTCCTGGCTCAGGATTTGCACTGCCATGGGGACCCATGCTAGGTAGGGTAAAATGAACGGGACTGCCTGTTCTGCAAAAAGACCTTACGCCCTGGGGAGAGCAAGTAGAGGAGGAGGGGCAGAAATAGGACATGAAGCACTTTGCCAGTTACTGGGTGCAAGCAAGGTGCCCAGAATGAGATCCTTGGAACAGCTGGACTTATTCTCAACTCTCTTTTTCTCTCTTGCAGGTAACAGGAAGGAATTGTAGCTCCGAAGTGAGGAGCGGGTGCCAGCAGTGATGGCTTCTCTGCCCGTAGGTACGATCATCAGAGATGCTAAGAAGATTGTTTAGTGACTTGAGAGGCAGAGAAATAACAGTGCTAAATGGTCTTGCTTGTGGGGCAGAGGTATTTCTGGTTCAGGCTGTCTGCACTCTGCTGCCAAATACTACTATATCCTACTCCATGCAGGCAGCATTTGTTATCCAGTAGCTTCTGGTATTGTTATCAGCATACAGAGTTTTTCACAACTGGGGAGCTGGCACTGGGGTTGGGAAATCAGAGGTTTCCCTTAACTAACTGCTCAAACACCCCTGAGCACACACAGTATATGCACTTTAATATTTCTATTTTGCCTAGCTGACTATGTTGCAGCCTAAGAGAAGCTACCCAGGCAAAACCCTGTCTGTCGAGGTGGGGGAGCATGTCTGTCCGTCTGCCAGTCAAACATTAACCATGATAAGGAATCTTAATTTTTCTTGTGTTTGCCTGTCAAAGCAATTCAGCACAGACCAGTAGCATTTTGTGAGGCTGCATCCGCAAGGATTGTGGTTACATAAGCTTTCATTACACAGCTCTTCTGTTTTCAGCCTCAAATGTGCACAAGGTTGGGGGGCTTTATTTAAATGCTGTGTAGGAAAGGGGGTGTGATAGAAAAGGGCCTGATGCTTGCATGGGAAAACTTGCCACCAAGGCCAGCCTTAACCCACTTCTGTGGAGGAACATGTAGCTTCCACACTCACTACTCTCTGTCTTTGCAGAGAGGGCTTTGGCCTTCAGCATTGTTGAACCACAAATGGAGGACTGAGTCCATTTTTCAAATGAAAGACTCCTATAAAGAACTTGGCATGTGGCAGAAAAGTCCATGAGAAAACAAAGCAGCAAGAGACAGCAGCATCTACGAGCCGGGGCACTTGACCCAGGAGCCAGAGACCTGGGTTCTCTTCTCAGCTCTGCTCCTGAACTGCTACACAACCTTGATCAAGAGACTTTTCTTCTGTATGCCACAACTTCCCTTCTCATTTGTCTGGTCCATTTAAATTCCATGATCTTTAGGGGAGGGCTACCTTTCATGTGTGTATTCAGCGCCCACCCCAATCTCTCTTGGAGCCTCAAGATACTATTGTCATAGCAATAACAGGAGGTAGAGCAGGGTATCGTTTTCTTTACCTGGGCTGATTTAGAGTCATATTTCACTGATGGGGGCAGGAGCTTTTCTGGCTCAAGGGACACTGGCTCTTCTTCATCCTCTCCTAACATGGGAGCTGCCTAACAGACTGGGAAGTGCTCAGGCCAAAGTGGGCTTGGAGATTGGGGAGGGCAAGTCCTGGAGACAGCAGGGTGGGTATCACAGAGAGCTCCCCCCTACCCAGTGAATGAGCCAGGCTCCTTGCCACCCACTCACAAAGCCAGCAGGGACCCAGGGTGAGTTTTCTTCAACTGGCAGCAACCATAAGGGGTTTCCTCAGGGGTCTATCCAGAGCGGCTGGATGAAAGAAGACCCCAGAACACATAGGATGTGGCTGAGATGGTGACGGAGAAGGGGCAGGCTATAGGCTGAGGCCACTTTGATTGGGTGTCTGGGGCTAGAGACCTCCTGTCCTGGTTGTGAAGTAGCTGGGGGATGGGTGAAGTGGAAGGAGCTGCTCAGGGAACAGCCCTGGGGGCAGCCAGCCCTGGATGAAGGTTGTGGTTCACTGAGATCCCTTGTCCCTTGTATTCCCCAGATTCCATCTCCCTTGGATGTTGCAGCAGGGCTAGCAAAGGAGGTGGTGAGTGAGCAGGTAAATCCACAGCTCAGAGTTTCCAAGGGATAAGACTCTGCTCTGGGCTTCCACCCCTGGTATCCCTCTGGATAGGTGAGTCTTCCCCATCCCACCTCCCCTTCCTCCTTCTCCCCTGCCTCACCAAAGTCACTGCAATTCCCTCCAGTCCCAGAAATCACAGAGCCAGCCTCTGTGGGTCAGCAGAGGGCACTCTTGCTCCAGTCGTTCCCAGAGCTCTGCCTAGCAAAGCATCCTCTGGTCCCTTTCTGAATCCAGAGGTGCTGGGCTTTTCTCTGCGTGAGGACAGCAGCAGGCTGCTCAGAGCAAGCTGGGAGGCTCGAGGGCTATATAAAGTAGAAGGAAAAAATAGAACCTCACCAGGCTACAGCCTGATCTTGGGAAGCTGGCCAAGCTACACAGCTGCCCAGTGCCGTGTGACAGCAGGGACACAGTTGTGGAGCAGTGGGAGAGAAGCACAAACTCCTCATCGTTTATATGGGAGGTCAGGCTGTGTGATCCTTGAGCATCTGTCAAGAAACATGGGAACAAAGGATGGAAAAGCCCTTTTGGCAAAAAAAGAAAAAAAAAAGTGGCTCTGTTCTATTTCTGCTGCAACGATCCCTGAATCCTCCCTACTGTGAATGAAACTCATCTTGGTCCAGGACTTCTGGAGTGTGCGTGAGATGCACAGTCTGTGTGCTGGTTCCACTGTTGAATCTTATCTTGCTTGAGAAATAAATGGGTGCCTAATTGTCCACACCTTTGCAGGAACCTAATAGTCTCTCATGCTAATAGCTCATGGTGATGTTATGTTAACGTGGGGGTCACTTTGAAATATACCCTTGGATAATGACGATAAACAATGTTACTGCTCCCAGAGACATCAGCCTGGGATTAGACCCATGTATTATGTTTACTATGTGGGCAGTGTAACATGGAAATGTCCTTAACTCTGTACCCTGCAGGACAGGGCGGAGGATCCAGCAGGTAGGACACTGGTATGGGGTACGGGAGACTCTGATTCCATCCCTGCTCTGTTACTATTACTAACATCCTGTGTGATGGGGGGCAAATCACTTTGCTACTCTGCATCTCAGCTCCTTATATGTGCAGTGTGGGTAGTAGGACTTTCTGATTTCTGTGGACCCTGCAAATATATACACATCAAAGTTTATGAGGCTCTTGACTGTGCAGGTGGTGGGGGCTGTGTTTGATCAAAACACTTCACCAGATTATGGACTTTCCTTTGTGTTAAAAATGTATCTTGTTGCTGGGTTTTTGCTTTCTGTCAGTATTGCCAAAAGACGAACCTGTCGGGCACTCAGATGAATCAGTTCCCTTAACTCTGTTCTATTCCTGCCCTTGAGAGCTGCCTCTCACCAGAACCCATCTCCAAAAGCCACCCCTGTTTCAGATTGGGCGATATCCTTTGGACAGAGGGAGGGCCCAAAAGAAGCATTAGGCATTCAGCTACTGGTTTTTAGGAGGAACCATTTTCAAGATGCTGCATCTAAAAAAGGGCTAATTCAATCACAGCCTCCAGAAGATCCTTTGGTTTTCTGTAAGATGTTGGAGGAAACTGTAAGGTGGGAGGCAAAAGGGAGACGGTTCTACATAAGCCTTGGCACCATCATAACTTTGAGTAACCCCAAGGCTATTCTATTTATGCCTGCTAGAGCTTAGTGGAGGACAGTGGGCCCCTCACCAGTCCCTAGGTTGTAGAGCATGGGAATCAGGTTACATTTAAGATGGCTGCATTAGCTGTCTGGAGAATGGCAGCAGGTTTCTTTGTGTCACTGGGTGACAATGCGGGTTAGAACCTTGTCCTTAATTGTAAGAGAGGTTTTCCTGTTCTTTGTTCTTGAGCTACAGTGTGGCAGGGGTCGAATCTGCTATACACCAGACTGGGATGGCAACCTTAGCTACAGACAGGCAGCCTATATAAAAACAGCAAAAAATATTTAGAGAGCCAAAATGGGCTCTATAAGTTCCCGGGTCTTTCCCTTGCAAACTAAAGCAAGATCTCTATCTGCTAACAGAGCCCAGTCCTCCTTCTAGACAGCTAAATAACAAATCATTTTTCACTGGCACCCTGTAGGACCAGGGGCATCATTTTCACTGAATCCATGGAAGCTGGCTTGGCTTTAGCAGGGTCCATAATGGCAATGGTTTATGTCATAGGAGGTCTTGACAGAGTGGTAGACTGTGCTTCAAGGAGTGTGTAAGCTTGGCAGACCCAGGTGGAATAGGAAGAAATTTGCCCAAGGTCACAACAGTAATCGGTGGCAGAGCTGGGAATAAAAGCCAGGCCGCCTGAGCCATGCTCCTGTGCCCTGCCAGCCGTGCCACGCAGCAAATTGCTAATAACTTTGTTCAATTACAACCTATTTCCTCCCAGTCCTGCTGGCACATTAATTTTCAAGGAGATTAAGTTTAAAGAGGCAGGAGCTGCCTGGCAGTGAGCGCAGGGAGGGGAAAGGCAGAAAGAACAGGAGAGGAAGCCTGGCTTCCAATCAGGAGTTGCCGCTTTAATGCCCTGTCGCTCTGTAGCAGTTTAAGGGATTAGGCTCAAACTTTGCAAAAAGACACCCCTGCCGTCCCCCACGCCCCATCACCCCCTTCCCAGTGCAGAAGGCAGCTCTCAGGCTATGCTGATTCACTAAGCTAAAGTAATAGCAGGGCTAGGAGAAGAGCTGCACAGTGAGCCCCCTGCCCAGCCACCCTCTGGGCTGTGGGAGAAGGGCTGTGCCTACCACCTCAGCAGGGCCAGGGGCTGGCACTGAAGTGGGATGGGTGGAAGGCACTGAAAAGCTGCTGCGGTGTTTGCGGTCTCCCTCCCCCATCCATTGTCTCCTCCCTTCTCTCCCCTCTTCTGGTGCCTGCTGAGGGGATGGGACAGAGCATTGGGCTGCCTGACATCACACATCAAGGATGGGGAAAAGCAAATGCAACCCCCACCCTCCCTGCAGCTTATTTATAAAGCAGAAGAGGCTGACTTTCCCCACAGCAAGGCAAGGAGGGAGCAACGCAGCTTGGAGCTGGAGAAGACTCAACTTTCCCTGAGAGGAAGCGGAGGGGTAGGTGGGAGGGGGAAGAGAGAGACTTAGGAAACTTCTTGGGCTGTTGTGAGCCGTTGCCTTTGAACAGAAGCACCTGGGGAGCATAGAGAGCGAAAGAGAGACAGAGAGAAAGCAACAGCCAAAGCTGCAAGCTGCAGCCGTGGAGGGAAGGAAGCTGTGCTGAGAACCAACTGATAGCGGAGAGACAGCCCCTACCTTGCTCCTGCAACACACAGCATGGGGAGCAGGGCACGGGCAGAGTTGCAGACCCCCTGGAGCTCCCTGGTGGATTCCTTTCTGACCTATCACTCCTGCCCTGGATTGGGCATCCATGGAGGCTTCTAATCGCTTGGACCTGAGGCTACAATGAAGCTGTGAGAGCAGGGACACTTGGCTCCCAGTCTGCGCTTCTCTGGGATTTACTCCCTTCTTCTTCTGCAGAAGACCACCTCAACTTCTTTCCCTTCCACCCGGCAGGACAAAGCCATGGACAGCCCTGAAGGGTACTCTGTCCAAGCCACTGCAGCCATTGCAGCCATCATCACCTTCCTAATCCTCTTTACCATCTTTGGCAACATCCTGGTGATCATTGCCGTGCTCACCAGCCGGTCCCTCCGAGCCCCACAGAACCTCTTCCTGGTGTCCCTGGCAGCTGCAGACATTCTGGTGGCTACCCTCATCATCCCTTTCTCCCTGGCCAATGAGCTGATGGGCTACTGGTACTTCAAGAAAACCTGGTGTGAGATTTACCTGGCCTTGGATGTCCTTTTTTGCACCTCCTCCATCGTGCACCTCTGTGCCATCAGTCTGGACCGCTACTGGTCTGTCAGCCAGGCCATCGAGTACAACTCTAAGAGGACCCCCAAGAGGATCAAGTGCATCATCCTCATTGTGTGGATGATCGCGGCCTTCATCTCCCTGCCGCCCCTGATCTACAAGGGGAACAAGAAGGACAGTCCCCCTGGCAGACCACAGTGCAAGCTCAACGAGGAGGCGTGGTATATCCTTTCCTCCAGCATCGGCTCCTTTTTTGCTCCCTGCATTATCATGATCTTGGTGTATCTCCGGATCTACCTGATTGCCAAGCGCAGGAACAAGAAGCCCACAAGCAAGAAGAAAGAGTCATCTAAGAATATGACTGGTCCCACCTTGGAGACTTCAATGCAGGAGAAACTCTCCAAGCAGCTGGACGCAGAGGAACTCAATGGACATCAGGTGCCCATCAAGGAGGGTGACCAGATGGGGACCCCTCTTCCTCCTGCAGACAGGACGTCTCTTCTGAGATTACAAGAGGAGCAGCAGCAGTCACCACTGCCAGCCGTTACCAGCCCAGGTCCTAACCAGTCCCAACTGGAGAAGAAGGAGTCTTCTGGCTCCAGCCCGCTGGAGCGGTCCCCTCATTGCAGCCACAGGCAGCGCAACGGGCACCCGCAGAGCTCTCCAAAGGGCATGGACACCCTGGCCACTGCCAAGGGGGAGGTGCTGCTGGTGAGGAGGGTGAAGACCCTGAGTGCCAACCCTGGGAAGAGGAAGACCCACCTCAACCGGGAGAAGAGGTTCACCTTTGTCCTGGCAGTGGTGATTGGGGTTTTTGTCCTCTGCTGGTTCCCCTTCTTCTTCCTCTACAGCCTGGGGGCCATCTGCCCAGAACTCTGCAAGGTCCCCAACAGCGTGTTCCAGTTCTTTTTCTGGATTGGCTACTGCAACAGCTCCCTAAACCCTGTGATCTATACCATCTTCAACCAGGACTTTCGCAAGGCTTTCAGGAAGATCCTCTGCAGGCAGTGGACTCAGACTGCCTGGTGAGACAAGAGCGGAGAGGTGGGAGACTGTAGGTAGTGGGGAGAGGGGTGGCTAGAGAGAGGAAGGAGGAACTGCATCCCTTCCACCGACTGTGTTAAAAATCCTTCTATTTATTCATTGGCTGATGTGTTTGGGCAGGGGATTCAGGAGTGCATTTTAAAGACTTGATTTTTGGATCAGCCTCTGTTTTTTTTTTTTGAGCTGTCTCTCTGTTGTTTCCTGCAAAGGGTTGAAAAACCAGAAGCTAGGGCTGTTTTGCCAACATGTTTTATACTGAGTAGGGGAACCCTGAACATGTGAATGATACACAGGGTGGGACAAGGCAACCCCTGCTCACAAAGTCTGCAGGTGGGAGTGGGTGAACAGCCTTTTGGGTAACAGAACTAGGGGTCTCAGCCAGTGCTGGGATGCAGATCTCTCCCTTTTGTCTTGTGGATGAGAAGTTGGATGACAATATGTGTGTGGATGTCAGGGGGGAAAAAAGTCTGTCAAGCCTCCCTCTTCTTTCCTGCTCCCTCCTCCTTGCTTAGGCAGGCAATGGCCAACTCAGTACCAGGAACAGCTGCCCTGTGCCCTTTTGTGTCAGCAGAACCCATGATCCCTGATGCATTTGCTCAGCTCTCAAGTGCCAATGAAGAGCCACTGCAGCAAGGGCTTGAATCTGCAGGGCTCTGTTTCATGAGGGTCAGGCAGCCAAATCACAGCTGGCCTGGCAGGGTGGGGAAGGGAGGAGTTCTGAACCTGTTCCAGGCTGGGACCCACATGCCCCCTGTCCCATGTATCTGAGACCCACCTCAAGTTTGAGATCTGTCCCTTCCACCTTACCGAGAGTCAGCGAAATCCCCCTCCCTGGTCTAGCTGAGATATCCAAGACTTCCCCTTTCATCTAACTGGGATCCAGCTCACTGGGATCTGCCCCAACTATTGCTTTCCTGCTTAACAGCTGAGTAAGTGTGAGCCTCTGGCACCATACCTTGATCCCCAGTGCCAAATCCCACTGGCAGGAGCCCTTGTGTGGACAGCTCTCCCACAGCTGCGTCCCACATGCCAGTCTGTTGAGTGTGGGCTTACAAAGGTCAGTGGCTTCTACAAAGGAGTGGTGTCTACATTAGCGCCCCCCACTATTGCCACCCTCAGTAGACCTACTCTGGGGTTAGCAGTAATGAAGTCTAGGGTGGGCTCAGAGTGGCGCACACAGTAGGGGCTGTCACACTGGATGGGACTAAGAGGAGACAATTTTCCTCTCTTTGATTCCTTTTTTTTCTTATGAAGGGAAGGCTCTTCCTTCCTTTCTTCTCTATCATTTTCTTTATTTTCTACACATGCTATGTTCCTTCCCTCTTCCACATGTACCCCAGTCCTCCTCACCTCTCTGCAGAACCCAGCACAAAATCTGTGCTCAGATTTTTCTGTGAAACTGGAAGTTATCAGGGTCAGTCCTGCTCCTGCCCCCACCTCCCTTGTATTTTTTGGCCTTATGGGTACTCCAGGACTTGGTCATGATTTTGCCGCACAGCCTCTGACACGTCACTTCTGGGGTCAGCATCTCCTCTAGTGGTTTGTCTTGCCGCTGTTCATATGCCTCCCCCAGGCTGAACCAAATGCTCCCTCCAAATTAGATTCTGTTCACGAGGTGGAAAGCAGGCATTAAATCAAAACACCTTTAGTATGAATGCAGGTGGGGGAAAAAAACCCAGATAGTTAATCAAGGAAGTGTGAGTTGCTTTGATATTGTGTTTCTGTGTTTGAATCACTTTAAAAAATGACATTATAGTCTAATTTTGCACATCAGCATTGGAGCTGGGAGCAGGAGGGAGACTGCTGCTTTTACACTTCTTGGTTATTGTGGGGTCTTTTGTGTAATCTTCCCCCGTAGAGCTATGTTTAATAAGAGCAGATCAATACCCATGGTGTGGGTGTGAGCTGTGTCTCACCCAAACATGCCTGCTCTGATGGGATCCAGAATCTTGATGAGTTGCCCTTGGCATGGCACACTGGGGGGTTTTGTTGGTTTTTTATTTAAATAATCCTATCTCACTGTAAGCCCTTTACAACGCCACGTGCCATGATCCCCACTTTGCAGGTGGTCAAACTGATTCTCAGAATAGAGCAGGGATGCACTAGGTGTCAGGCAGCAGGAAAAAGAAACCAGGCATCCTGATTCTCCATCCTGGTCCTGCGGACACACCAGCTTCAGCTGGCTATTGAAATTGCAATTAGGCGGTGAATTTTTAAGCACTTTGATATTGTCTGTGGCCTCCACATTGAAATTCAGTCAATCCTCTTGGCAGGCAACAGAGAAATTAAGTGTCCTGTGAATAGGCTTTGCCTGCCTGCTGCTGGGAAAATAGACCTGGAGGAACGGAGGAAACTGATTGCTTGCTGACCCTAAAAATATCAAAGGGGACTGCGGGGTGGGCTGGCTGTCCCTAAACCTGTCATATAAGCGGGCGGATGCATCCAACTGGCCTGGTGTCTCTGACCATCCGTTCCCATGGAGCAAGGAGATGGCATACAATGGGGTCAGGGGTTGGGTGCCTCTTTGGACCATGTGTGAGTCTTGCTGCCTCATTGCCCCTTTTCCTAATGGAGGGAACTGTGTTTTGCCCCATGTCCGGTGTGCGGAGTGATGTTTATGAAGAGTCTGAGCTATTTTGACAATAAAAGATATTTTGTAATAAGCCCACGTGTGCACTCTTTGAGGGCCGTATTGATGCACGCTGCTTACCCAGCATCTCAAAATGGGGGTGTGAAGTGCTTGGTTTGCAGTGGGGGAAACTGAGGCACAGGGAAATGGTGTTATCTTCACTGAGCCCAACAAGTCATGCTTGAACCAGAAGCACGAGCAGTTCTGGGGGACCAGTCCCACCCTCAGTTCCACTCTTCTTGTACCTACCCCCCTTTCTGTAGGAGCCAGAGCAGATCCTTGAGCAGTGTCATGCCCATGAAGGGTTAATCTGACCCTGTGAAAGCCACTGCCTTCAGTGGGGCTAGGATTGCACCCCTATCACACTCCCTTGAGGCTGGACTCTTGGGCTGTCTGGGCAGGAGGGTTTGAGTGCATGTCAGCCCTGGGGCACACAGCAGAGGTGGCTTGGGGTGTCACAGTGCACCCCAGTGCAAAGCTGACTCCTCTGTGGGGGTATCTACAGAGTTACAGTTACGTCAGGGAAGGACTTGAATTCTCCTTAACTCTTTGACTGGTCTAGGGAGCTTGCATGCTTCCTTCTGGCTTGGGGAATGAGGGGAGATGCGTCCCACTGAGGCAGGAGAAGGAGGTAGTGACCTCGTGTTCCTACCCAGCTGCACCAGGACTCCTCATAGACCACTTGACTTACCCTTTCTGACCAGCTGTGCATTGCCGGGTCTTCCTGAAGAGCTATTGACTCACTCTCTCCACTTCGGGAGCTGGAACAGAGAAAGGAACAATCCTTCAGCCAATTGCACCCTTGGGAGCCTATCCATCTCTCCTGTGAGCACATAACAGGCTGAGCTCTTTCTTGAGGTCTCACACAATGGCACCAATCACACTTTCCTGCACTGTTAAGCCTGAATCTTTACCTTATAACCACCCAGGTCCCCCTAACATAGGCAGGGGCCCAGCTCACCGCACACTGACATCAGAGCAAATCTAGAGCCCCTCAGTCAAAAATCAGTGCTGTAAAGCTGGTGGAAAGGAGATCAGGCCCTTCCTGTAAACCTGTAGCTCCCATACCCCAGGGCAAGGTCCCACATTGCCCTTTACCACCGATTCCTCTCTCTAAATAAAGGGACAAGGCAGCTGGCCAACAGCTGATCCTACCAAAGGTATCTTGCCTGGGCAGCTCTCTCAGCTTGGCAGTCCTCATCCCCAGATCCAAGCAGTCCGTAAAAGCTCCTGCATTCCCACCACCCTAGTTCTCAGGTCAGCCATTGGCCACAAACCCTGCTCTTTCCTCCCATAACCACACTCAGATTTTTCTTTTTTTCCCCTCCCTGGGACCAGTTTGTTTGTTTAAAGTTACGTGAACACATTTTGACTGCCTGCGAGTTGGCTCAGCGAGGCAACATGGGAAGTGAGCAGCAGGGCCGGGGGAGAAAAATGTTTGCGGCGAGAAATGGAACAAAATGTTGCAAAGGTCGAGATCAGTTATTTCTGGAATGACAGGCAAAAAACAAAATCCCCTGTAAGATTCAGGGAGCAGGGCAGCCTGCCTAGACCCTGTGCATACTGTAGGATCTGTCCTGGGTGACTGACTTGTGGTTTATTGTAGGGTAATGGATGTAGGTTGCAGGCAATGAGAGCGGTCAGTGATATGGGTACACAGCATCTAAAGCAGCCCCTGCCCCAAGGGGACTTCTGTCTTAGGCAAAGGCTGGGAGGGGAGACACCAGTCCAGAGAGCTGTAGCATCAGTTCCTGGTACTGAACCCCACTGTCTTGCTCCCTCTCTAAGACCCTATTCATTAGCTGACACTGGGCATGTCTACATATTCATTAGTGTACCTTAGATACTGCATATTTAGTTTAGTACTTGCTTAATAAAGTGCAAACTAAATATGGAGTAACTAGAGTTACTGCTCAGTAGCACCGGTGCATGGTTATTTTGCGATGCTTACTGTGCATTAGCCTAATCACACTGTGCAGGAGGCTATTAGCACAAGTTTTAACCAACCCGCTACTGCGCAGAGTGATTAGGCTAATGCGCAATAAGCATCTTATGTAGATGCACCCACTGTCTCCCATATGTAAAGAGGAGATGATTGTCTCCCCAGTTTACAGAGGCGACAACCTATTTCTGCTAATGAAGTTATCACTGTTTCAGCAGTTCCTGGGTCTACTGGGACATTTTTTTTAACCTCGTTTGCCTCTTTTGGAAACTGGTGCAAACTGTGAATCGCTCCACTGCAATCAGCAGAAGCAAACTTGATGCAAAGAAGAGGGGAACCCCGGCCTCTGTGCTAGGGAAGCCCGTGTCCTGTTTGGGACATGCTGTCCAGGCTTGCGAGGGTGGGGGTGCCATGGTATCACCCCAGGATGGCCTACTGTCTCCCAAACGCCCAAAGCTGCCAGACACCATTACACGCCTGTGTATTTTGACACAAGGATTAGACCAAAGTGTTCCAGACCTTTTGGATCCACATAGGCCACTTTGGCATCGGTTTCCAGTACGGGGGCTAAATGAACATTGATGAGGGTTGTTTTTTCCCTCTCCTCTTTCTGGTTTAAAAATGGGAAAAGGGGGGAAAGTTTGGAGAGGAAACAACCCCCCCAAATCTGGATTGAACTCAAGTGCTTCCTTTGCGAATCATCCCTCTGGGCCATCAGAAACTGTCTGGCAAAGTTTTGGATAGTTTTGATTTTCCAGTTAGCTCCAGGCATGATGCATAGTCACAGAATGCCCTGTCCCAGCCCTGCAGGCGCCACAGGGCCCAGGCAGGACAGAGATCAAGAGAGGAACTGGGGTGGAGATCAGGGGCTTGGAACAAGGCCTCTGTCCCCTGCTGGCAGCTCTGCCCCTGGACAGAGCTGTCCCCCCGATTATGTCCTGCTGCATGGCTATTGCCACACAGGGGTTAATTCCTGGAGCTGGCACAGCTCTCCTGAAGCTGGGGGCTGCTGGGAATTGTTGCTCCCAGCCTCCAACAGCTTCCCACACATTTTACAAGGTCTGCTAGTCTTTGGAGAGCAGGCAGCACACCTTCCAGCTGGAGCACAAGGTCCTCACAGGCTCCAGTGGGCAGGAGCAGTTGCTGTCCGGTCTCTTGCTCCCCACTGGGGTGAGGCCTGCTTTGCTGATGCTGTGAGGGGCTTCATGGCAGTGACTGGGAGTTGCATCCTCTCGTCTCTGCTTTTTTCCCTCCATGAACACCTTTGCTTCTGCCTTCCCTTCTCTTCTTCCTTCCCCCTCTCTCCCTCCAATGAAACATGCCCAACCTGCCATTTTTTTACTCTCCTCCTAACCAGGTGCTCAGCTCCAGGCCCCTTCGTCTCCAAGGCCACCCATCCTAGGCTCAAGGCCCAATTGCTTAGGGTGGTACTGCTCCACTCTGGGGGGTTCAGATGAAATGAGAGAGCTAGAGGACCCCCAGGGGGTGAAGGAGGAAGCAGTTGCTTGTCTTCACCTCCTTTTTCTCCTCATAGTGAAAGCACTGAATGGCACACAGCCCTGAGGACTGGGAGCTGAGGGAGGTCAGGAGGGAGTGAATGCTTATGGGAGGAAGCTGTGGCTTCTGCAAAGATCTGGCAGCATGCCCATGGGTCGCCGGTTGCCCTGGGGTGTGGTTCTGGCTGGAAGAGGTTGAGCCCCAGCGCCCCAGGAGAAGCTCTGCTTCCCTCAACAAGATTTGTGATGAATTCTCTGCCAGGGCTCCCTCCCAGCAAGCCCACATGGCTGTGGGACTGTCCTGCCTGCCCAGGGGATCACTGGCAGTCATTAGGACCAACTGCTAATCACAGCTGTATACACTGTGGCCTGCTTAACCCCTCGAGCATCATGGTGTTTTGCAGAACCTGATGAATGCACAACACAGTGCTAGAGACTCAGGGGCCGATCCCAGATGCACTGAGTAGTCACAGCCTGCAGGAATTTCTCTGGGACTTGTTGGAGTTCAGCACTGCAGAAATTCAAGTGCTGTCTTATAGGGCCTGGCTTTCAGCCTTGTGGTTGAAAGGTTTAGCTCAGCATATGGCGTTGGGAACCAGTTCCAGGCCTGGGTTCCTGGCTTATTAGGACACTGCCACTGGCAGCCCTGCTACAGAGCTGAGGTTAGACATGGCAGGGGACTGAGTTTGCCCCCAAAGTGGGCTTATCCAGGGTAGACATTAGCAAAGCTGTGTAGCAGACACTGGCTCAGCATCTGCCTACGCTGTCCCTGATCTGTGGCTTCCAGGACTTCCCTCTCCGGGGCTCTCAGTGCAGCCCTCTGCGCCAGCTCAAAATCCAATAAAGCTCAATGTTTCTGCACACCTTTAACTCAGTGTCAGCACTCCCTGACATTGATTTAAGGTGGCTGTTGTGCAGTTTCATATCAATGAACACAGCGCAGGGACAGCCCCTCTGCTGGTGCCAAGGGGCCAGGGGCTATGCTGATTTACTCCTGCCACTTCACACCAGCTGGGGAGCTGGGCCAGAGTCTGTCAGCATGCCTGCCTACAGGAAGGAGCCATTTCCATATTCTGGTGACTAGTGAGGATGGTTTATAGCGAAGGCAGATGAGACAAGCAAATCATCTGAGCTCAGAGGCAAGAAGCCATTACCATCCTTCACACAATAGCAAGGCAGCGTGCACGCGGAGAGACAAAGCAAAGCACCGACTTCCCGCAGAGTATCTCAAGGCTATGTGACAGAGCCCTACGCTTCTCCTGCACTTCTGTTTACCATCGCACAGTCATGACTGAATGAGCAGCCTGCAAGGCAGAGCTGTGCTGCTCTTTCCACCTCACTGATAGGGACCCATAGCACAAGAAAGGCTAAGTGACTTGCTCAGGTCCTGCTGTGGGTCATTGGCAGAGTTTGAAGTTGTCCCAGGCAAGGTGTGGGGATTGGGCCATGCTGGCTGTACTGCTCTCCCAGCTCGCAATGGTGAATGGTTGCTGCAGCATGGCGCTTGATTGGAAGATCCAGAAGCATGGACTGCTTCATTCCTTGCTGATATAGCTGGGTGCAGTTGGTGGCCATCATAAAGTAGTACTAGTCTGACCTGGGCAGACAATTTTGCCCTTTGCTCCCTTCTAATAGAGTCTGCATCAGTTTGGGTGAGATTCTGGGCAGATGAAGATGGCTGCAGCATGTCATTGGAGATGAATGAAGGGTCTTGGTTCTTCCTTCACACATGATAGTGTCTGTCAGGGCTGAGGTCTCAGGTTTGAATCCTGACACAAGAACCTGGCTCCAGCTAGCAAAGAAGCTTTATGTTCCCTGCTGCTGCCACTTGCTGTGTTCTCTGCCAGGCACGTAGGCAAAAACCACTTCTCTGCCTGGTTGCTCCTCCCTGTGGCCTGGCCATCAACCCAGGCCCTTTTTATCCTGTCTTCTTTTTTTGTATGGCTGAAGTAGATACAGAACAGCAACTATAATTTTACATTTAGGTAGTTGAGCCAAATGATTGGCTCAACTGCTGGATAGGCATCTGGCTGGGGTCATCTGAAGCCAGTGCTCTTTCCTGCCTATGCAGGGGGTTGGACTGGATGATCTATTGAGGTCCCTTCTGACCCTAACATCTATGAATCTATAATTGCATCAGGAGCAGCAGAGTGTATTGCTGTGATACCTGCTTCATATTTGTGGATCAGACACTGAGTTGTTATATGTTCCATGGTCTGTTCTGAGTGACCACAGTTGCACATTGGAGAGTTTTTAATTTCCCATGGTTTGTGTGGATATGGTTTAGAGTAGTGGTTCTCAACCTTTTTTCTACCAGGAGCCATTTGCAAACATCGATGGCAAGTCCCGACCCAGTGCCCCTCATTCCTGACTTGCTGCCCCAGGCCCCAGCCCTGCAGTGTGTGGGGAAGGAAGTGGTGAGTAAAGCGGGGGGGGGCACCAGCTGCCCCTTGCAGGCTGGAACTTCAGTGGGGCCACGGTTTTCCACGTTTTTTTTCTTTAAAGGCAAATCCATTTTTAAAGTTTGTTCACAACCCTTTCATATATAGTTTCATAGTTTGTAGGGTTGGAAGGGACCTGACCAGATTATCAAATCCAATCCCCTGCCATGGCAGGAAAGAGTACTGGGGTCAAACGACCCCGGCAAGGTGTACATCTAACCTCCTCTTAAAGACCCCCAGGGCAGGAGCCAGCACCACTTTGCTTGGAAGTTGGTTCCAGACCCTAGCCGCCCTGACAGTGAAGTCACGCCTCCTGGTATCGAGCCTGAATCTCCCCTCTGCCAGCTTGTGACCGTTATTTCTTGTCACTCCTGGCAGTGCTCGGGGGAACAGGGACTCCTGCAATGCCTGCTGGTCCCCCCTGAATAGTTTGTAACGGGCCACTAGATCCCCCTCAGCCTTCTCTTGTGGAGGCTGAACAGGTTCAGGTCCCGTCGCCTCTCCTCGTAGGGCCTGCCCTGCTGCCCCCGATCATGCGAGTGGCCTCCTCTGGACCCTCTCCATGCTGTCCACGTCCCTCTTGAAGTGCGGCGCCCAG
>NW_017728901.1:209572-225388 GCF_001723895.1 Crocodylus porosus
TCCAGGAAGACTATGTCCACTGCGACACCTGCATCTAAAGATTTTGTGACCTGGTCATAGAAGGCCACCAGGTTGGTCTGACAGGACCTGCCACTAATGAACCTGTGCTGGTTGCCCCTAAGCCTGATCTCCCCCTCTGGCTCCTTGCGGACATGCACCAGGATAACTCTCAAAAAGCTTACCCAGGACCAAGGTAAGACTAACTGGCCTATAATTTCCTGGGTCCTCCTTCCTCCCTTTTTTGAAAATGGGAACTACATTGGCCCTTTTCCAGTCCTCTGGCACCAGGCCAGAGCACCATGAGTGCTCGTACAGCCGTGCCAGGGGTCCCACAATGACCTTTGCTAATTCCCTCAGCACTCGGGGGTGGAGATCATCAGAACCTGCTGATTTAAATTCGTCCAGTCCCTTCAGAAGTTCCCTGACTAGGTACTCACTGACCATAGGCTTGGGTGTGCCTCCCCTGGGACCTATGGGGGTCCTGGTGGGGGAGGGGTGACCCAGTCCCTGCTCAGAAAAATGGAGGCAAAGAAATTGTTAAATAGCTTAGCTTTGCTGTCTGGTGTGACAACCAGATTTCCTAGTGTGTCCTGCAGAGGCCCCACATTACCCGGTACCTTCTTTTTACCCCCTATGTATTTAAGAAAGGACTTCTTGTTGTCCTTGATCCGGGTAGCTAGCACCAGTCCCATCTCCGCCTTGGCCTTCATGACTGCCCCCCTACAGCCCGGAGCAACCGAGGTATAGTTGCGACCCACTTTTGGATCATGACTCATGGGTTGAGAAATGCTGGTTTAGAGTTGCCCATGAGCATTGTGAGAGATCAAAGCCAGGGACCTTCTGCGTTGGATGTATCACAAGATGTTTATTTGGGACTTCCTGTGAACTTCATTCAGTTTTCCCAACTTCATCAGGGTTGAAATCACATTTTTGAAGGTTGAGCATGTGAGTCCAGAAAGACTTGTGCAACTTTAGGTGATGGTGAGGGGCCTTGTGGAGGTCCCGATGGATGGGGAGACGTTCCATCCTGTGCAACATGGTCAGTGATAGAGCTTCTGCAGGGCGGGTGACTCTCAGCAATCCATCCGCATGCTGTGGTTGGAAGCTGTGCTCTCCAGCCAGATCCTAACTTGCTGACTTACAGGGAGATTGGTCTGCTCAGGTCTTTAGGGACCCCATGCCCACTCTGTGCCTGTGCTGTGGTCTGAGGAGTGTGCGGGCAGCACTGGAATGCATTCCTGAGGCAGCTTATAGCAGCTGTAGCAGTGAAGCCATGGCAACATTAGCATCAGTATGGGCTCTACCAGCTCTTCCTGGAACCCGGTTTTAACAGGGGTGGCTGACCTTTGCAGAAGCACTTGGCCTCCATGTCTTTGCTGCCAGCCCCAGCAGGCTTACACCTGCTCCAGTCCAGCCTGATTTCAGTGTGAACATGGCCCAGATGGCTTTCACAGCTCTGAAGTTTGTATTTCTGCTGCTTTGGCATCCCCTGCGTGCTGCAGTCGAAGGAGGAGCAGCTGACCTTGTGTGGGCAGTGTGAAGTGGAAGCATTATTGTGGTAACAGGGCAGCTGTTCATGGCAGACAGAAGTAGGGATGCTCAGATGGGATTTCAAGGGTCACCTCGTCCAATGCCCTGGCAGAGTGAACTAAGGCGGGGTAGATTTGCACCTTATAGACTAACTAAGTCAGAGCTGTATAGCATAAGCAGTTATGAGCCTGAGTTCCCTTTCATTCTAGGGAGTTGTGGTAGATTGAAGTTGTTTTGGGTTCAGATTCCCATTTTTCAGAGTATATCAGTGAACAAGAAGGCTCCTTCTATGCATCTGCCTATCTGTCTGCCCATTGACACCCATCCATCCCCATGCTTCTCTTTTGATCTATCTATCTCAGGCATGTCTGTCTGTCTGTCTATCCATCCATCCATCCATCCATCCATCCCCTTACAAGTCAATCTCTTTACACATCCCCATACATAGTTATCTATTTATCCAGCCAGCTAGCCAGCCAGCCCCAGGCTTATCTCTCTGTCTCTTCATCCCCATACACACCCATCTATTTTACCCTCCATCTATGCATCCATCCTCATCTGTCTGTCACGGATATCTGTCATCTGCCAGTCACGGATCTTTGCCCACCACGGCAGCCCCAGCTTCTGCCAGTCACCTCAGGGTAGAGGAAGTGACTTCTGCACATGTTAGAAACCATCTGGGCTGTCCAGGCTGGTTTTCTCCTTTGCTTTCCAAGCCCTGCTTGGGAGGTGGACATGCAGCAGCCTGGGGAATTTGCAGCTTCCCCCACCCAACTATGTTTTTCTAACATAGATTATTTTGCTTGGTGTCTGTTGCTAATAATAAGCCTGAACCTTAGTTCCTCATAACTTCAGGAAATTGGAATGAAGGATGGTCATCTCTGAAGCAGCCCAGGGGAGGAGACTACATGAGAGATGAATGCAGAACAAACATGTTTGCTCCTTTCCCTTCCCAGTCCCAGTTGCGCTTTGCTTCTTTATATTCCGTAAAAGAAAGAGATGAAGTTTATTTGCTGTACAAATGGTCCCTTTTGGACCCCTCTGTAGGTGCTTTCTAGGCGCTTTCTCTCAGCAGCAAGGAGGCTGTGTCTCACCCAGACAGAGGGATGGAAAGAGATTGTAGGTCAGCTCCAACCCACTGAGATCAGCTCGACAGGGGGCAGCTGTGCTCCTCTGGGACAAAGCAGCTCACAAAGCTTGTGAGAGCTGGGACAAGGCATTCTGGGTCATGAGACCCAACTACAGATAAACAGGTCCCAGGGGAGCCTTGGCCAGCCCAGAGGCTGAGAGTCATTAGGAGACACTGCTTTCTTCCTGGAGAAAACTTTTCCACCCTAAGATCCACACACACAACACTGACCCTCCCCTCCCATTCCTCAGCTCCAATGCTACCCCCTGCAGCCCTTAACTGAGAAGAGAGAGAGCGGGAGTGAATAAAATCCAATATAAAAAGCCCCTCTAAAAAGAGTTTTGACCCTGGAAGGGAGAAGTGCCAGAGACATGAGGGTGGCCAAAGGGATAGAACCAGGACAGATATGGGGAGAGCCAGGGAAACGCATAGGTCAGGTCAATGGCAAAACAAATCTGGCCTGCAGTTCAAACCCTTGCACTTAGCCAGCGGTTGGAACTGAGCTTTGTGGCCCATCCCTCGCAATTTGGAAGCAGGAATTGTCAGGCCAGCTGGTGTTGGAATGGAGTCAAGTCAGAGCAGCAGCGTCCATATTAAATCCATGAGCAAATGCATCCAGACGGGGGCATTGGCACAAGGACTGGCGAGGAGTGAGGAACCGGTGTTGGATTTGCTTGAGGTCGGTCACACAGCAGCAGAGTTGATTTCCACTAGGCAGCTGGGCCTGGCAGAGAGCCAGACTGCAGATCTGAGGCTGAATCCTCTGGGGTCTTACTCCTAGGGGAGTCACTGGGATTGGTGCATACTGGGTTTAGATGGGGACCAGCTTCAAAGGGTCATGCTTCACATCTGCCCTGCACAGGTGTTTCAGACTGCACAGCAGTGGCAGATCAGCTCTTAAGCAGCTGGAGAAGCTACTGAAGTCATCAAAAGCCACAGGAGTTGGAGAATTGGTGTCAGGAACAGCCAGGCTGTGATCCCACAATTGAAGCAGGTTGGATCGACTGGCAATGAGACAACTGGGAAATGGTATGTGTCCGTATTATTATTGATAATAGATAATAGATAAAAGAATAGAGACCTCTTACACTTCTGAGGCCACAACCACACTCAGGCCCCCCACTGTGCTGCTACACAGAAATGTTGTAAAAAAACAGGTTTTTGCCATGAAGATCTTACAATCTAAATAGACAAAGCAGACAAAGAAAGGATGAAAATTCTCACGTTATGGAGGAGGACCAGAGCCTGGAGAGATGAAGTGACTTTTGCAGGCAATCTATGGCAGCATGAGCAAGAGAATCCAGGCATCCTTGGTTCCTGCTTGGTTATTGAAGTGCAAGGGCATCCTTGCGGAGACCAGTGTGCTGTTTCTGGATTGGGTTTTTTTAGATGAAACCTTTTTGGGGGAGTTGGAAAAATGCTGGTTTTCTGAACCTGAAACTCTTCAGGGGGGAAGGGTCTGTTTCAACAAATTTCCTATAGAAAATGTGTTAGAAGAAAGTTTAGGAGCTGTCAAAAGGTCCCATGTTGCCCCTTTTTTTTTAGCTCAAAGCCTTCTGCCTTTCTGTTCTAACCAGCTTTGCATGTTGAAATTTCAGCTAGTCTGATGTAATAAATAAATAAAGTAAATTAATTAGAAAGGCAGACATCAGAACGAAAGGGTTAGATAGTCTCCCACTGGAGTATTGTGATTGTCCCATCCTGAAATGGAACTGGGGGATGGGGAGAATGAATCCAGGAGAATTTCTCAGATTTTGACTTCTTGTCGGTGTGGAGCAACATTATGAAAAACAGAAAATTCTCACAGGTTGAGAAACTCCTGGCCTGGTACAACCTGGGCACCAGCAACTCCTCCTAATGCTGAGAGGCAGAGAGCCAGCCCTAGCATCTGCCAGGTCTCTCTTCTAGTCCCTTCCCCATTTCCTTCCAAAGCCCTTGTTTACTGTGAAATGCTCCATACAGCCTCACTCAGGAAGTTGTCTCCCTCGTGGGGCAGGGATCACTGAACTTTTGGGAAGCATTTTCCTTTTGTTTGCTGCCTATCACACATCCTGGTCCATCCTCCCCTGGGTCTTCCTCTTCCTGTGGTTGTAGCAGAGATGGATGCCAGCTAGGGAGTTTGCAGCTGGCTGCAGCGTAGGGGCATCTGGGTTCAGTGTTTCTGGTCCATCTGCACCTCCACCCAGCCCTGGATCCTTCTGCACTCAACTTCTCCTCAATATGTGAGGGAGCTCGCTCTCCTTCCCCTCCTGCCACGTGGAAGCACACAGTCCTGACCGCCTTGCTGGGACAGTGCTCCAGGGTCATGGCCTGCATGAGAGAGGGCATGTGAAAGGGGATGGTGATGCTAGATATTTACTAACAGGCTGGGCCTGGTGTGCTTCCAGCCCAGCCGCAGCAAGCGTTTATGAGTCCTGGAGCCAAGCCCTGAGGTTGCGCCCCGCTCCTGTCAGAGAGTTCACACTCCCTCTTGTCCCTCCCAGGGTCACTGTGCTGTGACCAAGCTGTTTCTCCATCTCGCTTTCTCTCCACCATCTCTGTCTCTCTGCGGTCTGTAGTAATCTGCGGGGATATTTCCTCACTTTCTCTCTCTACCCTTTTTATCTCTGTGTCCTCTTCTTTCTTTTACCACCCTCTGAAACTTGGGTTTCTTCTGCCCTTCATTTTGGCCCCACTGCAGCTCTCTGGGGTTTTTAATGCTGTCATGCACAGTGCAAAACTGACATTTCCTTCTACGGGTTCTACCTGGCTGAACCACATCAGCAGAGTCTCCGGTGCTTTTCACCTGAAATCACCCACGGTAGCAAAGCCCTAAGGGGCCCTGAGCTCGAGGAAACTGGCTGATGAACCTAAGACTACCTTTTCTTAGTGGTTCTGCCATGAGTGAATAGGATGGGTGCATGAAGACCCGGTCCCTAAAAAAACCATGTGGGTGTGCTCTCTGTAGCCAGTGAATCTGAGTCAGTCCTGTTAAAATGGCTTCCATGGCCATCATGAATGTCTCTTGGCAGTCAGTTGTCTCATCTCACATGAAGTGTGCTCAGTTCACAAGTGGCTTTTCCACCTGCAGCCTGGGCCCTGAGCAGGGCTGTTTCACTGCCTCTCCCGGCACTAGCCACATAGCAGTGTGAGGGGACAGTGAGTGGATCCACAGTGAATTAGGCTCTCGCAGGCTCCAAGGCCCTTTGAATCAAGCCTTTCATAGGCACTTCTGTGCTACAGTAGACGTCAGCTCATTCTCTTTTAGCTGCCATGGGCGCTCAGCAGAGTTACTGGGATAAAAGCTCATTAGGCTTTAAAGTCATGTACATCATGGGGCCCGTGTAACACGGCTGCAGCTCAGGGCAGCCAATGCTTACATATGCCGCTGCATTTCTGCTTGTTGGTTGCTGTCCCCGCTTCTACAGCAGCCAGACTTAGTTCAGAGCGTGTTAGAACTGCGAACAAAGGCAAATAGATTCTCTCTCCAGTCTTTTATCTCTCATTGTTCATGGTTGTTTTGTTATTCACCAATAATTACGCTAAATGGAACATGTGTTGTCATGACAACTTATTAACACCCCATTGGTAAAAGTCCTCTCTGTTTGCATTAGAAACTCAGCACCTTTATTTTTTTCTCTCTTTCTTCTCCACCATCTCTTTCCCTCTGTTCTCTTCCCCTTTCTTACCCATTCTTTTGCTCTGTCGTATGAGGATACACCCTAGGATTGTACCGCTCATGGAGTTTTCACTTAAGTCAAGGAGAACGGTAGGCACAAGGGTATGGTGCCAGTTTGAGTTACCATACATCCAGGTTTTCCTGAACATGTCCTCTTTTTGGGTCCTCTGATCTCTGTCTGGGCATTTTTTAAAAATATGAACAAATGTCCAGGATTTTGCTTTGCTCAGCATCAAAGATTTTTTTTCCCAACGTTTCCCAGCTTGCCCTAGCAAGGAGTTGCTTGGGGCTGGGGGGAGCTGGGGAAGGGCAACTGGAGGCAGCACCAGGATGTTGTGGGTTGGGAGTGAGGGGCACCAGCATGGCCCAGGGGGATGGGGTACAGTGGGTTAGGAGTGAGGGGCAATGGCAGGGCCAGGAGGCTGGGGGCAACAGCAGGGCCATGGCCAGGAGACAGGGGCAGCAGCAGGGCTGAGGAGGGGCTGTGGCCTGGGAGTGAGAGGCAATGGCCTGGGCAGGGCACCAACATATCACTGGCCCCCCACAATCACATACCTACCCCTCCCCACAACAGGTGTCCTCTTTTTTGAAACTGGAAATATGGTAACCCTAGTGCCAGTATGTCCTACCATGGCTGGCACTCTTTCCTTTTGCATTTCCATCTTCCCTGCTTGCTTGCCCTCAACCTGTGCAGACCTGAGACATTGACTGGAGGGTTTCTGAGTCCTTCATTTGCTCTTAGTTGGTCATGGAAGGAGACAGGAGTGACTAGCAGCAGCGGAGATAATTAGTTACCTTGGATTGCAAACAAGTTACAGTTTCTTCCCACTTTTTTTTACTGATGGCATTTAGTATGACAATGTGAGGCAGCAAGAGGATCAGGAACAGCTGGAGCTTGATCTTGCCAGGTGAATAACCTGATCTTTATGGCAGGTGATTGCTGCCTCACATTCCAGGATATGAGTTTTTTCAATCAGAATAAGTGTCCAGTAGATAAGACAGAGCACTGTGGGTGAGAGTCTGGGGAGAGCCTGAGCAGGTCAGAATGGTGTGGCCTGATCTCCTCCAGTCCACAGCATGTTGACTTGGGAGAGCAGTGATGGCTCCCTAAAAGTCAACACTGCTAACTACTAGTATTTCACTTTTGATTAAGGTACAGAGTTACAGGGGAGGCTACGCAGCTAGCAACACTCTAGCTATGTAGCTGAATGAGCTTACTAGTTAGTGGGCTAGCTAGCAGCTTCCCCATGTCCATGATACTCTAGTTTGCAAATGTTAATATTAGATGCAGTCGCACCCATGTCAGTCAGGAGTAACTGTACTGAAGCCAGCACTCTGACACTGGAGTAAAGCAGCCCGGCCCAGGAAGTCTTCTGGCTCATGGCTTATATTTTCTCTCTCACCCACAGTACAATTTGCCATGCAATAGGGAAATGTCAGAGGTAATTAGGGGAAATTAGCCAGGCTGCTTTCTCTAGAGGATTAGCCGCTTCCCTCTCTCTGCTGACTTGTGACAGCCTCTGGCTACTGGCATGGTTTCCCATGCATTCACAGCTTGCTATGGCAGCAGGGAGAAGACCCAGCATCTCCAGCTTGACCAGACTGTAGCAGAAATAGCCAGGCACAGTTTGGAAAGCCCCTCGCTTCCCAGCTGTAATGCAGGAGGAGAGAGTGCTTTTGGTGTTATTAACCTGTCAACCAGGTGCACAGATCTCTGTAATCAAGATGAAGGGGCTGAAAGGGTCTCAAATGAACTAAGGCAAAGCACACAACCCCTGTCATGCTCTACAAGATGCTCAATCCATGTCATGTTCTGGCCATTTACTTTGTTGCCTCATGTCCTTTCCCACCACCTTCCCTGTGGTGGTGAGGGGAGGGGGGTGCATTTTTCTCCCACAAAAACTCGAGTGACATGGGGAAACAAGCCCCAGGTCCTCTTTGTTCCCATTTAATGGGAGATGGACCTCCCTAGGGTGGATGAACCCTTGCATCTAGGTGGCAGACTCCAGGTGGCCACAGTATGGTCAGATGGGCTAGAGTTGAACTCCTGGGTTCTGTTCCTGGCCCTGGGAGGACATGGGGTCCACTGGCTAAAGCTGGGAGCCAGGCCTCTGGGTTTCCTTTCTCAGCACTGGGGAAGAGGGCAGTTCGACAGTCAGAGCCAGGCACAGGATCCATATTACCAGCTCTGCTGCCCCTGTGATCTAGGACATCCTTGTGGCTCAGGGACTTATTAACCAAAGATGACACAAGGAGTCAGTAGTAGAGGCAGGAATAGGGTTCAAGAGTCTAGGGCTCCTTTCAAGGGGCAACAGAATCAGAAATGTCCATAGAAAGCTTCTAATATCTATATATAGAGATTGTGTCCTGGATATGATTCACAGGCTCTCTGTACTCAATATATTTGGGGGTGTGGCAGGGGCAGGGGAGGGGGTAGACAGGTGACATGAGCATTTCATGCATGAATAAATATCTCCCTTTGGGTCTGCCCAGGAGAGGTGCAGTGGGTTGGAGTCTGGCTGGATCTGCTGTCCACTGGCTAGAGAGAGAGATTAAGAGCCATGAGCACTCCCTTCCACATGAGCCCCTTGCCTCCCAGCTGCCCAGGGGCCTGGAGGTAATGCATTTATCTTGACGTGTGCCACACAAGGGTCTGGGAAATATAAATATCCCGGGAGAGTCCTGTTTAATTTCAGGGTTTATCAGCTGCAGCCGTCAGGAGCAAAAATAAGCTGAAGGTGGGGAGAGGAGGTGGAGTCAGTGCCCCTGGCTGCACAGAAACGCCCCCACCCCAAGGTGCTAGTGCCTGGAGCAAGCCTTTTTACTGCTAGATCATAAATCGCTAAGTAGAACAAAGCAGCTTCATTATCATCACTTTGCATATGGGGAAACTGAGTCTCGGGGAGCAGGGCTTATTTCTACAAGGAAGTTACAGAGATACGAGCCAAGTCGTGGGGTGAGTTGATGGCAGTTATGTCAGGGAGGGTGTTTGTGCCGTCGATTCACCTCCTAGTTTCCTTCTCAGTAAGCTTCCTGTGAGCTGAACCCCCTACTCCAGTGTCTGAACCAGTAGGCCCCCCCTCATCTGACTCACTCCCCTTCCTCTATTCACAGATGTTTTGATATGATTCTGGCATGAATATAACTTCTCAGGGGATGTATGACAAGCCCTGTCAGTCAGGCCTTGGACAGGAGTTGTTACCAGATATAGCTGAAAATGTCAGTTCCTTTTGGCAGGTAGTTTCCCAAAGCTGTACTTAAAAAAGGGAAAATGTTTCTGGTTTGTCAGTGCAAATCTGAACCTGGAGAATGACCTGGTTTTCAAAAATGCTTGTGTAAAAATATAGAGTAACCAGTTTTGATTTTTCAAAAAGAAAACTGATTTTTTTTTAAAATAGAAAATAAGAATTTTCAGTGAAAAGCAAATATTTTGACTGAACAATTTCTCAGCCTTCGGGATCTGATTCTTCATCAACAAGTTGGAGTTGCCAGGATGAGAAATTGTACAGGAAAGAGGCCATTTTCTTTAAAAAAAAAAAAAAAAAAAAAAAAAAAAGGTTATGTCAGTGGTTCTCAACCTTGTTAGAGTTAAGCCTCTTCTCATTAGATTCAAGACCCCTTCCTCAGAAAATACCAGTTCTTAGCTTTTACTTGTTTTTTGACTACGGAAAAGCAATTCTTCTGTTACAAAGAACTGAGAGAGATCATGACAGGTCAGAATGTTTTTTACACTAGGGATTCCTATTTGAACTCTCTGGGTTTATCTTGTGAATCATGTGTAGGTGTTAGCACACCTAATAGTGCTAATATTGAGTGGCACTCCACAGAGCCCAAAAAGCACTCCAAGGTGCTGTGGCACCCTGGTTGGGAGTCACTGCAATATATAAAACAGCCATCCAATATACAAAACTGCCATCTAGGCAGCCTTTTCCAATGCTTGACCAGCCTCAGAGTCAAAAAGTTCCTCCTCTGTTCCAACCTAAATTTCTTCTGTTATAGTTTGAGTCTATTGCTCTTAGTTCTGGCCCCTGCGGCTACAGAAAAAGCCCATCTTCATCCCCTTTATAATTACCTTTCAGGTGTTTGAAGACTGGTATCAGATCTCCTCTCAGTCTGCTTTTATCCAGACTAAATAAGCCTTTCCTCATGCTTCCCAGGTCTCTAATAATTTTTGTTGTTCTTTGCTGGACTCTTTCTAATCTGTTCACATTCTTCTTGAAGCAAGGAGCCCAAAACTGGACACACATTTTAGTTGAAGCCTCACCAGTGCTGAATAGAGTAGAAGAATCACTTCCCTTGATTTCTAAGTGAGACTCCTTTTAATACAACCCAGGATGCTGTTGGCCTTTTTTGCAATGACAGCATGCTGTTGGCTTATATTCATTTTGTGGTCTCTTGTAACCCCCAGGTCCTTGTCTGCAGTACCGCAACCTAACCAGTCATTTCCCAATCTGTATTTGTGCATGCAATTATTCCATCCCAAGTGCAGGACTTTGCACTTGTTCTTGATGAATCTTGTCTCGTTGATTGAGGACGGTTTCTCCAGTCTATAGCCAGGTCATTCTGGATCCTAGTCCTACCCTCCAAAGTGTCTGCAACTCCACTCAGTTTGGTGTCATCCACAAATTTGCTAAGTGTGCATTTGATCCAAATCATTAATGATTGATCATTAAACAACACTGGGCCCAGGGTCTGACCCCTTGGATGAGGCTAGAGAAAAAAGATTGGGTTTTCCAATCACTTATAGAGAGGCCCCTTTGCCCTGCTGTGTAAAACTCATTATATTGTACTTTATACCTGGCCACACACAAGGAAGTCAGTGGCTTCTTGACCACCCTGCTCCCAGTCCTAGGAGAGATAATGGATTGGGAATATGTCTGGTATGTGAGTGTGTAGTGTATTCAATTGAATTAGGTCCAAAATCAGAGGCTCAGTTCCCCACACGAATGAAATGGCCACAATCAGCTGAGCTTCTTGTAAGCAGAAGTCCATATAACAAAAGGCACTGCAATGATCCTTAGGAATGGGGAGGCCCAAAGCTGAATAGCTCCCCACTTTCAAGAGCAGGGTTAGGGGCATATAATGGCTTTAACCCAGGTGCTGCCAAAATGGTGCTATCATATGGATCACAGCCCTTGTGATTGTTCAGTTCTAGCTGGTGGGACTTCATGAGATGGTGACCCTAATCACCCAGCCCGTGGCATGCTGAGAAGTTAAGCCAGAGACTGGCTTTCCACTTGCTGCCTAGTCTGAGCCAGTTGGTGTCCTGGGAGCTGAGCAGGGAAAGTCAGAGGCTGATGTCTATCTAGCGTAAACACACACGCGGATATTAAACCGTGTCCTGCACAAAAGATCAATACAGGTTTCATTTGCTTCCTTTATCTTCTGTGCCGCTGCTGTAATGAGTTTAATTTTTACTGGAAGAGCGGGGATCAGCAGTGCCAGAGGCCAAAGCCTTCTTTCTATTCCCAGCACTGAGAGGTTGCTGCTGGGTGCTTGTTTGTGGGGAGGTTGGAACTGATGGCAGTGGGAACAACACATTACAATGGATTCACAGAAGATGAGGCTATGGCCAGGTCCCTGGCTGCTGAGGGGAGTGAAATTCATAGCAATGGAGACCAGAGTATGGGTAGAGCTGGTTGGTACAGGGCTAGAGATGTTGGAGGGGCTGAGAGCAGCATAGACCTCAGTGTTTTCTCAGGACATGGAGGTCAGAGATCCCCCAGGACCAGAAGAATACTGGATGGTGCAGGGTGGGGGAAAGGGATGGGTTCACAGCAATGACAGTGTTGGAGGATGAGTCACTCATAGGGCTCAGGACTGGAAAGGCGTGAGTGAAAGCTGAGCTAGCAACAAATACAACCTGTCAGGTCCCTTCCCTGCTGTGGGTGATCCCCTTCCATCTGGCTGTGGGGGTGAGCCAGCTTGTAGGTACAGGAATATTCATGGAAAGCAAGAACAGGGTGACTGCTAGTAGCAACCAATAGCCAGGGAATGTCTAACCATGGGGGCTGAGCAGCTACAAGACTGAAGAAGGCATCAGGATGCCTGGGTTCCCATCTACTGATGTGCTGTGTGACTGTTCAGCATACTTCACTGGGCTGTGCCTCAGTTTCCCCTTTGCCAGACAGGGCTGAGAGTACTGTGGGAAGTTGTCAGAAGCACCTAAGTGACTTAGACACTATGGAAATCCCCCCCAGTCGCCGAGGCAGAGGGGGGCGTATACATAAGATATACCTGAGGGGATAAAAAGTTTGTTTTTCATACCAGAAACCTGTTTGAAAAACTCATTTAATTTCCCAGGCAATAGAGAGCCTAAAACATTATGAAGCAGATAAATGGGATTTAAAACTTCAGTTATCTAATCAGGGGACAGAAACAATTACATGCGACTCCGATGACCAGATTTTTATGCCAAGTATGGATTGCTATAAGTTGTAACAGTTGTGCAACAAGCCATCACCTGTAAGTTGATGAATTGTTGATGAGGACTAAATTCATCCGAGTCAGTTATTAACAGTCAACAGGTTGATTAGTTTAGTAAAGGGGAATTAACATACCCTATTAGGAGGTAGCACTGCTCAGTGCTCTCTTGCTGGGTCTGGTGATGGGGGTCACAGCCCAGAGGACAGGAGAGGGGAATAAGATGAAAATGTCTGGTCGCATCATTTTCCAGCCCAGTCACTGCTTCTGTGCCAAAGTGCCTGAGATCTGCAGCAGCAAGGCCAAGGGATCAGAGACTCAGCTCATACAACTCTTTTAAGGAAAATGTAACTGCAGGGGGTCAAACCACAGACCTCCACTGGCTGGGCAAGTCTTCCCAGCACAGCTCCATAGCATTGAGCTCAGCTGCCTCTGCAGCATCCCTGCAGTGACAGGAGCTGGGCTGAATCCCATGTTAGGGAAGAGACACACATGTAGCAATGCCTGAAACACAGTGACCCAGCTGAGCTAGGCAAATAGTTTGTTTCTTAGTTCCTGACTAAAATGAAATGCTGGGAAAAAGGGGCATTTTGTGCTACCCTGAAACCAACTCTTTTCACTGACTTGGCAAACACCAAAAAGACAAACAGGCAAAAAAAGAAAAAAAAAAAGGACATGAAATGAGCTAGTATTCAATGGAGTAAGCTACTGCTTACGAAAGCGTATGCATCCCTAATTTAGTTAGGCTATAAGGTGCAAATCTACTCTTGTTTCTGCCTGACTTCAGACCCACATGGCTAACTACATCTCTCTCTGCTTATTTTAACTGGACCCTTAATTTCAGCTCAAGTTTCAGGTTCTTTTATCCTCTGTATGTCTTTTCCAGATATGAAACATTATCAATGTCTTGAAAATGACACTGTCAATTTGAAATGAAAGATTGAAACAGCCCAGCTCTTCTGGTTTTCTTTTTCCCTAGCCCAAATGATCCACTGGATTTGACCCAACCTTGGGATCTTCCTGAAACTGAATTTTTCAGCAAATCACTGATTCCTGAGAAGAACCTTTACCCAGCTCTCCTACCTGGATATTTGATGGTAAGAGGCCACAGAGAAAGCTTTTGAGCCTGATCATTGCAGCATGTTGCCAGGGGCAGGGCTGTTATAAAGTCTCACTATGCAGACTGACTGATGCAGGGGAGATTATTACATCATATGCCCATTGGCAAGCCTTCCTCTTTTGGAAACATGCCCCAAACCCTTGATGAAATGCAAATACATGCTTTCCCCATGGAGAGGTATAGCTTATTGGTGCTGTTAGGCAGGGAAATGGTTAAGATCTCTCCACCCTAGCTGGTAGCTGCAAGATGAAGTCCAGCTGGGGATGATTTGGCATGAGAAGTGAGTATAAAATGGGAGGGGCTGGGGGTGCTGTCTTCCCTTGAGGTAGTTGGAATGTCTGTGAGGACAGCAGGTAAGATAATGCTCAAGTTCCCTCTGCTCCAGCTGTTTCTGGCTGGGGGTAGGTAGCCTTGTTCTGGGCTGAGGATGGGCTGCTATTTTGCCTACCTTTGAGCGTGGCCTGAAGTGTTCTGCGTGAGGAGTGTGGCTGCAGCAGGCTCTGTCTTCCCTTGGAATATCTTGGAGAAGGCAGTCTCCTTCTTGGGGAGCATCCCTTCCCTGCGTGGCCCTTGGGGTTACCTCTTCCTCCCCAGCATGATCCCACTGGCTTATCTGAACTGTTGGGCTCTGATCAGATCCTAGCAATCATGCATTCTACCTGCTGTTGCAGGATATGTGACTTTTGGGGATTGGGTCCCAATCACATTGCTGGGGACCTGGCCTGTAAGGCTGTGCCCTTTCAACTTGCCATTGTGTATGAATCCTAGGATCATGATTATGGGCTTCATGTACAATGGAAAGTTAAAAAGCCATATATGATGCAGTTCTGCATGGCCCCCCCCTGCCAGGTGCAAGATCAAAGCCATGTGCAGTTTTTGAAGGTCCCATGGAACTTAAACTGTGCATGCAGCCCAGCTGCACTTGCAGCCTCTTCAAGCATGTTACATGTCCAAACTACAGCACAATACGGACAACCACAAAAAGGTTCCACGCAAAATGTGCAGCCTCCTCTTGGCTGCATGCACCACCATGTGTGTCTGTGCCATGTTGCGTACTTTTATTGTGCAAAGAATGTGTTAATCACATGATAAATGTAACATCTGCCAGGGGCCTAGGTGTTCTCAACCCACATAGCTGCAATGTGGCCCCTTTGAACTAGAGCAGTGGTCTCCAAACTTTTTTGATAGTGCACCCCTATCAGTAAAAATGTTTTAGCATGCACCTCCAATATATGTATATTTATTTATAAATTATATACATGTTGTACATAATATATTAGTACAGTAGTACATGTATAGATAAAAAATAAATATAAATAGAAGTTCTAATATTTTCTTCCTGCACCCCAGTGGATTGTTTTGTGCACCCCACTTTGGAAACCACTGAGCTAGAGAGTCAGGCTCTTTGCAGACTTGCCTAACTATGCCTATGAACAGGCATTACATTTATGCCAGGAGAGAAGTCTTTCTTCCAGCACAAAAAAGTATACACCTGTTCAGGTGGCGGCTTGTGGAAGAGAACTGGCTGAAAAATAGAGCATTTCCAACCAGGAAAATCTCTCTCCCTGCACTAACTTAAAACGCTGTATGCTTCTTGGCTGGTAAGGACTACCAGTATCCCACAATCCTTTGCCCTCCCTCCTTCTCTCCCAGGGAAAAGGAAGGAGAACACTGGTTCCCTGATTGACAGCTCCCCCCAGGGCAGTCTGGAATTGCCCTTCTGGGCAGGTTCAAATTGTAGCATATCTGCTTCTGCACCCCCCACACTCTTGCAAAGATCAGGGCACAGATCTGTACAAGGGCTGTTGAAGCATTTCCCTGCACCTACACCCATCCTGGCATCAGGATGGGTCCAGCTGCACTGCCCCTGTGCCAGACTCTGCACTGCCCCTGTGCCAGACTCTGCACTGCCCCTGTGCCAGACTCTGCACTGCCCCTGTGCCAGACTCTGCACTG
>NW_017728901.1:225488-234726 GCF_001723895.1 Crocodylus porosus
TGCCAGACTCTGCACTGCCCCTGTGCCAGACTCTGCACTGCCCCTGTGCCAGACTCTGCACTGCCCCTGTGCCAGACTCTGCACAGGGGTGACCCCCTTCTGTTCAGGGGATGGAGGATGGAAGGCATGAGGAGAGCTGTCTTCCTGCCCTTGCCACCCCTTGATTGTCCATGGCAGCTGCCACCTTTCAGCAGATGCCAACTGCCTACTGACAGCATGCCCCCTTCCCTGGTATGGGAGAATGCCCGTTGTCAATCATCAGGCTCCCTTAAAAGCAGGAGTGACCCAAAAACCAGTCTGCTGGTGCCCTCCAGCTTGAGAGCTTGCTTGTGTAGCTCTCCAGCCATGGGGTGGAGTGCCCGTATGCCTCAAGTTCCTGGCTTATTTTTCTAGCCCAAAGAATGTGTGAAATTCTTAGAACTAGAAATAAACACTGCCTGTCCATACCCTAACACTGCCCCCTTGCTTGTAGCTTAGTTGCATTTTTAAGCTTTTCTACCCTTGTGGGTGACAGAAACCTATTGTATTCTCTTGCATACCGCCTGCACTTCTCCTAGAATCCAGCTGTTGGAAGTCGGGTGAGCATTATAAGAGAAGAAACCCAGGAACAGTGGTTGTTGCTGCTTAAGCCTCTGCTGGGGAAAGGAAAACTGTAGCTGCTCTGCACATAAGGCTCCCTAGCTGATAGCTGTGGACACTTCTTTTACCCCCCCACTTCATTCCCCCATCTGCCCTGGCAGAGGTTCTCAAGATCTTTCTTTCTTCATTCTGCCTTTCAAAAACAAGCCTTATATTCTATTCAGGGGTACATTTTATGCTAGAAAATATGGATATTTTCCTAGGTCATTCGGAAGTTACTGTGTGAGTCAAGAGCTAGAGCCCAGACCTCGCCTGGCCTTAAGTATTCTGCTTATGGCTCTGATACTCTCGCTGCTGGTTAATAGCTATTAAACAGAGTAGTCAGGGGTATATCCTTTGGTACCTGCAAACCAGTGATGGTGGATGCCAGGGCGAGTGTGATGGAGGTAAATCATTCTAGATGTAACCAGTTCAGTGCTCTCCCCCTATAGCATCCACTTCTGCCACTGTTGAAGATGGCTGGGTTTGATGCACATAGGAAAACATGGGCAGGGATGCAATACTTGGTTAAATGGATTCATAGATATTAGGGTTGGAAAGGACCTCAGCAGATCATCAAGTCTGACCCCCTGCCATGGGCAGGAAAGAGTGCTGGGGTCACGTGACCCCAGCCAGTCTCCTCTTAAAGATCCCAAAGGTAGGGGAGAGCACTGCCTCCCTTGGAAGCCCAGTCTAGATTCTGGCAACCCTAACCGTAAAGAAGTTCTACCTGATGTTTAACCTGAATCTGCTCTCTGTCAGTTTGTGTCTGTTATTTCTAGTTACTCCAAGGGGTGCCCTGGTAAACAGAGCATCTCCTATTCCTTGCCGTTCCCCTCCTGATGAATTTGTGGATCGCCACAAGATCATCTCTCAACCTTCTCTTGTGGAGGCTGAAGAGATCCAGGTCCCTCAATCTCTCCTCATAGGGCTTTGCCTGCAAGCACCTAACCATAAGAGTGGCCCTCCTCTGAACCCTCTCAAGGTTATCTACATCACTCTTGAAGTGTGGATCCCAAAACTGGATGCAGTACTCCAGCTATGGCTTCACCAGTGCCACATAGAGGGGAAGTATCACCTCCCTGGACCTGTTTGTGATGCACCTGCTAATGCATGGTAAAATGCAGTTAGCTTTACTAATCACTTGATCACACTGACAACTTATGTTCATCTTGGAGTCAACTATAACTGAGATCCCTTTCTGCTACAGTGCTGCTGAGAGGGTCATCCCTCAACCTATAAGTGTGCTGGTGATTCCTTCTTCTTAGGTGTAGCACATTTGTCCTTGTTGAATTGCATCCAATTCTGTTTTGCCCACTTCTCCGACCCGTCCAGATCTGGCTGGATTCATTCCCTGCCCACTAGTGTTTACTTTACCCCATAATTTGGTGTCATCTGTGAATTTGGACAGAGTGCTCTCCACACCCTCATCCAATGAAGACATTGAACAGCACTAGTCCAAGGACCAAATCTTGGGGAACTCCACTGCCCACATCTTCCAGGTTGATGCTGACCCATCCACCACCACTCTCTGGGTGCATTCCATTAGCCAATTTGCCACCCACCTGACCATGTAATTATTAACATCACAGCCTCTCAGTTTGTTTATGAGACTAGGATGAGATGCCATATCAAAGGCTTTCTTAAAATCCAGGTAGATAACATCTACCTTGTCCCCTGTGTCTAAGCATTTTGTGACCTAGTCATAAAAAGAAACAAGGTTAGTCAGACAGGGTCTACCTGCTATTAACCCATGCTAGTTGCCCTTCAGCATTATTTTTCCTGCTGGACTTCCACAAATGTGATCCTTTTCAAAGGTTTTCCCAAGGATAGAGGTGAGGCTAACGGTCCTAGAGTTACCTGGATCTTCCTTCCTCCTCTTCTTGAAAAGGGGAGGAAGAATCATTGGTTTGACCCTGTATGGTACTGCTTACATTTTTGTGGGGCACCTGATAGAGGCCTGTTAAGCTGTAGCCCTATAAGGCTTAGGAAGTATGGATGGAAAATGCAGCTTTTCCCAAGGAGTGAAGGGGACATCCTCTTTCAGAACACAATGTGTGGACCCAAGGGAGCCATTATTGAGTCTTTAGAAAATCCCAGGAGACAACCAAGGGATGGAGGCCAAATACTTTTCTTGGCCACTGGCATGTGCATCTCCCGCAGGAGTGGATGGATGAAGGGGACAGGAGTGTTGGCTGCTGCTAGCAGCTCCATGACGTAGGGATGTGCTGTGGAAAGTTATTTTCCATGCTGCTGGCAGAGAGATAAAAGTTGCAGGCTGTGTAACCTCTGTTGTGTTGAAAGAAAGGATGACTTCTTTGCTGGGCCAGTTCTAGGAAATCTAGGCTCTCAGACCCAAGGTAAGAGGGCCTAGTTTTTCAACGGCCCCTTATTCCATGTGCACGTGGGTTTGCACTGTTCTGTGCATGCACTTGCCAAGGGAGCATCAACGCTTGGGTATAAACCATTCATCTACTGCTGTGGGGGCTGTGAGCACTCATCTCTACAGAGGTGATGAGTTAGGTTACTTCAGAGCATTGACTACTGGTATGTTGGCATCTATGGGGAGATGAACAAGAGGGAGAGGACATGTGATTAACTCCCAGCCCATGAAGTTCTCAAGCCTGCTATAGTGGGGCCTTGCAGCTGGAAGGCTGTAGGGTTGTCCAGACTGGCTGACCATTTGGTAAGCACAGCTGGAGGGGTGAAACCTGAAAGGGGAAGGCAGAGGGAAATTGCTGCAACCTTCTCCTGATAACAGCTGTGTTAGAAGCATGGCTGGCTTGCAAGTGATGAAGTTGAGGCAGCTTCTGGCAGACCCCAGTGCGATAGGTTCAGCTTATTTTGCTCCTGGGTGCTGTAAGTTGCTCTCTGTAAGCCAACAACCCCTCCTTCTTTTAGTGTAACTTCTGTGGGGCCCCCTCCTACCCTGAGAGATGGATGCTGGCCGCCTCAACCTCATTTGGAGTGGGCTCCACTAAGGAACTGCACAGGAGCTCATTAGTGCTGACTAAATGTGGAGTCCAAATTCCCATCTTGCCCCAGAGCAAGGTTAGTTGTTGTGAATGGATGTGGGGGAGAGGGGTGTAGGAAGACTTGGGCACAGGATGAGCCTGGAAGCCAGGCTCCCTTCCTTCCCCATCACCAGGAGCTGTCAGTCCCTCCTAAGCAGAAGCTGCGGTATTGGTGATGGCTGGCTGGGATGCCGGTCCCAACTGAACTTTATGGGGTTTCTTGAGGATGCTATATCCCTCCCCCATATGCAGGTTTCCTTGGCATGGTTTGGCTGTCTGTATCGAGCAAGCTGCAACTCTGCTGAGCAGGAGCTGGAACCAGTTTTTAATTAACCTCTGGGGTAGCTGTAACTGGAACTAAGCCATGGGCTGCAACCAAAATGTTTCATATACCAGAATGGTAGAAATCTGCTTCTGTGGCTGGGGCCTGGGCTTGTTTGCCCTCCAGGGGAGGAATTTTGTCCTAAAGATGTTTTAATGGGAACAGGAGGAGGCTGCAGGCAGGAAGGTCTCTAACGAAGCCTTGGAGAGGTGGAAGGATGAAGCAATTTTCCTTTTTCTGCCTGTGCCTCTGTTTCTGTACCCAGCTGTGATCTCATGTCAGGCATAGACTTTCTCTCCCCCTTCCCTTTGGAGGAGTAAAATAGGGCAAGAAAGAATGTGAGGCATGGACAAAAAGCATGATTTTCTAATGGCAGCTTTTTGTGAGAGTCGAGATTTTGAAACCTGCAGGACAAAACCCCTTGACTTATTTAATAAAAATATTTATAACTAGCATTTTTATTTAATTACCATATTTATTTGCATGCTACAAGCACCTTTCCTCCCCAAAACTAGTTTTCCAAAGTTAGGGTATATATCTGAGGAGGAAAGGCAACTGATTTTCCACCCATAATAGCAGCAGTTGTGTTTCTGTTCAGACAGTGCTGAGGGAGTCAGTTGTCTTCATGGCTGATCAAAATCTACTTCTTCCTCCTAATTGCTCTTTGCTGAGCAGGTGTTAACAACCCACTCTTTCTTTTAATGGTCTTGATGTTCCACTAAGCAAGGAATCCTTATTGGGACAATTTTGCTGAAGCATTTGCAGCTTAGCTACTTCTGGTCTCTCTTTCTCTTATTTAACAGCTTTGCAGGCTGTTTTTAGGTCTGTCCACAGAGTCCAGTCTTTAGCAGCAGCTACAGCTACAGCTTTTGGTGGAGCTGCTAAGAGCTGCTGACAGTTCAGCTGTGAAAGGGCAAAAACCTTAGCTTTTGTCTGAGCAGGAAAAGGAGGGGTGAGTGCACTCAAGACTGGGTTCTGTGTCTAGGGCCAACCCTACAGGGGTGCAGGCCAACCCTACAGGGGTGCAGGGCCTGGGGCAAATCAGCCTGTGCGGGGCCCCGTTAAGAGAGCCGGGTGGCACAGGCTGCAGAGTGGGATGGAGGTGGCAGCCCTGGCCCTGGTGCTGAGGGTGCTGCTGGCACAGTCAGTCCTGGGGGGCTGCTTGCAGCTTGGGGCAGCTGAGGTGAGGGCTGGGCTGGGTTGGAGATGCCCTTGCAGTGGGGGGCCCTGAGCTGAGCCCTGGTGCCCGGCAGCCTCAGGGCCTGTGGACCAGACTGTGCTGCAGGGTGGGTGCTAGGTAGCACCTCTGCTGCAGCCCTTGGGGCAGTCACCCTGATTCACCATACTCTAGGGATGGCCCTGTCTGTGTCCCTGCCATAAACTTTTCTAATTTTACGTCTTCTGAAAAAAAAAAAAAAAAAAAAAACTTCTTCTTTTCTTTATTCTGACTTCTCAGACACAAAGTGTCTTGTTTGGGGGCAGGTGGTATGCCAGAAAATATGGTATGTTTTTGTTTTGTCTTGCTTTACTTTGGGTAAATGCCCCACTTGGAGCAGCAGTGCATTGTGAGTCATGCCAGCAGGAAGGGTAGGTGCTTCAGGGTATAAATTGAATAGTTTCCCCCAGCTCTGCTCCGTGATTTCTCGAGTGTCCTAGCAATCCTCCTGCAGGCCGGTGCTGTTGGGAAGTCTCTCTTGAATCATGGGGCCATTGTACTTCCATTGGGGGGTGCTAAGAGTTTAATGGCAAAGAGTGCCTGCTCAGTAGATCCTTCCTGCCTGGTTCCTTGAACAGTTAATCTCCAGGCAGCCTATTTTATCTCCTTTTGTTTACTACTTTTAGAAGAGGGCTGTTTTTGCAGAAAAAGCTAAAAATTATTCAGCAACAACTTGCTGTTGCCAGCACAGATTCCTGGCAGGGAATCAAATGCAGAGCGATTCAGATGTGCCATTTTCTTCTGCATGGGCCAAGGGCTGTCTCTGTCTAGGCCGGGCTGTGAGGAAATAGGAGTGGAGTGTGGGTGTGGGGGAGTAATTACTAATCAGTCTATTTGAAATGACACCGTGGTAAGAGTTGGTGTCTTTCCAATCCCCTGAAGGAGGTGGAGGTGGAGGAGGATGGTCTAGCAGCTGAAACCATGTGAATTGTGATCTGCTGGCTTCATTTGCATCTTGATCCCTGATGTGTTGGGAAAGTCCCTTGCCCTCAGTGCCTCCAGTTAGCACCAGATGGGGAGACCTTCTCCCACTCTATGGTGCTGTGAGACTTAACCTCAGTTATTAAGTACAGAGTTAGAAAGTATTATAGAAGAATGAGATAATTAATTCTGGGCCATGACTGACAAAAGATCTAATGGCTTGGTACTCTGCTAACCCAATGGTCTTTGCTCTGCCCTTCTATTACATCCTTCATCTGAGGATCGCTAAAGCCCTGTGCCAAATCCTCAGGAAAGCAGAAACTATCTCTGATGGCATAAATATTGTTCCTAGGAGCCCTGACCAGGATTGTCACCTCCAGGCATCTCTTCTGAGATTCAGGACCTATTGAGTGGTTTGTTTCGTGAGTTGTCGTATCCCAGAGAAGAGACTTGCCAGCAGTAACACATTGAGTTTGTGGCAGAGATGGGAATAGAGCCCAGGAGCTTGTGGGGGTACATGTTTGTGGCTTCCACTAACTTGAGTTTGAACAGTAAGAGCAAGTAAGGCAAAGGCTGAACTGCAAGGTCTTTACTTCAGACAGCAGCCTGGGGCTCAGAGGAAGGCACTTCTTCACAAAACTAAAGCTTTTCAGCTCCAGTGCCTTGATGTAACCATGTGGCTCTGAGTGTTAGAGATCTACCAGTGCTTTTATATAGGAAACGGTATGCCTTCGGGGGGGGGGGAATATTTCCTGTGGAAGATTATGGCTGTTGAGTGGAGAAAATTCCTCACTATCCAGCAGTCTGTTGCCACTGGAATCGGATGGAAGCATTGGCCCTATTTGGGTACATAGTCTGGCTGCCACTACCCAATTTAAGCCATTGACTAGGAACCAACCAGTGCAAGGGAAAGTGGGCTTTCAAGAGATACCACTAGAAGCCTTTGCAGGCAAGGCAGTACTGTTGGTCTCAATCCCATAGAGTAGATGGAGGTGGCAGCTGCCACCAGCAGAGAAATGGAGGACTCGTTCCTGCCCCATTGGCCAGTGATGGCATGTCAGGGATTAACAAGCCTCTTCTCCTTTCTGTCCCTCAGTTTCCCCATCCACAAAAGAAGGATAATGCTGTTTACCATCTTGGAGAAATACCTGGAAACCTGCTGAGAACTGGCTTGATGTGAATAAGTTTTCAGAGCCATTTTATGCTGTAGAGAGGAGACGGCAGTGAACTTTCCTGCGAGACAGGAGAAGCAGGTGGCTCTTCTCCTTTGTTCATGGCCTAATGGCATTATGTCGAAAACAACCTGTTGGACCCTTGGGCAGCACAGCTCAGCCCCAAAAAAGGAGCAGGGCAGCGGAAGGCCAGTGCCAAGAGTTCAGTGACTCACTCTGTTTGCAGCCATGAGGGCCCCTACGCCAGCAACTGGGGCTCTGCAGATAGAAACAGAATTGAGTTGACTGAGGTGAAGTCCTAGAAGAAGTAAAGCTTTCCTCTCCAAGCCAAACCTTTGCATTTAGCAGGTTATAAAGCAGCTGCTTTGAGCTGTGTCTTACCCCTGGGGCACAATTAACCAGCACAGTAAAAGCTCCTTGGGTTTGACCTAAGTAATGTCCCTGATGTCTGGGAGAAATAAAATGTCATTATCTTTGCAGGTAATTTCCCATTTTTTTCCTAGGCAGTGCTGTCTGCCAGACAGCAGCATTCAGAAAATTGAATTAACCTGCTTCTTATGCTCCCCTTGTCTTGCTTCCAAGGACCTCTACATAGGGTCTTTAGGTGAATTTTATCCAGCTGATGAGCCTTGCTCTAACATACGAGACAATGGCACAAGAGGGTATAAGTTTATAAGGGAGACATGCCAGTTGCTAATTCATGCAGAGTTCAGACCTCTTCCCTGCTTCTAGGAAAGCTGCTCAACAAAGGACAGATTTGCTCAACCTCCCTGGGCAGCCAGGGGAACCGAGAGCTGAACACTTATGAAAATTCCCCCTGGGATCTGTCTGCATCTAGGTAGTGGTGGCCACTCTGAGATGGGGCTCTTGCCTCTGCTCAGGTGTGTGTTCTGTAAGGCTGAACCTGCCGTCTCTTTAAAACCCATCCCCAAATTCTGCTTTAAAGATAACAAATGAACTGACTAATGAGCTCTAATGTCTTTGTGTTGTGTCAATATATCTCAAAAACCATAATTGGGCATTTTTTTTAATCAAATCAGCAGATTTGGAGAACTTGTGTTGAAGAGAGGCAGAGGAGTTCTCTGGATCTGTTTGGGTTTCGCTTTGGTTTTTAATAAGTCTTGGAGCCCTGGGGAAGTTTGAGAGGCCAGGAAGGAAGCTAATGTTCTAGTGTTTTAAAATGAATAAATATGTAATTTTCAGGCCTATCAGCCTGACATCAATCCTAAATAAAATAATGGAAAAGCTGATACAGGCCTGACTTGATCAAGAATTCAGGGAAGATAATAGAATTAATGCCAATCAACAGGGGGTGCATAGAAAATAGATGTTGTCAAACTTGCTTGCTTACTCTTTTAAGCTGAGATCACACATTTGTAGGGTAAAGGTAATAATATTGGTCCAATACACTGGGATTTCGTGAGGCATTGGACTTGGTACCACATGATGTTTTAAGGAGCCAGAATGATACATATTTAAATGGACTGGCAACTGACCAACTGATAAGTCTCAATACCATTATAAATGGGGAATCCAGTGGATGCATTTCCAGTAGGAGCCTGGGATTTGTCGCTGAAAGCTATGCAAGCTTTGGTGATGGTAAAGAATTGAGAGGCTGGGCCCCTGGACCAGACTGACATGAATTGCTTGGTAAAGCTGGATGCAGTCAAACATAACATGCATTTCAGCGTAGCTAAGCAAAAGGCATGAGCAGTGCCAAATGTGCTTGCAGGAGAAGGGCTTTCTGGACTAGGAAGGCTGTGGTATGGCAGCTTCTGACAGGTAATCCATGAACATAAGCTCTTGTTGTGATGCCATGACCAATGGGGCTCAAGTGCTCCTCAGAAGCACAAGCGGGGACACATTGACTAGGAGTAAGGAGGTAGTTTTCCAGCTGTATCTGGTACTATGAGGAGAATGCAGTGTCCATAATTCAAGAGGGACTGTGTTACCTGTCAGCTCCATGTTCTTGGGG
>NW_017728901.1:235711-260313 GCF_001723895.1 Crocodylus porosus
CTGGGTATATTTCACCTTCTTTACTTCTCTTTCCCCACTTGCTCTGTAGCAACGCCCCTCTTACCTAAGCTAAAGATCCCTGTGAAGCCCAGAAATACTGTGGGGTCTGCTCATAAAAAAACTAAAAGAATGGGATGTGCTGAATTTGAAACGCATAAAGGGATCAGCTTGTACAGGCTAATTGACCCAGTTTGGCTCAGACGTGCCCTAATGAACTGAATGCTGGCCCATGAGGGTGTCATCTGGACACCCGGCCGGATTCAGAGGTATTCTGTTTAACTCTGTGCTTGTGTCTGACTGTAGTTTATTGTTGCTCATATGCCAAAAATCAGTTCATCAGAGGGTGTCAGCCTGTCCATGCTGATCAACCTGGCCAGGTCAGGCGTGTCACATTAATCTGTGTATTTGTATGAATGACTGATTTGGGGACTGGAGGAACCCAACCCCACTGAACTGAATCCTGCAAGATAGCTCCACTGGGGGGTGAGGGCTTGCAGAAGGGAGAGATGCAGCTCCGTACAGAAACACAAGTCACACAAGCAGCACATTGATCGAATTACCAAGACCCTAGCCCGAATAAATGAGCACACCCCAAAGTAGCGGGCAAATCTGGTAACAACTGCGAAGGAATTGGAGGGGGTTCTGCAAAGGGCCTCAAGAATGAGTAAAGGATGGGAAAGCAAGCCATAGAGTGCAACTAGACTGCAATCTGTTTATTTTAAGGGAGAGGGGAGTTTTGATCTGCCCATAAATATTTATGCGGGGAATATACAGGTGATGCAAGGGATGCCCCATCTGAAGCATTGGTAGTGCTAATCAGGGGAGGTGTTGGCCAACTGCGTGAACAAGAGGGGGACAACTCTTCCATGAGAACACCTACTGCTCCACTTGTGAGTCTCAGGACTCTGAGGTACTGAACTGCTTTCATTTGAGGTGATCTTTGTGTCAAAAGATGTCATTTTGCTAAATCTTAAATTGACCCAAGATCCTTCCCTGCTTTAATCTTTCACTGTCACAGTTGGATTGGAGTGCTATAGCCATGATGATCCAGAAAAGGGTGTTTTTGGGTTTTTTAAAATTTTACTGTTTTAGTCATGATATGAGTGTGCCTTTGGAGTGTTTAGGATTTGTTTCAAGGATTGCTGAAGTCTTAAGATTTCTTGGTACAAGAGGTTCAGTCTAGTTAAATGCCACCAACTAACTGGATGGTCCTGAGCAAGTCACTTACTCTAATCTCTCTCCCCCCACCCCCTTTTAAAGATGGGCACTAATTTTCCCTTTTTCTAGTCTTGAGACCTTCATGAGTTGTCAAAGGTATCAGCCAGTGGCTCTGTAGCTGCATCAGCTTATTCTTTGGGTACTCTGAGAAATCTTATTTACCTCCTAGGCCAGAAGTCCACAGCCTTTTGCAGGTGGTAGCTGTGGGATGGAAATCTGGTGGTATATTCGATTGATATGAGGAGTCTAAACTTTTAAGCTGCAATCCAGATCCAAACACTGTCACAAAGTCCAGAGCAAGGTATAATCCAGGATGCTTAGTACCAAGATCCAGGCTATCAAGAGAGGTGTCTAGTTTTGGGTGACTATTGCAAGCTTAACCTCAGGTTGGAGGGTCTAGTTGCTGGTCAGGTTGCAGCACCCGCCACTCTAGTTCAATCAAGCTTCTTTCTAGTGCTATATTACTAGATAAGCAAAAATGCTCAGCATGGAGAGCTGGTGAGATATGTCTGCTTGTTCTTCTGATATACTGGTTAAACATGGGCAGGTCTTCTGCTCTGGTGGAAAGGGTCAGGGAACTTTCCATCCAGTGACTGATGCGTGTGGTCTGAGCTCTTTAACTGCTGGAGATGGCTCCGTAATGCAAAATACAAATCAGAAGCTGAAACTGGAGTTCTGGATTAATCACCTGAGTGTGCTAGAAGGGACTAGGTCCTACCGGAGTCTGGAGAGTGTGTAGATACCCAGACAGTCTAGCACTGGACTTCTCAGGGCCAAAGGCGCATCCGGCTTGGGATAGTAACAGACTGTAGTTGCTGGGACCAGCTGCTAGAGGGAAACAGTCAAGCCCAGCAGACCTGATGCATTGAAGCCAATAGGAATCTGTCCCTTGAATTTGTTGGGCTTTGGAGCAATGGTGTTGGGTGGTGAACCTGATTCCCAAGGCTCTGATGCATGCAGCTGCAAGCTGTGGCAGTTTGAGTCAACTTAATAAGGTCTTTACTTTAAAACACTGTTCTTTGCAATCTCCAGTGGTCATGAAGAAAAATTGGTGGGCCTGACTCTGGCACCTGCCAGTCACACCC
Organism: Crocodylus porosus; assembly: GCF_001723895.1. NCBI lineage: Eukaryota > Metazoa > Chordata > Crocodylia > Crocodylidae > Crocodylus > Crocodylus porosus. The sequence continues at coordinate 238,015 of NW_017728901.1, forward strand.
ATTACCTGGGAGACAAATGATCCCACCTCTGCCAACCTGCACCCAATAAGGACCTAAATATCCAGGCAGGAGAGTGACTGGAAATCCAGTTAACTTGTTAAGGCTCCTTTCAGTCTGGGTAAATGTGGAGCAGTGGCCTAATCCTGACAACAGCATAAAAATTAAACCAACTTAATATGACAAAGGTAATTGTGCTTATTGCAGTCCAGAGGTAATGGTTGCCTTCTGTAATTACACTAGTTAGCTTGAGCATCTTGTGCCTGGGGAACCACAGAGTTCAGTGAGTAGTCTGAAGTTGGGCACAAGGCATGCGGGGCATCACCTGGGCTAGCTTTCATAATTCCTTCAGCCCTCAGTGTGTTAATGGCCTTGTCTTTCCCAATTTGAGATTCAACCCACCTTGCCTCTCAGCAGTGCCCTCTCCCATATCCTTTTGTATTTAAATTCTCTTCTCTTTATGACTTCTGCTTCCTGCAAGTCTGTGCATCTGAAGAAGTCAGTTGTGGCCTCTGAAAGCTCATGCTTCTCTGAATCAGTTAGTCTCAAGGTGCTCCCTTATCCTGTGGTCTGCCAAAGCCTCAAGACTAGCAGAAAAAAGCTGAGGCAACAGCATGAGAAACACGGTCCACAGGACAATTGTTCATTGCTTTCTAGAAGTTGGAGTTCTATAAAGGGGCCTTAAATCATTGGATGGCTCAGAGAAAACTTGGGCCTAGTATGTTTTTTTTTAAACTTGATCACTGGCCAAAAAGTGCCCCAAGGATCCTCATCTGCTTGAAATGGCTTCCCTGGCCAAAATGCTTTCTGAAATGTATTCTGGTTCATGTAGTGCTGTGGCACATAACCTGCCTGGTAGCTTTGTGGAACAGGTATGTCACATCACGGGGCTTAAGTTCCTATTGCGTTTTGCCCATGGTAATGGGGGGAGTTCTGACATGTGTGCTTCTCTCTGCCTGGCAAAACCCTCCTTTAAGGCTTGCAGTGCCCCCATGAGTCAGGTAGCTGAGACTGCTGTGAAATGGCTCTCCCCAAGGTTGTTCAGCAAATTAGGCAGTAGCAGGAATTGAACCCACAACTCTTTACTGCCAAGAGTCAGCTCATTTGACGGTGTTAATATCCAGACAGAATTCTCTCCTGAAGGCAGGGCAGTGAGGCACCTTTTATAGGCTAACTTGTTCAATTCAGAGAGGTGTGAGCTTTCCTGGGCTAGCCAGATGCCAGGGACAAATTTGCAAAGAGCAGGGGTACTAAATAGAAAGGAATTGGGTCATTTTAAATACAAAGGGAGGAAGGGAAAGGGAGAGGGGGCACTGCTGAGAGAGGAGCGATCAAATGGAAGCATTTAACCCTGATATCCTTTAATGAGTTACAAAAGTGAGTCCAGCTAATGGGATAAGAACCCAGGGTCTCTGTTGAGACCATATCTATCACGATCCTCCCTGGGGTGGATTTATTGTTTCACAATTTTGCATCCAAGTCAGTGTTTAAAGTTGTCTTGTTTTCAAGAACAGTTGCTCTGAGGTCAGTGCTTGGATGTCCAGGGTGATTACAGTGGCATCCACTGACTCTTTTGTCTGTCTGGAGCTGATGTCAGGTCCACATCCATTCATGCTTTCATGTAGGGTTCCAGTGTGGACAGCAGAGGGGCACGGGAAGCAGGTCATTACAAGTATAACATTCAGGCTTCATTCACCTGCCCCTCCACCGATGTCATATCCAGTGTTGTTTGGTGCAGTGATGCTGTGATCTGTGTTGATGAGGGGGCACAGCTGGCATCTGGGTCTGTTGCAAGGCCTGGTGCCTTGGTGGGACTAGGCCTGTTGCAGTAGTGTAGAGATCTGAATGCTACCCTGGTGGGCCCTGGTGGGCTCGCTGACTAAGGGTGCTGGACCTGAAATGGGAGAGGTTTTTCAGCAAAGAGGAGAGGAGAAAAGCCTTGATGACTGTTGGGTAGCCTTGCTGATCTCTGGCTTGCATTCAGCTCCCTGGTAAAGCATGTGCTTCAAAACGTGGCCACCCCACATGCTGCACTGATGGACAAGTGGCCGCTACTGCCATGAGGAGGGTGTGTGTACGGATGTGGTATTTCCTGTTTAAATGCAGTTTCAGTGGGATGCTTGATGAGATAGAAGGGAGCATTAGGGCCTGCTTGAAAGCCATTTCCCAGGGTCCTTTCCCCCCACTCCAGCCTCTGCTCTAGCCTTTGACCTCTGTCACGGTTCCCATTTAAGTTTCTGTAACGTCTGTGAAACCTGTTGATCAGTACAGCCTGGGGGAGAGTAGCCTGTTCAAGAGAGACACTACAGGAGCCTCAGGTGGAGAATAACATCTGCCTTGCCACCTCTCCATGGAGGATGGGAGGGGGTTAGAGTTCAGGGCATGTAGTGACTTGGACAAGAGGCATGAAGCCAGCAATTTCAGGCTCAGCCCCTTTGTTTCCCCATGTGCTGTCTCACCGGTTCATATGCTGGAAACTGCTCAGCCACATGCTGCCAGCTCCTCTTTGAGTGGTATTTCTGCAGGATAAAACACAATCTCCCTCACCCGTCCCCCTTGCTGTGGGCCTGCAGGAGATATTTTTCTGCTCCCTGAAGGGCTGTATCCCCCAGGCTGCTGGCCTGTGTCTGTTTCTGTGCACTTGTTCTTACACTTGACAGCTGAGGCCCAGAGGGACCTGTACAGTAGGGAAGTGCTGCTCTCATGTTGGACACCAGGAGGACAGGGCCAGGCTCAGGTTCTGAGATGCTTGCATAGAAACTGGCTTGCCCAGGCCACTTAAAGTCTGTGGCAGAGGGGAGATGGGAACTGAGCTCTTCTGAGTCCCAAGCCCTTGCCTGACCCACCACACAGGCTTCCCCACTGGAACTGCTGCTGGGCTTGCAATGGGCTGCTGCCCCCATTAGCTGCCGCTTTCTGACCCTGCTTCCCAAGGATCCCCGCCAGGGTGTGAATTAAGGGGGAGTTTGGGGGGGGGCTGAGCCCCTCACTTAAGAGATGAGAGCCCCACTGTAACATTTGGAAAGCATACCTTGCGGGGGGTCTCTGTTTAGATTGCTCCTTCACTTAGGTGGACTTGTTAATCATTGAACTGGTGTCATTATTTTTGCAGACCTCTGCATCCCTCTCAAGAGTCAAAGTGTAATTTGAACCCTTATTCCCACCACTTCCTTGATCCTTAGCCTAGAAAGAAATTCTGACTGGATTGTGGGAAGACCCAAAAGACTTCACATGTGAAGAGCAACTTTACCTCCTATGTTTGCTGCTTCTGTTGAGGACTTGGAGCCATTCCCTCTCCCCTCTTGGTAGCATGCTACGTGCTTGCCTGATCTCAAACAGCTGTACAAAGGCTGGCGGGAATAGTTGTGCAGTGCCTAGATGATGTAGTGATGTCGGGTGGAGATGTAGTGATGTCGGGTGGAGGGAGAAGGGGGACAGAGGGCTCAGCAGTGCAGTTTCTTGCATATGAATGCAGTGAGAGCAGAGAAAACATCCTTCCTGGAAAAAAGGCCAGCCACATGCATAAACAGGCTCCTTGCCTTCCCTTCCCCAGGGAGCCATCTGCTCACCCTGCTGGGGGTGCTTTACTTCCTTGATTTCAGTAGTTCACCACCCTTGCTTACCATAGAAAGCAGGTGGCCTGATTCCATTATTGAGCCAAGGCCACCTAGGTCAGGCTTCCTGGTGCTGCCGTATCCATCTTGCTCTGCTTCAGTTTTTGCATCTTGCCTACCTGTGGGGGTGGGGGAGAGGGATCATTTTTCTCAGGGGTATCTAACAGGCATACAGCCTATCTGGTGTGCTCCTGTGGGTCACGCCACAAGTTTTAGCTTTCATAGTGAGGTGGAAAATCTCCCAATTATTCCTAGATGTGCTGCTACTTCCCTAAGCAGGGAAGGTGTAAATTGATTAGAAACACAACCAGAATGGATTTCTTAAAAATAATTTCCAAGTCCCTGACTCAGTTTGCTCCCATCTGTTTTCAAAGGGCAAACCAGTGAACTGAGGGGGAAGTCACTGGCTAAGCAGGTGAAACCCAAGTCTGCAGAAGTGATAAACCAGCTCTTGATAGCAACAGCCACGTCTGCAGAGACGGGGAGAATCTTTTCTTCATTTCAGTTGATTCAGTTTAGTTCACTTCAATAACTAGCTCATTCAGAGCAGAGAAACCGAGTGGGAGTTGAAATAGTACGAAAGCTTGTTTCTCTGCGTGTGTGAGGGTGAGATCTGTTGGTCCTAAAGTCTTGAAGGACAACATGACCAGAAACAGTTCAATTCACCAACTGCAGTTCATCCTATCCTTGCTTATCAAAGCACAATTTTAATTCCGACCATCCAACTGACGACTCTATTTTATATATGCGGAGCAGTTAACACCGTTATTTTATTTTTGACTAATACAGGAATGATTTAAGGGTGCCAGTTTTTTGCTTCTTAATTGATTCTAATTTTCATTCATAAGCATCTTGACACTCATCTCGATTAAAAAAAAAAATATATATATATATATGAAATGTCATTCACATTTTTTAACATATAAAAAGCCAAAAAAAAGACTATGAATCAGTATGCAGAACTCTAAAACTGAAATGGATTTCAGTGAAAAGGTACCCAAAGACAGAATCTATATTTAGTTGCAAGTGAACATTTTTGAGTAGATACCGACCAATAAGACTCAACCTTTCCTTAGGGAAACAATTAAAATGTACAAATGCAAAACAAGATTAAAAGCAGCAATTTAAGTCAAGGTTTCCAGCTTGCTGATTTAAATTACAATTAAAATGGGGAACTTAAATCAATCTACTGTGCTCTGGAGGCAGTAGGCTGTCTGAAAGTGTTGGCTGCTTTGACCCTTACTCTTGCATTAATGTAAGCAGGGCTTCACTTAAAATGACACTGGGATATTGGCATTGATGCCTGCAGCATGCAGATCACTGGGATTTGCCCCTGGAAAGGGACTACAAAGGAGGGATAAAGAAACTGAAGAGGAAGAGAGACGGGTGGGAAGGAGCAGAAGCCTAGAGCAGACATTGAAGCATTCGGAGTCGTGCTGAGTGCCACCAAGGTGCTTAGTGGGGTTTAGGCAAAAGTTTAGTGACTGCGCAAAGGTCTGATTCTACCCCTGAGCTTTGCACTGACTTCCATTTGCACCTCTGTGTTGTGCGAATGGAGGCACCGCATGCACCAGCCCTTCCCCCTGAACGATTCTACCACCCTCTGGGAGAGTGGATCCTTGCAGGAAAAAAGCATGTGGTGCTGCAAAAGCCAAATATTATCATTAGAGCTGCAGCACTGTGAGTTCGAGGCATCCTTCAAAAGACAGGAAAAAAAAAAACTATGGGGTCATCTCAGTCCATCCTGCTGCCAGCATTCAGACTGCTCCCTGCAGTTTTTCCCTAGGGCTTTGTCCTGTCCTGTCATGGCCTGACCCTTAGACAAATTCCTCCCTTTCCCAACAGAGCTCAGTTACAGCTTTGGTAGATGCACAGCTTTGAATTCTCTTGGGCTGATGTCTTCCCATCTTTTGCCTCCCAAAGCAAATCCTTTTTCCTGCTACACCATCCCAAGGCTAGGAGGCATTAATGCTCCTGCTTGAGGCACTGTTGAACCCATCCATGCCGTCCCCCTCCTGTGCATGCCCAACCCACCCAAAGAGCTTGGAATAGGGATTGGAGGCGAGTGTGGTAAATAAGGGCAGTGTTGGGCCCTGGGGCCCGGCTCCACTGAAATGATGGAGTTAGCCCAGGGGTGAATTTGGTCCCATGAGTTTCTGTAGCTGTGACGGAGGATACAACTTGCCTGAAGTACAGCAACAGGAAGGAGTCTGCAGGCATCACTGCTTTGCGAGGCAGGTCTCATCAGGGTCAGGGAGAAGCAGGAGAGGGACTGTGATGTGGTGAGTGACTCACTGCATTGCACTGGCTTTAGATGGGAGAGGTGGTGCTCCCAGAACTAGTAGGCACCTTGTTAGCAGCACTTAATCTTCTTGTGCTGTCTAAGAAAAAAGCCTCTGCTTCTCCACTACCTTACAGGCCTTCCTTGGGCCAGAATCAGGCCCACGGTGCCAAAGCACTTGGCACTATGCTGTTAAATTGATTGGCAGAACTATAGCAGTGTAACGATTGCTGCTCTAGCTGTGCCAGCCTAACTCCCTGCATGGATGTGGTCTTCCTGGAATAAAAGTCACTCTCCTTCTGGCCTGGTGCCTGTGCAGGGAGTTTTACTGGCATCACTATGCCAGCGTTTAATTTTATTTGCCTATGGTTGTGCTGGTTAATTTCTATAGAGACCAGCCCTAGCCTGCAGAGGCTGCTTCATTTTGGGGGAAAGGATGTGACACCGAGGGAAAACCTTGTGGGAGGCTGCTGCGACTGTTTCGCTCTTTCCTATCCTGTGGGGCTGAGCAGAACTCAATCTAACACCTTCCCAAACTCTAAATTCCCCATTAAGCCCCTGCTGCACACACCAAAAACACTTATCCTGTAGCACAGGAGATGTAGCTGTGCTGCTAATGTACCTTGGTCTCTCCCTATGTGACAGATTACAGCCCATACCTACATGCAAATAACATTAGCTTTGAGTTAGGGCTGCCTACCTGCATCTCTCTCCAACACAAGTCATAAAAAGCAAGGGGACAGGCAGCTCAATCATTCCTTATCCTATCTATTCTTTGCATCCCTTTTTCAGCCCCTGTTGCTGTCCCTGCTGCCACCTCTGAGCTCTGTCAGCTGCTCTGAACACTCAGTAAAGGAGATTAGTTCTGTGTGTCCAGCATTGAGTGGCCTGAGGTGTGTGCATGGGTTTGTGCCCATGGGAATGCGGTCTGAGTTCATGACCAGGGCTGCTAGGTGCAGTATACCACATCATGTTCATTGCTGCACAAACATGGAACCAAGGCTCAGTCTTTGCCCCAACAATCATACGGCTCATGTATCCAAGCGATGACGGTCAGATAGATCTGAGAGAGGAATGAGGTGGGAGTGGGCAGTGTGGAAAGCAGTGGTTTCAGCATCTCAGCTGCCCAGCTATTCTCAAGGATTTTTTAGACCTAACGGCACTTGGGGTCTCAGCTAGAGGAGCCCAGGAGAAACATGAGGGGAAAGATGAGAGAAGTAGCAGCTTGCCACGTTCCCTTTGCAGAAGCTGGCAAACGTTCTGCTTTAAAAATAACATGTCTGGTCCAGCTGGCCCCACCATTGCTAGGTCAGGAGCCAAATGCACTGGGGGTGGAGGGGATGACTGGTTCTGCTGCAAGTGGGGACCCCCTGCCCTTAATTCTGCCACTGATGCTCTGTGACGAAGTACTCTTCCTGACTGGTTTCCACCTCCTTCCCTTATGTCAGGGCTGTTCCGTTGGTGGGTTGTGGACTGGTGCATGCGGCTCGTGGGCCCTGTGGCTGCCTCTCCATGTGGTGTTGGGGTGAATCCTGGGGTCCATGTGCTGCCAGTACAGCCTGTGTGGCTGGGGGCAGGAGAGAACCTGGTGCTGGTGGGGGTGGGAGATCCGGGAGTCTTGGATCACCTGTGCAGTGGGGCAGGGGCACAGTAGGATGGTGGGAATGCCAGAGTTGGACAGCCCTGCCCAATAGCAACGGTCATGGAGTAAACTCATTCCTGAGGCCTTGCTGGGAGAAGGGCCAGGCCCTATGTGGCAGTGCCTGTCCCCTCTGCACAGGGGCTTCCCAACTATCCCCGTCATATCTTGGGCTTCCCCAACCCCTGTGGAGTTTCACAGAGGCACAGAAAAGGCTGGGTACAAGAATGCCCCAAAGCATTTTGTGGAAGCAGAGGGGACCTGCTCTGCACTAACCAGGCCGAGAGGGTTACCTGGGCCAGCGGGTCCCCAAGGCAGCCCTTGCCCCTGTCCTTACAGCCCTTACGCTCCTGGCTGGCTGGCTTCAAGGAGCCATAGCTCAGTGATGCACTGGACCCAGCACTGAGCAGATAAGCTAGTGGCAGCCAGGACCTAACCTGAGTGTCATTCACTCCTCCAGCCCTGGCCACACCGCTCTGCTGAGGAGTTTTTCTTTGCTGCCAACCTCCTCAGGCCTTAGTTGCAGGTCCCCCTTCCCAGCCCCAACTTTTGGGAGCCAGAGGCTTGTGAACAATCTGGAAATGCTGTTTGGTTTCTTTCCTGGAGCCTTGGTTCTTTCCAGCACGATTAATCATTGCAGAGCAGCCCATGCTAAACAGCTACTTATCTCCAACCCAGTGTCGTCGTTCCTCTGGCCGCAAGAGTGTCTGTCTGAGGAGAGACAGCTCTCATTAGCAGAAGACAAGCTGAGAATTTATTCTTCCTTGCTCTCCGTGGCTTTGGCAAGAATGGCTTCATAATGAGGGGCCGGCACAATCGCAGGGCTAAAAACACAGACGCTCCCTCATTACAAATCCAAATTTGCCTCTTCCTGGCTCAGACTGGGTATTCTCGCCTTCTCCCTCTTTGTAAATTATTTACGTCTCCATGTACGTAATGGTGAAACCCAGGGAGAGAGGGGTTAATTAAGCAGAAATATTAGTCACTCGTTTAGAGTTCCCTGAAAGGGCCCACACTGGCTCTGGTTTGGAGGCAGTGGGAGTCTTTCCAGTTGTTGCAGTGGGGCATGGAGCAAACAACATTACCTGGTTCAGTGCAGATGTCGGTGCTGATAATCTTGGGCCGGCAGTGGGGCGACTTGCTGTTGGTTTGGGCAAATCTGCATGTTGGTAACTTGCTGGGTTTCCAAATCACTGGAGCAAACCCACCTTCACAATGGGAAGCTGGAGCCCAATTGAGTTGTAACATATGAAAGATGTTTCTGTTGGGGTCTTGCTTGTGTTTCTTGGGTGCCTTGTTGCAGCTGACTGTAGTTTGCTCCTTTGTTTGCAACTTCAGCAGGTTGCCCTGCGGACAGAGAAGGCCCAGAGGCAAGGCTACCTTCTACACCACGAGACGCATGTGCTTTGGGGCTGGAAAAGGGCAACGAGGGAAACTGGCCCTGTTGCTGTGGGAGTTTTGTCTGCAGTCAGTGGGAGGTTGTGCAGTCCAGCAGATGGGACACCACACTGGCACTGGAGAGCAGTGTGATCTGACCTTGGAGGATTCATACCCAGATGGGGGCATCTCCCTGGCTCTGCTTCTCCTCCTGCTCCTTATCTCACTCCTGTTTCATGCTGGGCTTTACTTTTTGTACACAGATCTAGTGCCATCATGGTGATTGTGGTTAGGAGTCCCTAACCCTTGCTATGTTGCAGAGACCAAGGCAATGCCTTTCTCAAGTCCCAAGCTTAAATGACAGCAGGGGGCCAGTCCCTGGCAGTGACTGGAATCAGCTCAGCTGCAGCCTCTGTTGGAGTCCCTTCACTGTCATATTTAGCTGCCAGGGAAGCGTATCCAGACTTGAGCAACTGAATCAGCACGAGGGGGATCGCAGGCAGGTCTTTGGCTCTGCGGATTTGTTTTTAATTACATTTCCCTCCTTCTAGGCAAATACAGACGGCAGCAACATCAAGTGAGGTGCTGCGAGAAATTGAATTAGCTCGTTCTGTTCATCTGGGTGCCAGGCGTAGTGTACCGTGGAGACAGTGAGGGCAGGCAGCTGGGTCAGGGTTATAGCAGAGCAGGGGCCAGAGTCTCCTGTGAGTGACTTGGTCAGTCCATTGATGACGAGCTCTGTGCTAGCTGTGCTGTGGGCAAAGGCAGTGGGTCCAGGGGTGTGTTGAGTACGGCTGCTCTGGGGCCTGGCTGGCTCACAGGGTGGTAATGGGTGGCGGGGTGGGAGAAAGATGGTGAAGACTTTTTGCCTCTGTTTTCCAAGAAGTACAAGACTCCCAGGTGGCATTTTGGCAGTGTGAAACCTACTAGAAAGGAATTATAAAAGTGCATTTACTTCTGAGATACTTGGGTTCATCCATACCAAGGCAAGCAGCTAGGGTGGGCTTCAGTATCCCTATCTCACTGTATAGGAAGGGAATACCCTTCTGACCCAGAGAAGGTTCCCATCCTCCTTCTGGCAGTCTCTTTATAGTCTTCCTTTGCCAGTCCTGCTGGGTGCTGGATACCCCCTTCTCCCAGGGGGCCAAGGTTGCCTAGAACTTTGCTGCATGGCACCCATTGCTTGGCCTCGTGTCTGTTTGTGGATCTTGGCAAACACGCAACATTTTTCTCCCCTCTTGTAGGGTCTGGGCTGTGGAGCACAGATGGCCAAGAGTCTGGGCTCTGACAGCTCATCACTTAGCAATGAGCTATTTTACTGGGCAGTCTCACCCGCTGTATTTCCCCTGGCTGTTTTGAGGATCTGATCACCCCCAGATCTGCATTTGGGGGCTGAATCTACCTCCTGGATCCTGAGCCTGCTCGCCGTCATGGACAATCCTGTTTAGGATCTGGATGTGAATTTTTTTCTGACTGGTCTCTACTGTGTGTACTGTGCCTGTGGCCAGACCTGTGTCATACTTGTTCCTAAATAGTGTGTGGGGGAATGTTTCTGTGAGCCGCTTTGTGTGCCTTTTAGCTATTCATCTGCCTTTCTTTGGGGTGCAGACCTGCAGCGCTTTATCTTGGTGATGTTATGGACCACTGAGATGCTGATGATGACAGCTGTCCTTTGTTGCTGTGTAGTATCAGCTGCCCCGCTTGGGTAGGGCCCAGGCCTGGGACCTTTGGCTCTAAAGGCGTGACCCTCTTGGGCCTGAGCTAAACAAGTCTAGTTTACTAGCCACTGTTGTAGCCGACTCATCCGTCGCTGTTAGGGCCGTGCAAAGCTTTGGATTGTGATTCAGATTTGGAGATGATTCAGATGATTTGGAGGCTGAATCTACAAATCTGAATGGAATCGTGGGAAACTGCAGGCTTTCCGAATCGATTGCGAGCTTCTGAATTGATCTGGAAAAGATTTGGAGAATTTGCCATAGGGTATAATGGGGAATCATTGAAATGTCTATAACTTTGTTGTCTTTTGGCTGATTCAGATGAAACTTGCAGGAATGGCAGCCTCTGCTGAGAGCATGATGCGTGCGAGGTTTCAAGGTGCTTGGTGCAGGAGTTTCTGGGAAACTGCAACCCAATGTTCTAAAAGCAAAACTCATGTCACGTGTGTATGTTAAGCCACAGTAGGGTCAAAACTGCAGGCATGCTAGCCCCTGGTGAGGTCACAAAGCTTGCCAAGTTTCAAGGAGATAGGTGCAGGGGTTTGGGGGAAACTGCACCTCAAGCTTCGGAGCTGATTTGGCTGAATCAAAGTGGGACACCGATTCGGAGCTCCAAATCGAATCGCTGGCATCCAAATCGGCCGAATCTGAACCTGAATCGAATAGTTCCCTATTCGCACAGACCTAATCGCTGCGTGGCCCAGACATAGTTAGCAGGGCCAGAGCCCCATGTCGAATTGGCCTTGCTTAGCTCTGAACCAAATCCTCCCACTGATGGGCACATGCTGCAGCACGAATATACTAGCATACTCGAGCACAAGTGAACATCCTGGTGCCCCTCAGATACGCTGCAACTCGGAGTATCTCAGGCACCTGTCCCATGGAGGTGTCCTCCTTGTAAGGGAGCAGGATGAAGGGTGCCTGGGGGCGTGGACGGTGTGGTCCCACACGGAGACTAAACTTGGTTTCACCCCTGGCAGCATCTGCAGCATCTCTGGCTGCATGCATCAGGGACCTAAGAACTCAGCCAGCCCCCTCAACACCCCACGCTGTCCTCTCCCCAGCACAACGCTTTTGCGGACTTCAAAACATGCTCTGGCATCAAACTCTGCTTTGATCTGGGCTCTTCAAGGCCACTCTACTCTGGGGAGTCCTGCCTTTCCACACCTGGGGCCACCTGTGTACTCCCACCTTATCCATGAGGCAGCCCTGGGCAGTGGAGATGAGGATGCTCTGTCCCTGATCGCTGCCTCCTGCTTCGCTTTCATCTGCAGGGCTCTCTGAGCTTCCTTTGATCTCCCCTTCCCCACTCTTCGGCTTACCCCTCTCTCCCATCTGTCCCACACACCTGATGCTAATGGTCTGGAGTGCCTTTCCTCCCAGGCTGGAAGCTCCTGCATCCTATTTCCAACTCTGCTGCTCAAGTGGGAGGTGGCTGCCCAGGGTTAGACCCCCATCCTCTCCCCCTTCCTTGACAGTCCCTTCTGTGGCTGCCCGCCTCCCCTCCCCAGTCTTGTCCATGCCCCTGGTCTCCATCTGATTTCCCCAACTTTCTGCTGGAATTGATTTTAAGTAGATCAAGCCGACAGCCTTAGTGCTCTTCCACCTGTCACCTGGCAGTGCTGCCTTTCATCCCTGGGTCATGCAATAGCATCTGCATGAAGAACCTGGCCCTTTTGAGCTCTCTCCCTGAGCAAGTGGTGGCCTCACTTGCCCTAGCAGGGAGCATGTCTTCTGCACATCTTGCCCCCCAAATATGGGGACCTGTGGCTTGATATCTTGGGCAGTGCTGCCATCTAACACGCTTGTGCATACAGCACTCTCCCATGTCACGCATCTGCTTGCTGCCACACCATAACCCTCTAGGCTGTTTCTGTGTCAGCCTGCTCAAATGCCAGACAGTCGGCCTACCTCCTGCAGGGCATGGCCTTCTCTCCTCCAGTCCCTTGCATCTCCCTGCCAACTTTACATTGATCCTAGTAACGAAGTTATTAGGCAGTAGCTTTAAAACAAAAGTGAAGCAGTTTATTTCCATGCAGTGGATAGTTCCCTTGTGGAACTTCTTGCCCTGAAATATTGCAGAGCCTATAGCTGAATCCAGTTCCAAAGGAGACCAGGAAAATTCCTGGAGGAATAGTTCATCAACAGGTACTGAACATGGTAGACTGGGGGTGGGGGGAAGGATGTAACCTCTGATTCAGAACATCCTAAACCTCAGATTGCTGGAAGCTGCAGTGGAAGAGGAGCAGGTTGTAGAAAAATGTGCTCTGTTCATCCTGCCTCAGTGCCCCTCACTCCGGAGGACAGGGATTCCCTTGTGAGTGCATCAGGCAGGAAAGACTTGTTGGTCTGGGAAGAGGGGAGTGAGTCTGGCTAGGGGTGCCCCAAGTCTCTGAGGGATTCCCCATCATTAACTGATTTTTACACTTGCAACTTCCCTGCCAGGGAGGGATGTTCTAGTTGGCAAAGGATGCAGGGAGTCCGAGAAGGCTGCACCAGAGCCAGGAGTCGAACCTGGGTCTCTGCAGTGCCTGTGGAGCGTAGGAGGGATTCCCTCTGAGAGAGGGGCTAGTGATCACGCTGCCTGCAGAGAGTGGTGGGTGAACTGGTAAGCTGGCTTTGCAGCAGCAGCTGCTTTGTATTATTTAAAACCTGGATTTCCTTGCATTAGTCCCCCCGCCTCTGCTGACAGGGCAGGAATATGCAGGAGCCTATTAGCATGTGTCCTAGTTTCCTGGAGGTATAGAACTAGTTGGAGTGCTTTGCAGGCGCTGGGTTGCTGTGCAAATACACAGGAGCTCTGTGTGCCCATGGAGTTATCGAAGCAGGGAGAAACCAGGCATGTGTCATTTGCTGTCTAATTCAGTGTCCTGGCTGTGCCGTGTCTTTCCTTGCTTTGGGCACAGCTGCTGCAGCCCCTGGCACAGAAGCTGATTCTGTTCTGGGACCTGGCAATGGCTAGGGCAGTTGATTCAGAAAACAGAGTACAGTGGCAGAAGTGGGAATGGAGCCCAGGTCCTTGGTTTTGTGCTCTATCCGCTAGGCCACAGTGCAGAGTTTCTGTAAAGAAATCATTTGTAGGCATAGGCATACATGGGCAGAAGGGGGCACAGAGATCATTTTAAAAGGTGTCTTTCTAATCTAGGGGCCATTCCTGTCATGTACGCAAAGCTGTGGCTTGGGAGGAAGGACCTGCCTCTGGGCAGTGGGCACAGACCAAGGCCAGGGCTCACAGGAAAGGTGGCATTGGGATAGGTGGCTGCTGCATTCCCCATTTGTAGTGCCCATTGCCTATTCTGTACTTGAAGGTGGTCACTCTGTTAGGAGTTAAATGCCTGTGGTTTAGATTTTCCTCTCCTAAGCTGTGCTCCTTGCTTTCCTGCTGCGTCACCTCTGACCAGGTTAGCTAATAACGATAGAGCCCATGGCCTACCTGGTCTCTGAAGAGACTGGGGAGGGGGTCTGGAAGGCTGAGACCTTGGTTCTGGGGCTTCAGGTCAAGGAGGAGGAGAATAGGACTGAGAAAGTCCAGGCTGTCTCCACCCTACCATCAAGCATGGTCCAGATTAAAGCCCATTAGCAGTAGGGGTGACACTGGCAGGCCGAGACGGGTACTATACAGACTGTTATCGGAGGTCTTTGAACAACAGCAGCCTGTGACTAGTCAGGAGGGTGTCTCAAAGGTGCTCTCAAGTTCTTTTACTTCCAGCTAGAACCAAATAGGATTCATGTTGCATCCATCCCTCCGTGGACCATCGGCAGCAGTCAGCTCACGCAAAGCCTTTTGCAGACTCCTCTAAGTGTGTGCTGAGTCTTTAATGCTGCTGGTCTGTGACTGGGACATGGAAATAATAGTGCATTGTCCGGTACAGAATAGCATTGCCTGAACACGGGGCAGGTCATCATTGACTCAGAATTACTAGCTATTTTGAGGCCTGATTTCTAGGGCAAGGTCCAATTAGTGTGAAATTGGTGGACAGTGGAAACGCATGACACTCCTGCAAGTGAGACCCAAATGTGTCTCAAGCTGGGGAGCCAGTATCCATAACTCCACTGGAAAATGCTGACTTAAATCTTGGTTAGGCTTCATGAAGGCGAGACAGTTGGTAGTTGAGGCAGGAACAAAAAATGTCAAGGTCCCTGCCTAGGGTGCTTGTACACATGACAGGGGTTTAATCCCCAAGGTTTTGTTTTATGCCCCCTAAATTGAAGTGGTGGGGCACAGAATAAAACCCTGAGGACTAAATCATTTCAATTTTTCCATCACATTACGGTGGGGGGCCCAATCCTTTCTTTATTATTTTGTTGTTGTTTTCATCCCCAGCTATGGCTGGGGAGTGTTTTCTGTGGCTTGAGCAGGGAGGCCAGGTGTCAGGATCCTTGCAGTTAGAGCAGATCAGATCATTTATGCAATACCTCTTGCTATATTTTCTAAGTAAATAATTCATTCTTCCCCAATTCAGATGCAGGGCTCGCTTATACAGTATTCTGCAAATATATTATTTGCTCAGCTTGTTTCTTGGCTTCTAAGCTCTGCTCAGTCAGTGTGTGACACTGGGCAAGACGCTTCTTTTTGTGCCTCAATTTCCCTACATGTGAAATGAGGGGGACGGACAGTTTGGTTGAAAGGTGCCTTGGCAAAATAATGCTCAGTTGCAAGTGGATTAGTTGACTCAGACCCCAAACTGCAAATGCTCAGTGCTTACCATGAAACCCACATGTGATTGAATGAAAAATAATGGGGCAGGTTTTCAGGTTTTGGCTTTCAGCAGGAAACGTGCCCTGATATACTCTTTCTGCTGTGGAAAATCCAGTCTGGTGAGTTTTAGTTGTTGTCTTAAAATGAAGCATGGTTGTTTGGAGACCAAGACCATAAACACTCCACAGCTTTTCTGTAATAACTGGAAGAGCGTGTGTATGTCAGTGAAGGAGACCAAGTGATCTGTGATGCATTTTAATAAAAGTCTGCAAGCCAGAAGTCCCATTTCAATAGAAAGGGGGAAAGGCCAGGGTTTTGCCAGCCACCCACAGTCACTCTCTAAAAAAGGATGGGCTACGATGGAGGAGCCTGGGACTTTCTTTAAGAAATTACCTAATTAGGCTTCACAAAAGAATTGAGTCAGTGGAGTGAATGGAGCTGCAGCCCAAAGCTGTGATTAAGGCTTTTGGACGAGTGCTCCCAGAAGCACTTAACGGATAACATTTTCCTTTTTTCCCCTCCATTCCTTTTTCTCGATGTTGCTGGTTTAATGTTTTTATTTCATAAACACCAGATAGGGACACTCCAGGGGCACAAGGATAATGATTACGTTGCCGAAAGCCACGTGTGAACTTAATCAGGTTCATGAAAAGCAATTGCACAACAAAGTCCAAGGAGGGAGTGGGAATGAGCGCATAAATCATGTCATTATCTCACACCAGTGGTCTTGGCTGAGAGCAGTGCCACTCTGAGCCAGATACAGCCTGCTGTTTGCCTAGCCCTTTCCTTGAGCAGGGCTTGGCGGGGCTGCTACATGCACAGTTGTTTTTAAACCCTTAGGGGGTGGGTGTCCTGCCATACAGCACTGGGAAAGTAATTCCTCTAGGATTGCATTTGGGCACATTGAGTTCTAAAGCAGAGTAGAAGCCAGGACTTCTGGGTCCTCTGCTGCTGATTGTGACCAGGGACAAATTGCCCGCTGGGGGATGTGTGTGAAATCTGGCCAATTATGCATGTCCCATCAATCTCACTTGTAGGGGAATGTGAAAGTTTAATTCCTGCTCTCTCATGAATGCATGACATGCCAGCACTTCACCTTTGCTTGACCATGCACTCTTGTCGCTGAAAATGCATTGACGCTGGCACGTATGGCTTGCTGAAAGCCTTTCCAGAACAAGGGTTTGTTTAATTGAAAAACAGCTCTCAAAGGGGGGGCGGGGGGAAAGAACCCACCCATTTTTGATCAAAAAGTTTGTTCTGCACAAAAATGCTCAGGTGTTTGCAGTGAACCAGAAACCAAAATAATTTAGATCTTAAAACCATTTTTCCCCCAGGGAAAACATCATCAGGATGAAGAATGCTTGTTTTGCTGAGATTTTTCACTGCAGAAAGGTTTCATGACCAGCTTGATAGCACATGAGAGTGGGAGGCAGTGATGGTCTCATTTTACCTGTCAGAGGCAGAAGGCTATTCTTTCTGAAGGTGCAGTAGGTCCATACCAGTGTAAATGTGCTGTTGTGAGTACTGAGGTGTAGGACTCAGAGACATCCTGTGAGCTTGCACTTCCTTGCCTTGTGAGGGCTCGTGGCTGTTGGGGGGACACCGTATTCACCCTGTTATAATCCCTGAGAAAAGCAGTTTTCCTCTATGGCTTTCTAATAAAGTTCCTTGTTCAGTGCTGGCAGTCTGTGATGGCTGGCCACAGTTATGTGGCAGGGGTCGTTTGGTTCCAGAGGGTGTTTGGATCTCCAGGACAATGGAGAAACTTCCTGGAGGTTGAATCAAGCTGAGATGTGTAACCAGGGGGTTTATGAGTTTTCCCTTTCTCTGTAACAGAGTCTCTTTTTTTTTTTTTTCAGGAATGAATGGATCTGGCTAGGGCTAGGAAAGCATATGGTGCACAATCCCTTTTTTTGTGTTTCTCAGACCTGAGGATTTGGGTCTTCTCAGTGGCATTATCAAATGCTCTCTTCTCCCAGTTGGATTTGAACAGGTGTTCTCTTCTAGGAATGCTGTCTTAAAGGAACCCAGTTTATTCTGGGCGCATAAATCCCAAGTCTTATTAGCAAGATGTGTTTGGGTTGTCCCACAAGGCTAAGTAGGAAATCCTTGTCCTGTCAAGGATAAGCTGAGGGGAACCTGCCCATTGGGGCACACTCTGGATGTCCCCTCAAGGATCAGCAGGACAAGCATTATGTGAGCCTTATCCAACACCTCCAGGTCAGTGGGAAAGACCCATTAGCTTCACTAAGCTCTAGAAGAAGCCGGCATGGATGTGCTACAACTGAGGCTTCCAGGGCAGATGACCGAAGTTAACTTTTTTGGGGACCTGGCTTCTGTTCTCACCTCTGCCACTAGCTTGCTTAGCTGACGTTGGGCAAGGTGTATGGTGTCCTCTGTCAGCAACGTAAATTTTTCCACCTCTGTTGATTTTTTTGCCTGCCTTACTTGTGGGTCTTTGTCCCATATGTGAGCCTTGACAGGCCAAAGGATGTATACATCTTCGAGGTACCAAACACAATAGCATTTTTTGTAAAGCTTTCCAGCCTTGCTCAATCTGAACAAATCTTGTGGGTGTTCTTCCCCCTTCTCTCCAGGGTCACTTTTCAAATGCTTTTGGAAGGAGCTGCTTTTGTGAAGTGAAGAGAGTTTGACGAGTAGAACATCGCGCATCACGTAAAAGCCCATTCTGATAAATGGCAGCGAGTTGGACTAGGAAAACACGGGGCCCCCATTGTGTGTTCCTGCAGCTCTCTGACATTTTTAACAGATGTCTTTTATGCATTAGATTGAATTGTAGATTAAAGAGAAGTAAATGCAGACAAGGAAAGATTTTCTTTAACTCTTTGGGAGGCAAATGACTTCCTTTCTGGTGAACTGAGAGCACCTAGATGAAGATATAGGTGCTGCTAAGTCCCGGCTTCTGGAGTCTGGTGCCAGAGGTAAAAAACTTCTTTAAACTAAGAAGTGATGCTTTAAACTAAGTTTCTGGCTCCCACAGTTGCAACAACAAAGTTTGACAAAGGGAGCACGCCTGATGCAGTCACCGCTACTTGGGTTTGAAGGGAGTCTGGGTCAGTAGCTCCTGAGAGGTGCCATCTGCCTCATGGGGTGTGCACCCCATAATCCACTCCTTTTGGGGAGCCCAGCTGGGAATCCCATGGGTGGGGCAGGACAAGCAGATCACAGTGGTCCTTGCCTACCCACAGTGGCTACACCCTGATAGTTGGGGTCAGCGCTGGCATTACTCCTGCTACTCTGGTGTCTCTAAGGAGACTAGACCCCCCACTGCTGACTGAGATGATCCCCAGGGGAAGCAGATCCTTGTGGCTGCTTCTCAGGAGGCTTTATGGAGCTGCAGGAGGGATGTGGTGGGAGCCATGGAGGGTGTACCTGTGGGTTGTGGCTTTAGATTGCCTCACCCCTCCTCATTCCCAGCTGGAGGTGCTATGGAGCTGGTCCAGAAGAATGGCATGCACATGCCCTTGCGTGCAGGCAATCATGCTGGGACTGTTTGTGTTGTGTTCCAACACGGGAGGCAAACAACCCATTCTGTATTCAAATGTGCAACAAGCAGTTTTTCCCAGAAAGAAAAAAAGAAAAACCAATCCTCCTACCCGTCTCTTTATAATCTCAGATAATCAATTAAATACTAGTCCTTTGATGTGTTTCCGTAGGTTTGGTAATGAACAGAGCCCTTCTGTCACTGAATTGTTCACAATCTTTGTTCCATTAGCAGTTATACATATTCATACTGGGTGGGTTGTTTGTTTTTTAAGACGTTGCTTTTCTATAACAAATTCCACTTGAAGATCAAAAGTGCTTTGTAGATGCTTAGTGCAATAAACCTCTCCATTTTCCTGTGTTAGAGATGGGAGGGAGGGGAAAAGGAGATGCTGGGGATACCAGTGGTATGAAAGCCTCCTGGACTTGGCCTTGGGAAAGACTGAGTTAGGGGACAAATGGTGCTCAGTGCCCTTTTGTAGGTTCCTAGGTTGTTGAGGCCAAAAACCAGTCTAATCATCTCCTATGCTCATCTCCTGCAAAACACAGGCTAGGAGAGTTTCCCCCTTTGTTTTGTGTTGTGGACCCCTGATGCAGAGCCTCAAATGGTGCAGAGTTCAGTACATCCTTTCAATGTTTTAGTCCTTTCCCTGGTAAAATGTGCATCTAGCCCTGAGTTTGAATTTGTCCAGTGTCTGTATGTGTCCATTGGCTCTTGTTTGGCCTTTGGATTACAGAGTCCTCTGTGCCTGGAAACAGTCTCCCCAGAGGTGTTCCTCCATTCGTCAAGCCCATCTCCTTCCTGTCTTTCTCCTGATGTCTATGGTAACCCCTTTAGAGCAAAGTCTTGCAGCACAGTGAGGTCCCCAGAGGGGTCTACACGTCTTCGTGGAATCATGGGGTTGGAAGGAACCTCGGGGTCAAATCCCAGCAGGGATACTGTTCCTAAAGCATCCCAGACTGATCTTGGTCTAGCCTGTTCTTGACAACCTCCAGCTTTCAGTAGTCCACTTCTGGATTCATAGAGAAGTAAAGCTGGAAGGAACCTTTCTTAGCTGGCTCATGTGCTGAGACTTGGGTTCAAGTCCTTGCTTTGACTAAGCCAGGTGAAGACTTGAAGGGAGGTAACCTCTGAAGTGGGCATCTTTCTAGGAGTTCATGCAAAATGATCAGTTTTGTCAGCTCTCCAGCTCTGTGCCTCTTCTTCTGTTTGTCCCCTTCTTTTCTCTCCCCCCTACACAGCCATTGCTCCCTCTGCTTCTCTCTCACTCTTTCTGCCTTGCTCTGAAGCACAGATTATTCCCCAACTATCTCGCCTCTCATAAATAAGACTGGTGGGTCCTGGATGCTGTTCAGCACTGGGGAAATTTTATTAAAACACCAAATGATGGCGTTGATCCTCTGCCAGTTCACAGCATTTTGGCTGCGTCTTTCCAGTGGGAGCAGCTTCAACTTACCACTGGTAAGTTTTGCTATCTCTATCACCTTCCAGCCTTCTATGTTGCAGCATGAGGAGCTCTTGAAAGAGAGCCGTGTTGGAGCACTTTCTGTGAGTGTCAGCTTCCTATCTTGCCTAGGAGTCACTACATACAGGCTGGGCTTCCCTTCTGTCTACAGCATCATCCATGGGGAATGGACGTGGGATTGGGATTTTGGCAGTTATGTTTCCAGTTGTGCTGCTACATCTCTGCATCATGCTGAACAAGTTGTTTTCCTGCCCAGTACCTTAGTTTTTCCATCTGGAAAATGGAGATGCTTCTGCTCCACAAGGGCTAAATGCCCAGGTATCCCAGCAGGAGGTACTAGAGTGCCGGGCTAGAAGGTGATGCCTGGTTCTTAGCCCCTGCAGAAGCCCTGGTCTGGAGCAGCACTCAGAGCTGCTTGAACCATGGGTTAGCAGGGAGAGATCAGGGCTAACTCAGGCCTGTGAAAATGTACATTGCTACTGTTCCCTGTTGCATGAGGTTTTTATCATCATGAACCACTAATCCTTGCCCTATAGGCAGGGCAGCATCATCGCATTCATTGTGGTTTCCTGGTCTTTCTTGTGGCAGCAGGGTCAGAACATAGACCCTCCTGCGCTGAGAGCGCAAATCATCCCTAGCACTTGAGCTTAAAGGAGAAATCGCCTCTTTTGGGTATTAACAATAGGGGCTTTATGACACACAGATTCACAGAAGTTTAGGGCTGGAAGGGATCCCGTGACTGGGTCCAGCCCCCCTGCTCTGGTCAGGAAAGACTGCTGGGGTCAAATAACCCCAGCATGGTGTGTGTCCAGTCTCCTTTTGAAGCTCTCCAGGGTAGGAGCCTGCACAACCCCCTCTGGGAGTCTATCCCAGAGTTGGATCACACTAACCGTGACAACGTTTTTCCTTGTATCCAGTCTGACAACTTTTTCTAGGAGTTTATGACAGTTGCTCTTGGTTTTCCCTTGGGGTGCTTTGGTGAATAGCTGTTCACCTAGTCCCTGATGCTGTCCCCTGATATATTTGTAAGCTGCCACCAAATCCCCCTCTAGTCTTCACTTTTCTAGGCTGAACTGTCCCATATCTGTCAGCCTTTCCTTGTATGGCTTGCTCTTCAGGCCTCTCATCATATGAGTGGCTCTTCTCTGAACTCTCTTAAGCTTCTCCGCATCCTTCTTGAAGTGTGGCACCCAGAACTGGATGCCGTATTTCAGATGTGGCCTCACCAATGCCAAGTAGAGTGGGAGAATAACTTCCTTAGTTTTGCTTGAGATGCATTGATTGATGCATGCCAGCGTATTGTTTGCTCTGCTAACTGTAGCATCATGCTAGTGGCTCATATTCATTTTATTGTCAATCATGAGCCCCCCGGGGTCCCTTTTGGGTGTGGTGCTACCTAGTGTAGCACCACAGAGCCTGTAAGTCTGTTGTGGATTTTTCCTCCCTAGAAGGAGCACTTTATACTTCTCAGTGTTGAACAGCATCTGGTACTGGTCCGCCCATCTAACTAATCTGTCTAGGTCTGCTTGGATTGTCATCAATTGCATGAGGTATCAGCCTACCCTGATGCGTGGCCACACTTACCCACAGCTTAGTGTCATCAGCAAACTTTGCCAGTGTGCTTTTCACCCCCACATCCAGATCATTGATGAAGATGTTGAAAAGCACTGGTCCAAGTACTGAACACTAGAGGACCCCACTGGCTACACAATCAACTCTTCAGAAGTAGAAAGTCTTATGTGCTACCCCCACCCCACACAAGGACTGGCTTATTACAGTTTTATTCCTCTAGCTTTATAAATGGAGGAAAGAGATGGGAAGGAATTGACTCAAGGCCAAAAACAAAGAACTGTGAAGGGTCAGTGATAGCTCTGGGATGCAGGCAGGCCACTCTCCCTCCCTTGCACTGCCAGCTCTGTTCATAGTTTCATAGTTTCATAGTAGCTAGAGTCGGAAGGGACCTAGGTAGATCATCTAGTCCGACCCCCTGCCTTGGCAGGAAAGAGC
>NW_017728902.1:0-1374 GCF_001723895.1 Crocodylus porosus
GCGTGCCCATCCGTGTCATGCCTCTGGTAGGCTGGCTACGGCTGGGGCTGACTACTCTGGGGGGTCACAGGCAGGGTCTCGTGCCCTCCCCTGCGCGAACTCCACGCTAACTCAAGCGCCTGTTTACGCAGCCTGTTCGCGCGGCTCCGGTCGGGGGGGCTCCCTGGGGGGGCTGGGCCAAGTAGGGGCCTGGGCGGGGGCTTGACCCGGCAGTGGCCTCCCCCCAGGGAGCGAGGAGTTAACCCCTTCCCACCACGAGCCCGCTTACCTCCGGCTGTGCTGGGGGTCGGCAGGGGGCTTCGCGGCTGCTGACGGGGTGTCTGGGGAGCTTCCGGGGAGTGGGGGCACAGCAGGCTTCACCCGCGCGTCTCTCACTGCTCTGGAGCCTAACTGACAGTCACCTTGCTGGGGTCACCTGACCCCCATTATCTCTCCTGCTTGGTGCAGGGGGCTGGACCTTGGATGATCTTCCAAAGCCCCTTCCGGCCTTACTATCTATGAATCTAGGAGTATAGCGCAAGGTGAAGGTGGGGTAGCATCAGCAGACCAGTGCCTGGCCAAGATGACCGTTCTCTTATGGCGCCCTCCTGATATAGAAACTGAGCACTGGAAGCATGAATGCCACATGCCCCTGGAGGCTGGTGGGGCATGATGACCCCCGCAAGGGGAGGCCGCGCTGTTGGTGGCTGGCGGGGTGAGTGCTGCCCTGTGGTCAGCGAACACCTGCAGAAGACACCGCCAGCCGTGTCACCTTTGGGTGGCAGTGATGGTGGACAGCCCACAGATCCCGCCAGTGGTGTTGGTAGCTAGGGGGTGGGTGTGTGGCGGGGGTGGGGCCGGTGTGGCGAGCCTGCCTGCCCGCAGGCACACCACCACGCTCAGGGGGTGCATGTGCACCTGCCAGCACCCCCTGCGCTTGCCAGTGGCTGGAGGGGACCTCAGGAGGTAATCCTGTCCGAGCCTCTGCTCAGCGCGGGACCAGCCCCACTCCACCATCCCAGCCAAGGCTATGTGTAGCCCGGTGTTTAAAACCTCCTGTCCTCCCCCCCGCCGCAAGGGCTCCTTCGGTCCCCGCCTGAACAAAGGCCGGGAGGAGGGGCCGAGCCTGCTCCCCGCCGGCTGAGGGAGCTGCCCCGCCCGCAGGGAAGGCGCAGCCAGGGCGGGGGGCCCGGGGCCGGCAGCTCGGCTGGAGGGGGCGCCTACGGGGCGGGGAGGGAGCTCTGTCTCCGCTCCCCTGCCCGGCCCCGGCCATGAATATGTAACTTCCCTCTATTTCCCGAGCTCCATTGCGGAGACCGCTGCTCGCCATATTGTGCTGCTGCGGCTGCTGCGGGCCCGGGCGAGGGCAGGGCGCGGCCGGCGGTGAGCGGGGCC
>NW_017728902.1:1474-5855 GCF_001723895.1 Crocodylus porosus
CCAGGTCCCGGTCTTCGCGGGGAGCGGCTGGCTGCCCGCTTCTCGGCCCCGCTGTGACAGGCTCCCCGGCACGTAGCAGGGGCCGCCGCACGGCCGGCGGAGCTCTGGCTCCCAGGTCGCCCTGGCTCTGCGTGAAACTCTGCCACTGTTTAGCCTGAGCAGCACTTGTCACTTCTGTCTGCCTTTTCGCCTTGGCCGCCGCGCCTGGCTCGGCAGGTGGGTATCACACTTCCGCTCTCACCAAGCCGTGCACCCAACCCGGGTAGCTGGCTCCAGGAGCAATCTCCTGGACACTCAGGGTTTTTGTTGGAGCCGTGTTGGGCTAAGGACATAGGTAGGCAAGGCTATTTGGGCGGATGGGTTCTCTTTTATTAGACAAGTGGGTAGTTGGAAAATGGGAATCCAGAGGGTTCTTGGTGGGTAAGATGCTACGATGCCCAAGCGGGAGCCTGGGAATTGGGCTAAGGGTGAGGAGGAGCAGGTCCATCCTCTCGCAAAGCGGTTCTTGCATCTTTTTAAAAAAGGATTTTTCCTTAAAAGATGAAAGGAAACTGTTGGGGTTTAAAAATGTGGTATTAGGGCACGGGTGAGACCGTTTTTTGCAGGTTGGGAAAACAACTTTGTCAAATGTCTGTCACGGTCTGTTCATCTTCCTATGAGAAATGCTTGGTTCATTGTAGTGGTATAGGTTATAGCTAGGTTGGTCTAAGCACAGAAGCAGACAAGGTTCTTTGGAGAAATCTGATATCTCTGATTAGACCGACTCGAATAGTTGGGAAAATTGGTTTGTTATAGGAGGTAGTGCAGTTGATCTGTTTTCCTTATGCAGCTTTGCATGGTATCATTTGATATTTAAATACACATACTGTGTCAAGCTCACTGCTGGTGTTGAGGCTGATTGGTAAGATAGAGGTTGCTTAGATTATTTGCAGTATGTTTTAAGGAAACTTCTTGAAGCATCTTTGGATATTTAAAAGGTGTGTGTGTGTGTCTAATATAACACGTTATTTGTTTGGAGGGGAAAAAGTGGCAGATCATTTACTAAGCAGACAGTTGGGTGATGCTGTCAATTAGAAAGCTCCATTCACACATGGTTCAAAAGCCATGTCACACAAAGCTGAGGTGACAATATCTAAATAGCAACAGCATTTACTGGGGGAGGGGTTTGGCTCTGATCTGACATCTGTTCTGTTCACAAAATGCATTTTACCTAACTTCTGCATCTGTTCTACTATGTAGCACAGTAGCAGTAAGACAAAAATCCTACATTTGGAGGCATTATTTCTCTTCTCTTCTCTTCCTGAGTCACTAATGTGGTTCAGTATCATAACTGTAACCACCTGGCCAGTTTTAATGGCCAAGAAAAATACAGTCTGGTACCAACAGGTCTCTCAGTTTTTAATATACAAGGTCCCAGTGAAATAAATGGCATGCTTTTGTCTTTATCAATGGCACTTTATAATAGCACTGTGTGTCATTCTTAATGCACATTGTGGAGAAAAATTTGGTAGAGCATCCTGCTTAATTAATAACAAGGTTTAGAAACTTTCAGGATTGGTGTCTCATGAGAGAGAAATGTAGCTACCAAGGGAAATGTCATCAGTTTTTAGTTGTTTTAAATACTTCTCTTTCCACTGGCATTTAAAAGTACAAAATAAAAATAATGTGGTGTAAAATAAAGCAAAGAGAAAAGGGAATTAAACTGTTCTCTTTTCCCAGATTTTTTTTATGGTGGCCAACTAAAACACAAGTCTAAAGTTAAAAAACAGGCATGATTCTTGTCTTTGTGTAAAGTATATCACTAATGCTTTACTTTTTGCAGGGAAGGCATGGGTGGACTTCAGATAGCCCACTTCACATTGACTCTGTAGAACAGTGGGCTAGTGATAGCTACCCAGGGATAGAGATGATGGATTAGAGAAGAAGGGATATTATTGGTTCTGATTTTTTATTTTTTTTATTTTTATTTTTTTGTAGGAAAGGTTGGTTAATTGATCTCTGGTGGGATATCTTAAATTTAAGCCAGTCAATGAAGAATGAATAGAGTTTAATGTCATGGTGCTGTTGGGACTTGTTGCAGTATGGAAATTTTCAAAGTTGTGATTTTTTTTGTCTCCCCTCTGGATTGCAGTATTCTCTTGTGAGCAGTTTGAACACAAGCAGCAATAGTCTATATAGTTAAAAATGTGTTGGGTTTTTTTTTCCCCCTCTCACAGTGGACCAAATTATGTTAAATGTTGCAATGATCTGACACAGTTTGACATATTGCTAGCAGAGATATATTTTTTAATATGGAGAGAGGCCTGAAAACACATTACTGTTGGTTTTGGCCAAGCTCTGTATCAGAATTACTTACCAAATTTAACAAAAATGTTTCTATATGATTAATATGGATGTTAAAGTAGTCTTATATGCTTGAGTTACGTTTTTCCTTTTTCAGTTTTTCAACATAGCTCTTGATATATAATATCCAGATGTTGGCCTTGCTTGCATGCTATGAAAGCTATGCGACTGCTTCAGCATATAGTCTGCCTTTCTGTCTGTAACTGATGATTGGTTGAGAAATGACCTGCTGGAGCAGATTAATGTCTCTGAGGTCTGCTGGCTGGTATCACTGGAAAAGAAGCAGAATTCTTGATTTGGTTATAGTGGTTTATAACTGTATAAAGTTACAGGTAACTGTAACATTTGTAGTGTAGGTTGTGTGTTGTAAGGTAGGTTTTAAAGTGTTTTCTCTTGTTAGCTGAATTTCAGTCACTTGACTGAACCTTTTTGAGATGAGCAGCTCTATAATGGGGTTGGGCAATTATTTGGGCTGGAGGGCCAGGTAAGGAGTTTTGGTGAGCTGTTGAGAGCTGGTGTGGGGAGGGGGTGCTGATCTGGCCTAGCTCCCCCATCACTGATGTTTACACCAGCATTTCCCAACCCTTTTCATCCCATGGCACACTTGCATGGCTTTTTCCATCTCATGGCACACCAGCCAGATGTGGGGCGGAGGAGGGGGTGGCATGTGGCCAGCTGTGGAGTACACCCGTTGGGAAACACTGGTTTACACCACCTGGTGTTTTATGTTCAATTAAAAAGTAATTAAAAACCCAGGCCCATAGGCTTCTGGGTTCTAACAAGTGTGTGTGGGTGGAGTGTCAATTGATCGTATCAAGACTCTGGGCCCATCTGCCCTGCATCCACTGCTGGGGGTGCCAGACAGTGGGCAGGCAAGTGTGTGAGGTCTCCATGGAGATAGGCCCAGGACCCCCATAGGCAAGGCACACTCAGCCATGAGGATAGGATGGGTAGCGAGTGGCCTCTGGGAGTGCGGTGTGTGGGTGGGGCTGGGACCAGAATTGCAGGGTGGTGACAGTGCGGGGCTGGACTTGGGGAAGAGCCATGATTTCCACCCCCCCACACATCCCTGGTTCTGTGAGCAGCAGCAAGCCCCTGCTTGTGGAACCAGCGCCCACCACAGGGATGTGTGAGGAACACATGGCAGCTCTGCCCTATGCCCCAGCCCCACAGTGTCACCACCCTGTGATCCTGGCCCCACCCACCTGTCCTGCTTCTAGACCAGGGGCGGGCAAGTATTTTGGGCAGAGGACTGCTTATTGAGTTTTGGCACGCTATCGAGGGCTGCATGACAGGCAGCCCAGGGCAGATAAATGTTAAATTTCTACATTTTTTAGGGGCCTCACGGTCTGGATAGAATGGCCTGGTGGGCCACTTTTTGTCCTCCCCTGTCCTAGATGCTGCTCCCTGCCCATCCGTGGCCCCATCCCATCAGCCCAGCAAACTACAGCTTCCAACATGTCTGTGAGCCACACATGGGGATAGTGGGGTTGAGCTCTGTGCCAGGTGGCAACTCCACACCTGGGGGTGGTGGGGGAGGTCGTACATGCCATGGTGATGTGTCATGCTGCAGGCTGGATAGAATCACTTGGTGGACTAGATCCAGTCTGTAGGCTGTATTTTGCACACCCCTGGTGTATAACCACTTCTGTATCCAAGATACTACTCTGAGGATCGGCTAGTCCAGGGGTGTTCAGACATGGCCTGTGGGCTGGATCTGGCCTGTGTGTCATTCAGTCTGTCAAAGAATTAAGTGGGGGTGTGGCCTGCTGCAGAATCTGGGACCTTTGGCCATCGGTGGAGGAGGATGAGTCAAGTCTGTGCTAAGACAGCCTTGCCACCTGTCGTGGCTGTTCCTGTTACCTCATGCCCTGTGATGCATCTTGCCCATGAAGGATTCCTATGGTCTGGATCTGGCCCAGGGCATGGGGTGAGTTTGATATCCCTGGGTTAGTTTATACTACAGAGACATTGCTGATAGTAGAGTGGGAAAGCTCCCTAATGAAGACAACTGTTCACCAGCAAAAGTAGTTTTTTT
>NW_017728902.1:5994-22212 GCF_001723895.1 Crocodylus porosus
CACACACACTTTTTTTAATTTTTTTTTTTTTGCTGACTTCCTTGGTTCATTGGCATGCTGGTAGAGCAACTTTGAAACCTTGCAGCAATCCCAGAGAGAAAGCTTTGCTAAATTAAATAGGAAGATGATAAATCAACACTGCAGCCCTGTCTTATTTTGATTTTTACATTCCCTTTTTTAATATTGTTATTTTTTATTTTTGCAGTTTTATTATATCACAATTTTGTTTATTCATGATGCTTAGATGTATCATAGTAATAGGAGGGAAGCAAAAATCTTTGGCTATATGGTCATATCCACCTGAAAAGTGCTGTACTGGTACAAATATAGTTATAAAGTACACTGGTTTCTAATGTGGATATACTTTGCATCATAGGAACATCTATACCCTGGACAAGCAAAGTGTTACAACAACAAAAAAAGAATACATTTACTTGTATGGGCTTTTTTCAGCACAGTTACTTTGGTTAAAGATTGCACCTCTTTACATCCCTGACTAACTTGCATCTGCCATCAGAAAGATGCATTGTTGACATGGCTTTTGGCAGTTCAGTTTTGGGCTTTTGGTACCAGTGAGGATGTGGAAGGCTGGTTGTGGTGTAAGCCACTACTTGGATGTTTCGACTAAAACGATCAGCGGTGAAATAATTAACAACCTTGACATTTTAAATTCCCAGCGTTAATCTTGATTGATTGGACAATACTTAGATCACAGAACAGTTTTAGGAAGATGGTACAAAACTGTTAACCCTCTCTAAATGGGCCACAGTATATTATACAAGCAAGCAACTATCTGTTAAAAAGAAGCATAACTATCTGGCGTAACAGGTATATTCCATGGTAGCAGGACCCTGACACTGGTCCTCTTTTAACTGGGACCTCTAAACCAAGAGTGTCAAACTCATCCAGCCCTGTGGGCCAGATCCAGAGTGTGGGGCTGTGTTGTCTAGCTGGCAGTGCTGTAAATTTGTTGGCAGCATTGTTAATTGCTGTGGTTACTGGAACAGTACCAGCTAGTGCTCCTGCTGCCAAATTTCTGGCCCTGCAGCCCAGATAATACTGCTCCACTCTGGATCTGGCCCATGGACTCCTCTTGGGGCTGGAAATTTGGTGGTGGAACAAATGGCAGCAACAGGAGCTGTGGTAATTAATGCTGTCACCACATTTTCCTGCTGCCAAAATTCCAGGCCGTGAGGGGTCCTGCAGGCCATATCTGGCTTGTGGGCCATATCTTTGACATACTCCTAGTCTAACCAGTAGTGTGGGATGACTTGCACCCCATATGTGCTGTCAACAGCAGAGTTAAGGATGGAGTAAATGTTCTTTGTTCCTTCTTCCTTGGTTAGGGGTAGCATGTGTTTCTGACCAATGCCTAGTGTATTCTTTACCTTGCTTTCCTACTTCATGCTTCATACTTTACTTCATTTTTAGGGTAATAAAGATCGTTAGAAAATGAGTCTAGATGTTAAGAGAATCTCTTTAGATAAGGTGTGTCATTCTTAGTCTTTTTGTATTTAACTGGTTGCCATGACAGAGACAGATTTTTCCAGATTCTGAAAGCTTCCACTCATCCTTCTTTCTTTAAAGCTTTGAGTCCTTATGACACTTCCAAAAACCCTCTGAATGTCATCTGATGCAGCTCTGCCAGGAGCTGACTCTTCAGACTGTGAAAAGACCATTAGAATGTCCCCATTAATTTCAATTTGATTGTTAATTCTGAAGTTTAATTCTGACACTTTTAAGGGCTAGAAAAAATTAGCATCCTTGTAAATTTAGGGGTGTTTTGGAAAACTTGATATAATGCCCTGAAGATGTATACTGTATACAGCCAGTTTATTCTACTTTCTGTCTGTGTAGCTGGAGAAGGTATAAGGGAGGCATCAAGGCTGCTTTGGGGTTGGCTAACCACACAAATAACTTTTGATACAGAAAAGAAGAGAATGATCCAAAAGCCTGTATTTGTACATTTGAGATCCTAACAGAAATATAAAATTCATAAGAATTAGTTGAGCTTGAGAAATGTGCAAGACTTTCATTAAGTAACATGTCTAACATTTAATTCATAACTAGGTTTACTAATTTTTTAAGATATGGAAGGGGGTACATCAAACTTTTAAAAAACTGTCTTTTAAAAGCATTCAATTGTCAGATGCACAAGTACATTCATCTTCAAAACTATAAAACAGCCGTAGGAATGAGAGGAACAAGTTTTAATTTTTACTGAATGGGAGGATTGGATTGTCTGTTGTTCTGTTTGTTACAAAATACTAATTTAACATTTATTACCATCTCTCACTTGTCATTGAAATATTTCATGGGTAGGAACATGTGGATGGCAAATGCTACTTAAGCAACTATGAGAGCATAGCTGTCAAACTCCAGAGTTTGCTGTTGCCAGCTTGAGCAGCTTGACATCCAGATTGAAAATACCGTTACAATCCAGAGAATATGGATCAATTAATGTCACTGCTAGTAAATTGTGAAATGGCAATTAACAGGAATTTTCCACATCTTGAGGCATCAGGCAAGATGTGCCTCCTGTGCTTTCTCCCTCAGGAGAAGAAATGTATTTGAAAGACCTTTTGCCATTGAGCTAGTTTATTTCTAGATCAATATTTTGTATTCTCCAGTATTGGATGACATCTGGGAGAAGTCTGCTCTAGGTTTCATAATGATAGTATCAGGTTTTTCTCTTCAGTACAACTGCTCCTATGTTCATTAACTTCTGGAGGGTAGGTTGTTGGAAGCCAGGGTTTGAGGTCTGATTAATAGTAGATTTAAGCATACTGGATAACTTCTGCAACATTCCGTCTCCCCAGCAAGGGGGTCTTTTCTTAAATTGCTAAGTTATTAGGAACCTTGCTGCCTACTTGGACTCCTCAATTCTACTGGGTGCCTATGCGTGTGATTTACCTTTATTGCATTTAGTATTTCTGGTCTCAAAACTAGATTATGTTAAATGCAATAATGGTTCCTTCCCCCACCCTTATATTGTAACTAAGGAACAGAATTAGGATTGTGTAGTTGCCTGCAGTTTCATACATTTAACAAGCTTGACTCTATCCAGTTTACATTACCCTGGAATTCTTGGGATGATGATGTTTATTTTGGGGATAATTACAACTTCCCTGTACTTCATAAGCTTACATATTCCATTGTATCTGTTGTAGTTTTTAATGTATCCTTTTCTGGAGGAGAAACTTTGTGAAGGATAATTTGGGGAAGGAGGAAGAGGACTGACCCTAGTTGTATGCGTGTGTTGGGGTTGGAGGAGGGAGGGTGGTGGGGCATGTGTGTGTTTTCCTTGTTCCTTTTTTTTAATTTAAATTACATTTGAATCTTTTTTCTATACACATGATTTCAGAGAGTCTTATGGGAAATTTAACAACAAAAACTTAAAGGACTAGAAATATAGAAGTCTGACAGTATTAGAGAGAATATTTTATTAAACATCTTAGATCATAAACCAATATTTACTTTTAAAATAACAGAATATTCATTATATGGTCAAAATCTATTTTATGTGCAGAACTTAATTTGGTTATAAACATGGATTGCAACTGGCAGGTCCATGATGAAGTTTATATCCATCTATAAATGGCTTTTGCTTATTGTGATCCTGACTATGAATAGGGCATCTCTCATTCATATTAGTGCAGGCTGTATGAGCCCATCTTAGGGTGACATTTTTCCATGACACTTTAAAAACAGTTTTTCTCTTAATATGATCATCACTTCTCTGCTGTGATAGAATATCATTGTTATTAGTTTTTTTGTTGTTAAAATAATTTAATGTGTTTTTAACACACTCTTCTAAATTAGGAAAACAGACTGATAAGGAACAGCTACAAATATTATAGTAGGATTATTAAAACAGTTATCATCACATTACTTGTTTATTCTCAGTGTGCATCACACCATCCTTAAAGTGTAACTAAAACTAGAGTTATTTAAATCTACTAATAAAAGGCTAGACTTGCTTAAAAACATAAACATGTTGTATAGTGCTTTGTTAGATAACTATTGCATATTAGTAATGCAATTTTTTAGCACATGGCAATTTAAAAAGGGTGTGGGGAGGTTAGGTAGGAACTGGACTGGTTTGGTTTGGTCAACAAATATATGAAAGTGTGGGATTCGAGTACAAATTTGTGGGAAGCTAGATAGTTACTTCAGTGTGGGGCTTCAGTTTTACCCTAGCAGAAAGCTGTAATTCTAATGATTTTGTGTGTGAAAAATAGGTCCCTATGTGTTGATGTGCATCTGCCTGTTCTTGGGAAAGGGAGGTCTGATTTCCATCTGTGGCTGGGATCCATCAGTACTTCATGTCACCTAAGAAATCAGTAAACTCTTTTGTCTTGCTCTGCTAGTCTTATATGGGCATATATTTGACGCCTCATCCCTCTTACAGGGGAGTGAGACCTGGCAAGTGGGAGAACCTATGCTATTAATCTCTGCTGAGGTTTAAGTACTTTCTTAAAAAAACCAAAAGTCTAGCTCTTATGATTATGAGGATAATTATTCAAACAGCACTATCATGGACCACAATGAGGCCTGGTTTATACACTACCTTCACAGCAGTTTGACTATGTTGCTTAGGGTTGTGTCTTATTTTTTAAAATTGATATGTATATTGGTATATCCCCTAATGCCAGTCCTTTTGCACAACAAAGGTGAAGTAGCTTATTTCTTCTATGGTACTGGTATAGTTTTATCTGTGCTAGAAGTAGTTGTACTGCTTTAGTTATGCCAGTGGAGTTGAAGCAGTGAACCTATGTGATGAGACCTTTTGTTAGATTTTCTGCTCTAGTTCTTTTCCTAGGTAGAAGCAGAGAGACTTTTAAGAATATCATGGCCTGTTTCCTGAGTCATAAGAGGGAGAGAGTGGGGGAATGGGGAGAAGAGGGAGGATTGCCCCCATGGGCAGTAGTGAAACTGAGTGGTCACAATTTCACTCTGTCTACTTGTGGGAAGGTAGAATACCACCAAAAAATAGTACTAGAGTTACTCGGGCATCTAATACGTCTCCCACCCTAAACCATCTATATTTCTGCTCAGCTGCCAGTGGGCTTGGGGAGCAGCAGACAAGCAGACATCTTTCCTCAGTAGTTAACAGAACCTGCGGTACTAAAGCAAACCCTAGCAGGAGAAAATTATTTCTCCGTTCCCATAGTCTGTAGTGTATATGGTGAGGAAAAGTGACTTAAGATTCATCAGACACCCACTAGCCAAGGTTTGGTCCACAGACAGCCATTTGATATTGGAATCTGGGGCAGCAGCTTTGTAAGAAACTCATCATCATCCTGTTTCCCAGCAGCATAGTACTGCCCATAGATTTGGTGGTGTGTTTCTCCTACTTATCTTTCATAACAATATCTAATTATTAGAAGTATCATCTTCATACCTCTCTCCGCAAACCCTGTATCTTTTCTACATCACAGGGTAAGCATGAGGAGTAATTTATTTGTAAAGCTGTCTGAGGATGAAAAGCACCATGTAAGTGCTGAGTTATTTATTACTTGACTTCTGAGGCATGTCATTCTCTTAATTTATAATGACAAGTTAGTGCATTAATAGCCTTTTTAATTAGTTTTGACTGGCTTTTACAGATAACAGTATTCTAGTTAATATGTACACAACTATTTTAAGCAATAATTTGGCATAAATGTTGCTAATTACAAGTCATATTGTTAAGTCTTTGTTATTTATAAAGAGCCCCACTTATGTTACTAAAGCAAATGAGTGATAATAGGTTGCCTCATTTCTTCCTAAAACTGCCTGTGCTCAGACATTGGCTTATCCTACTTGTACAATATAAAATGTAACATAATTTTGTTATGTAATCTTGAGGTGCCTTTTAGTTCCTGTGGCTACCACTTTAAATCGTTCATTAAGTAAAATAGTGATAAACTAAAAGCTGGGTATTTAGAGGTACTGGAATACAGTTGACTATTGTGCCGGAGGTCAAAATTCACTGTATGTTCCTTGTAAAATAGCTGCTTCTAGTAAGATGACCTGTGTGGTTTTTGTTTTTTTTTTTTAATACCAAAGTGAATAACAGAACGTGTGTGTGTGTGTGTAAGGGGAAGGAACTGTATTCTAAAGCAGTGCACTTTGCTTGCTGGGTCTAGTTTAAATGTCATTAAACATTAAAGAATAAGGGTTTTTTGCAGATGTTAAAAAACCAAAGAACTGCACTTTACCAGAAGAAGCAGTGTGTGACTTTGACCTGGCTCTGTAGCGTCTGTATAGATTGGGCATTTCAGCGGGAACTTCTTCGGTGTTTTTATCTAATTGCTGATTCAATCAGCTATTAGATAAAAGTGCCAAAAAAGCCTCATTAAAGCGCTTGATCTATACAGATGTCAGGTGAGCCAGGTCCAGTTAATGTGTCCTCTCTTCTGGGCATGTGCCGGGCTCAGTGCAGGAGCACACAGAGTTTAAAGAAAGCACCATTTCTTTTTTTAACATTTGCAAGCAGCTTAAGTCCCTAACTCACTAAATTGTTCAACTATTTTTTTTTTTTTTTTGTTCCACATTAATGCTTTCCAAGAAGATTGTTTTATTGGAACACAATGATTAACTGCATATTTTGGGGGAAGCTTAGGGCTGAACAAAAATGCATTTTGCCTTTTGAAATACGTGTTTGCTTTTTGATGGCCCAGGTTCTCTGCATCTAGTTCGTTGGTTGAACAGGTTGGTCACAAAGGTAACCATGTCATTTGGCCCTGAGAAGGATTTCTTCTAGGCTAGGTACAAACATTCAAAAAGTCCAAGGTGGAATTGATCTAAGTAAAAAAAAAAAAAAAATGCAGAACTTTTGGCAGATGTGATGTCTTTTATTAGATCAACTAAATAGTTGCAAAACAATTTCTTTATTTGCAAGCTTTTGGGCTCATGAGCCTTTCCTTAGGCAAAGGAGAAAGCCTCTTTCCTGTATAATAAAAAAACATCTTACCAAGAAGGAAGAAAAAGTTCAACACCCAGCTTACCATCAGACAACTTGGAAGTAAACAGACTGTTTGAACTTTTATTTGAGCCTACTTTGCATGAAAGGAACTTTTCCACTCAGGGGAAACTATAACATCTAGAAAGATGTTATTCTCCAGTGCGTTATGAATTCTCATTTCTACCTCGGAGAAATGTTACAACCTGGGCTTTCTTCTTTGCCTGAGGAAAGGTGCGTGAGCCCAAAAGCTTGCAAATAAAGATTTTTTTTTTTTTGGTGTCTATTTAGTTGGTCTAATAAAAGAGAACACCTCTGCCAAAAGTTCTGCGTATTTCATGATTGTACCTGGCTCTAATGTTTTAGAAAACACTTTTATCTTGATTTGGTTATTACAGGAATGGGCAAAATACAGCCTGGATCTGGCCTGCCAGGCACTTTCATCTGGCGTGCGGGGCCTCCCAACAAATCGTTTCCTGCACAGTCCTTCCACCCACGAGGGTGGGAGCGAGGCATCCACAGGTACACTAAGCCCCCAAAATGTACCCTTTTGCCTTGCTCCCACCCTCATAGGCGGAAGGGCCCGGCCAGCATGCAGTTTCCATGCGGGGCTGGTGCTGCTGCAGCTGGCAGATCCTGCTCGCTTCCGCGGTCTCCTGCTGGCTTTCGGCAGTAGGTAGGGAAGCAGTGGGGGTAAGGCTGCAGCTGAGAGGGACCTGGGAGGGGACTGGTGGCAGCACAGAGCTGGGGTATGAGGGAGAGTGGGCTGGTGTGGGGACCCCCCCACACAGCCCCCATGGCATGCATCCCTGGCAGGCAGTAGCGTGGCTCTGGCCAGTGCTGCACATCGCAGAGAGGGGTGCAGTCTCTACACAGCTGCCTATATTGCCAGTGCTCCCAGTCACTCGCATGCAGCCCCTGCACTCGCACAGCAGGGAGGGAAGCCCTACATGCTAGAGCCATGTGTCTTCCCTGTTGGGGCTGCGCAGCCCCAGAGAGAAGCTTCAGGCTCAGGAGTCAGTTGCCTTTCCTGCCCTTCCAGGGGAGGCGCCTGGGGCTTCCTTCCCCTGCAGCACAACCCCTGCGTGGAGGGCAGCCAGCTCCAGCACCTGAAGCTTCTCTCTGGTGCTGCGTAGCCCTGGCAGGGAAGGCACCTGGCTGCAGCATGTGGGGCTTCCCTCCCTGCTATGTGAGTGTAGGGGCTGCATGTGAATGACTGGGGGCACTGGCAATACACCTGTGCACCTTGCGTTGAGCAGTGCTGGCCAGAGCTGCGCCACTGCCTGCTTCTGTGCCATAGGAGGGAGTGTGGGGGGGTTCCCCACACCCCTCCAGTCTCCCTCACACTTAAACCCTGCTCCCACAATCCCCCACATATACACAATCCCCAACACACCCTATGCCCCCCATACCCTACCACACCCCCCTCCCAGAACAATATACAAAACTAACAATGTATTGTTCTTATGAGTTATTGCTCTTAAGAGTTATTATGCAGTCACCTCTATATACACTATGCAAACACAAATCAGGACAAAAATATTTTTTGTAATAAAGTTAAAATATATTATAGGTGTTTGACTTTTAGTGTATGATTTGTTTTTTTTTTTCCTAGTTCTAAGATGGAGTCCTCCCCCCTTCCCAAAAGGAGTACTTTTTTGAACAGACCTTGTATCAAGACTGATGCTGTAGGAAACAAAATATTTTATTTACAGGGGTTTCAGCTTAATCTCCTTTGAAGTATGCTCCTTTTGTAGTCACAGACTTTATCCAGTGTTTCGGCCAGTGTTGGAAGCACCTCCTGATAAGCAATTTGTGGAACTGCTAAAAGCTGCTTAGTCGCATTTTGTTTTATGGTTTCCACATCACAAAATCTTCTTCCTTTCAAGGTTTTCTTTAGTTGAGGGAAGAGAAAAAAGTCACATGGCGCCATATCAGGTGAATATGGAGGCTGCAGCATTTGTGGGATATGGTGTTCAGAAGCTGTGCTGCATGGACAGGTGCATTGTTATGGTGAAGCATCCAAGAGTTGGACACCCACTTTTCTGGTTGTTTTTTTGGTTGTTTCATTCCCAAATTGCTGGTTAGAATTGAATGACATAAACCAACAGAAATTCCAACTACTTCTGCTATCTCTCGGACAGTCAATTGCCTGTCATTTTGAATCAAACTGTGAACTGCAGCCACATTTTCATCGTTTTGTGATGTTGAAAGGTGTCCAGAACGCTTATCACTTTCAACTGATGATCATCTTTCTTTAAACCAATGGTACCATTCAAAAACTCTTGCATGACTCATAGTGTCATGACCAAATGCTATTTTAAGTAATTCAGATGTTTTACTTGCCATTTTCCTGATATATATATATTTTTTCCCCATGCATGTGCATTGTTCTGGACACTCTGACGTAATGAAAGGGGACGCAAGGCACAAAAAATTTTACTTCAACCACTGGCCATAGAAAACTGGGGAAACACCATGAGCTGTAAACCTGTCCCAAGGAGTCCCAACATGCCCAGACATGTTCAGCAAAGCCACCCCCTCCCCTGCCCCAATAGTTTGTACCACATACACACATACAGTCTTGATACTTTTTTAACAGGCCTTGTATTTCCAGGAAAAGGACTTCTGGTGGCAAAGGTCAGGGATTAGGGGTAGGACTTCTGGTCCCAAGGTGGTGACAAGGGGGTGGAGCAGCTGTCAAGAGGCGGGACTACCTATGTGGCCCTTGACAGTTTACCAAAACTCGTTAAGCAGCCTCAAATAATTGCCTGCCCCTGCATTATCAAGATGGTTCCTTTAACTATCTTCAACCACATGTAAATTTCCTGAAGTAGTCAGGGCAAGTGTGTGAACTTGTATAGGGAATGGAGGGAAAAGGATGCCCTTCTTAAAATTTTCCACGGCTTGTGAAAATGGAATTTGTATGATTGACACTAGTTGATTTAGCTCTTACTGTCTGTTACTGCATTCCCTTGGTCTTCTCCCATCCCAAGCCTTACAGCATGCTCAGGCCTTCCAAGTGATGCACCATGTTCAGCACAGGGTGCTCCTGGGGCTAGCCTTCCCCCTGCCCACTTCAGACATTCAGTAATTCCCCGGACATGTTAGATTTGTAATAGCAAGTCTTTAATATTCACCAGACTTGTCTGTATTAGCATTCCCATTTTTGCTAACTGATGGATGCAATGAGGGGAAACTTAAGAGATGTGATATATTGAAGGGTGACCAAACTGATTTTACTCGGGACAGGGTTGTACACAGCATTGAATAAGTGAACTTGAAACTAGTATAGAGAACATTTTATTTGTACCAGTGCTACTTGGGTCACTATAACTCATGACAGAACCCCATTACACAATGTAAATACTAGGGCCGTGCAAAGATTTGACTTAATATTCGATTTGACAAATATTCGACATATTTGACCTTGAAAAGTGAAGGTCGAGTCGAATAGCAGCTGGTCAAATAGCTGTTGAATCTAATACCGGAAGTTGAATATTAACAGTGCGAGTCGAATATTTGACTTGCCTATGCTGGATTCCCTGTGGGGGGGAAAAAAGGGAAAGTAAGGGGAAGGAGGGGGAGGGGGAAGGAGTGCTTTCATGACTGACATGTGTGGCTGGCCAGTGACGTATCAGCATTCTGAGGTCCCTTCCAATCCCAGTGCTCTGGGGGAGGGCCAGAGAAAATGCATAAAAGGCAGCAGTTTTTCAGCTCCCCTGCTTTCTGCCTTGGGGTCAGTTTCTGAGCTGCTGGTGTTCTCCAGCACCTCTGTGTCAGACCATGATGGCTGGAAGCCCTGATCTTCAACAGATTCCCTGCTTGCAATGCTAGCAACAGGGATTTCTGAGAACTTGGTGCTTTTATTTTATAACTACTTTTCATATTAGTTTACGCTTCTATTGGATAGGGTTAGTAGTAGCCTAGGATCTATGCTATATATATAAGAATTTAATTTATATATATTTTTTTATACATCATTCATTCTTTCCATCACACCAGTGCTTCTCAATATATTATCTACACACACAAACACATTTACAGAACATCCAGAAATCTAATCTGCAATGCACAGCACACTTCGAGGTTCCAGTTTACATACGAAGGAACACATTATGAAGTGGGGTGGAAAGGCAGGTGGCCGCACTGGCCAGCCTGTACGAAGGGGAGCAAGGGGGGTTGCAAGTGGGAGAGCTGCAGTTTCTCCCCGCCACCAAACTCAGACGCAGCCTCTTTCCTCCTGCTACAAGGGATGAGGCTGCTATAAGCAGTAAAGAGAGGGGAGGAGCAGAGCCACTGCCTGTGCCTGAGACTCTCTCATGTCCAGACATAGCACCCACAACCTCTCCCACCATAACTGCAACCAGCACAGCAGTGCACTCCACCCGTGTCACTGCCTATGCTGAGCCTTCCCGTGCCAGAAGAAGAGCTGGCGCTGGATCTGAATCTCAGTGCCCTGGCAAGGGAAGTTCTGGAGAAGGAGTGGGAATCAGTTGAGTTTGTGCTCAACACCCCTCAGGTTTTTTCCTGTCAAGCAACAAGGTCTTTCCTAGAAGGCACTTCAGAGGGTGCCTCTGTGGAGGTGAAGGCAAGCGGCTCAGCTGAGTCCGCTCTTTCTCTTGCTGTGCCTCTGACTGCTGAATAGGGGGAGAGCTCAGCAGCATCCACAGCTGCACCCGCACGCCAGAGGGAAAGGCCTAGTACTAGCATGGTCAGGGATCATTATGAGCTGGCGGATGATCCTGCATTTGCTATCTGTGTGCACTGCCAAGCCAAAATCAGCCGGGGCAAGGGAAAAAAGCGCATGACCACCTCCGGGATGCTGAATCATCTCCGCAGGTACCACCCCTTTGGCACAGGAACGGCCCCCACTTGGTCCATAGCCCCTGTCCCCCCCACAGCAGAGGCAGGGCACCCTGGAACATTGGGTGCAAAAGGGACCTGTTGCAAATGCGAGCAAGGTCACCCAGGCCACTGGGGAGATGCTTGCTCTGGATGGCCAGCCCTTCACCTTTGAGCAGCCAGGGTTCAGGCAGCTCCTGGCACTGCTGGCTCCATCCTACCAGGTTCCTGCATGCACCACCTTCAGCAGGATGGTGGTGCCCTCCCTATATGAAGCATGCAGGGAGCACTTGAGGGAGGAGCTGCACAAGGCAGGTCCGCAGGTGACCGTACGCTTCACCTCGGACATCTGGAGCAGCCGGGGTGGAGATCATGTGTACCTCTCCCTCACAGGGCACTGGTGTGGCCAGTCAGGCCGTCGGTGGGCTCTCCTTTATGCCAAGGTGATGGATGAGTCCCACACAGCAACAGAGATAAGGGGGGTCATGACCCGCATGGTGCAGGGGTGGCTGGGCATTGGGCAGGCTGAGTTCACCCGCGGCTTCATGGTCACCGACAATGGGGCCAATATGGTCAAGGCAGTCCGTGATGCCAACTTTGCTGGTATTCACTGTGTGGCACACAATTTACATCTGATTGTGAGGAATGCCTTGGAGGGGAACAGGGCTGCCAGTGATGGCGCCAGCAACACCAGCAGGCTTGTTTCCAGATGCAGGAAGGTGGCAGGCTACTTCCACCGGAGCATCAAGGGGGGCAAGATGGTGTGGGACAAACAAGCAGAGCTATATGTCCCACAACACAGAATCATCCAGGGTGTGGGGACTCGGTGGAGCTCCGCATACCTGATGCTTGAAAGGCTGGTGGAGCAACAGAAGGCCATCCATGAGCTGGCCTTGCTTGGGGAGATTGGGATCAGTGGCCCCCTGACCAAAGCTGCATGGGATGCCATCTCCCAGATCTTGCTGGTCCTCCAGCCCTTCCTCAAGCCCACTGAGACCCTCAGTACTGATGCTTTCCTCAGCCAGGTGGTCCCCATAGTGAAGGAGCTCCGCAGCCAAATGGAGAGCTTCCTGGGGATCAGTGTTCCTGGCTGGGGCAGGCTGCTTTCACCAGATGTGCAGGCACCGGTGAGGTGGTTGAAGGAGGGCTTTAGGAAAAGGCTTGAGCCCGTGGGGTCCAACACGGTGCATATGCTGACCGCCATCTCTGACCCAAGGGTGAAGGGCACCATATGTGGCAGCGAGACACTGAGTCACTGGAGGGAAAGTGTTAAGAAAGTGACGGAGGTGGAGCGGCAGAGGCGGGGGGAAGAGGGACAGGGGGATCTACTGCCTGAACCCAGCCTGCCATCCAGGAGCCAGTCTTCCCCTCCCCCACAGGCGCTGCCAATATGGGCTAAGGCCATGGCAAACATTAGGGGGTCCAGACCCCAGGATCAGGCAGACAGCCCTCACACTGTGGTGTCTGCCCATCTTGCCGAGCCTGTGGAGCCCCTGGACTGTGACCCCTTGGCCTACCGGGCAACCTGCAGCCCGA
Source organism: Crocodylus porosus (assembly GCF_001723895.1). Taxonomy (NCBI): domain Eukaryota; kingdom Metazoa; phylum Chordata; order Crocodylia; family Crocodylidae; genus Crocodylus; species Crocodylus porosus. Next base: position 19,322 of record NW_017728902.1, read on the forward strand.
TGTGGCTGGATCTGGCCGCAGTTGTCCGGGAATACCTGTCTTGTCCACTGACCAGTGTGCCAAGCGAGAGGGTGTTCAGTGTGGCTGTGGATGTTGTGATGCCCCACTGCACCTGTTTGGATCATGGTTCAGTGGAGCAGCTGGTATTCCTCAAGGTGAACCTCCCGCTGCCGGGGGTCCCCAAGTGCCAGGTGCAGACAGAGCGAATGCCTCCCTCCTCGCTCCATCTGGATCACGAGTTTTGTCTGTCAGCAGCCTGAGGTGCAGTTTCCCCCAAACCCCTGCACCTATCACTGTGAAAGTTGGCAGGCTTTGTGGGCTCCTCAGGGGCAAGCAAGCCTGCAGTTTTGAGCTCCCTGTGGCTTTCCACACAGAAGTCACAGGCAGTTTTCTCTTACGAATTTGGGGTGCTGTTTCTCCAAACCCCCTGAACCTCTCTTGTTGAAAGTTGGCAGGCTTTGTGGGCTCCTCGGGAGCTACCATTCCTGCAAGTTTCATCAAGTTCAGACAAGAAATGCCAAAGTTATAGCCTGCTTCGACCTTCCGCATTATAGCCTATGGGGAAGTCGAAGCAGCTGGAATATTCAACTGAGCTTCGACCTCGAGTTGAAGCAGATGGCAAATCGAAGTGGGATCCGGTTTAATATTCGACATGGCTGTCAAATCGAATATTACCTGCTCTGCACAGCCCTAGTAAATACCTTCAGTTTTGCTCCAGCAAGTTTCTGTAAAGATGTTGATGCATCTTTGAGTCTTGCTGTGAGTCTTCCAATCATTTTAGTGTTATGTGTCTTTTTATTAGGTTAAGAATTTTCTCCTGGTTCTGGTAGCTTACATAATAGTCCCTTCATGTCTGGCTCATGGTATGAGTCAATGGCTCAAGTCTCAGGGAGTTTTTTTTTTTTTTAATGAAATGATAACTGACAGTAAGATGTTGTGATGGATGCTAAGTCATCCATGTTGATATCTTGAAATCTGCTAGACTGACTACTGAAATCCTGCTCCTCAGAAGTGATCTGAACTACACAGTCATGTTCGGCACACAGGAATGTTTTAAAGGATCAAGTTGGCCAACAAAGTGTCGACTGAGTTTGTGATGAGAATTAGATCAGGACTGAAGGTGACTGTGACTTTTGCAAATGCTGGAAAGTTATAGTGAAGACACCCTAATACTCCACTGTATATTGCTTTAGTCAGTGTGCCAAGTGGGTGCTTGTAGGTGCCTTATTTCAGAGTTTTTCAGCTGTTTGAGATTTGGGAATTAGGTTTTTGGGAACCCAGCTACATTTTGATTTGAATTTCTCTACTGGCTTTTTCTTTTCTTCTCTTTACTGCATCACAGTTGAGTTTTAGGATTTAATTGGGTTTAATTCAGCATGCTTTTTGACATCAAAACTTGGTACTGATAAGGCTGGCCAATGGAATGCATTTCTTTTAATCTGTTGCTTTTTTTTTTCTTCTAAAGTTTGTATTCAACAATGTGTAGTCTTATATTGAGATCACTGCTCCACTTTGGGCACAATATGTGCCTGGTGAGAGGCAGTCAGTACTTCAGAGCTCACAGTCCAAAATACACATAGAAAGGGGAAACAGGAGCACTGTGAGATGAGACGCAATGAAATGATCTGTCCAAGATCACAGAATCGGATAGGCTTGTAATTAGGAACAGAACCTCAATCCTTTTGACTTTGAACCCAGAACCCTACCTATGTCACCCCACTGCTTCTTAGAATACAGCTGTGATCCTGGAAAGACAGAAAACACTCTACAAGAACTAGGTATTAGTTACTTAAAATTCCACCTGTCAAAAAAGTGTACAGGATTGCAGAAATCGTCAACTGAATGTAAAATAATGAGCTGCGAATTCCACGAGAACTGGTTTTCTCAACATTTCCTGTGTTTCTGGCCAGATATGCAATGGGCACAATCTCTTTCCCATTTACTTCAGCAATTCCTAGCTGAGCTTAGAGCTGGAGTGTGAATTGAAAAAACAATTATCTGAATATTTTGAACTGGGTGAAGGAAGTCTTATTTTATCCAAACTGTAGTTAATTTCCGATTTAGAAACTGCAGTATCATTGCAAGAGAGTCAAAGAAAACAAGTTAATTCTTGTTAGTTAATCTGTAATCCTATTGGTCTTGCATAGCAGCTTTAAGTAAAATGACATGCCTTTTTAAAAAGAAGTGGAATTGGGTTGGCGGTGCTGTTGTGATTGGTATGCCTAAGTGGCTAACTTTTTTTTTAATACTTTATGTGAAATTCCAAATATCCGTATCTAATTTTTGTTCCGGATAGTTAGTGATCTCTCCCACTGTGCCTAATGCTATTTCGTGTATGTACATAACTAAATTCTGAAAAATATGATGAAAGTTTGCAATGAGGTTCTGTGTTCTTCATTAGGAGTGCTTCTTGGTGAACTGAAATTTAGATTTGTTGTCTGTAGATTTTTATCTGGTATCATGCAATCATTTGCCTTGCTACTGATGTATTCTGACAGACTGTTTGCATTGGTGGATAAATTCCAGTAGTCTTCACTTTACGGAAAAACATATTTTTTGAAAGCAAGGTAAAATCATCAGGCCTACAAAGCCTGGAGATGGGATTCACTTCCAAGGAGGAATATTTTGCACTGGTCCGGTCCTGCAGGGAGCAAACCAGGAAAGCCAAGGCTGCAACTGAACTCCAACTAGCTTCGAGCATCAAGGACAACAACTGACGCCCAGGAAAAAGCCAACCTATTAAATGGGTACTTTGCATCGGTCTTTCATCAGTCCCATGGGACGCCCATGCCAACCATGGAAAAGGGAGGTCCGGATGAGGGAGATCCCCTGCCCTCCATCAACGCTGACCTTGTGAAGGAACACCTTGAGAGGCTGGATACCTTCAAGTC
>NW_017728902.1:24568-67124 GCF_001723895.1 Crocodylus porosus
TTTCAGGCTGGACATAAGGAAGAATTTCTTTACTGTCCGAGCCCCCAAGGTCTGGAACAGCCTGCCATTGGAGGTGGTTCGAGCACCTACATCGAACACCTTCAAGAGTAAATTGGATGCTTATCTTGCTGGGATCCTATGACCCCAGCTGACTTTCTGCCCTTTGGGTGGAGGGCTGGACTCGATCTTCTGAGGTCCCTTCCAGCTCTAATGTCTATGAAAAATCTATAAAATCATGGAAAAATAGAGCTAGAAGGGACCTCAGGAGGTCATGGACTCTAACCCTCTGCTTGACGCAGAATTATGGTTTAGACAACAATTGCATACAAGTGCTTGCCTAACCTGTTCTTAAAACTACATAACCAGTATTTGGCACAACTATCAGGTACAATGCCCCAAAATACTAAGAACCTTAACTTGCAATGACAGGAGGTAACTGTTAAATATATTTGTGAGATCTAAGGAAGAGTATCATGTGCCTTGCTCTAGAGGAAGGCAAACTCTTCCACAGTCCATGATAGCTTGGCTGGGGTTAAAATTTCTTTTGGACACAAGTGTGGTGATCTGACCCTGAGTGGTGGCACAAGGTCCTCCAGCCAGGAACCTTAAAGTTTTTTTTTATTCCAGCAGCAGTATTGGCGTGCCTCAGTCAAAATCCCAAGCCTTAGCTGCAACGGACATGCAGTGCTTCTGAGGAAGATTTTGTTTTGGGGGTGAGAAGTGAGGAGATATCCCTGGCACTTGCAGCAGCAGGAGGGGAAAAATTCCTTCCCAGCCCCATGTGGCAATCAGCAGTCTAGAAGCATTTGGGGTGTGGGAGGGAGGAACCAAACAGTCCAGTGTGAACTGTAACCTGGGAACCAGAAACAAAACTCTTCAACCCAACTGAAGTGTCAGAATTCTTCTTTCTGTTCATCCTATTCCTTCTGTAAATTTATCTCAGCTCTTTAATCTCCTTAACCAAGCCAGTTGTAGAGCTGTTTCATTCTTTTGCTACTGAGCATAGTCCTCTCCAATTTCTGTCTGCTCTAGGCTCTAGAGCTCTTTGTGTAATTACCAAGCAATGCATATACAGGGGCTTCCTTATCTTCCAACTGTTGCTTTTAGCAGCACACTCCAGGGATAATCTAGTTAGCCTTAGATCTTCCCTGAACAATGTTCATCCAACCTATTCTTGAATACTTCCAAGGAAGGAGCTTCCATAACTTTCCTAGGTAGTCTGTTCCACTGCCTTACTATTCTTATAGTTTAAATGAAAAGTCCTGATAATCTAGATGAAATAAAACTATAGTACCAGAAAAGAAGATTTTTGTGTTCTCCTATTAGGACCCCTGCTTCCTGCAAGGTTTTTATTCATAACATCCGATTAAGTCAACTGTTACCTATGGAAGCTTACACCTTTCTGAACTAGTTCATCTCTAAGGATGCATCTGCACATGTATTAACATACTTTTCCAAATGCGCATTAAATTTAGTACCTCCAATATGAAGTACTAAATAAATGCAAATTAGAGCGTGCTAATGCATAGTAGCACAAGTGCATGTTTTTTAGGTGACAATGCGCAGAAGCCTGTTCTCTGCATATTAGCACAGGTTTTATGCAGCATTTTAATGCACAGTAGAATAGGCCACTGTGCATTAATGTGTATGTGTAGATGTGCCCTGAAGTTCCACTCTGCCCTGCCTTCTGTCTGATAATACCGACATAAGACTTCTTGGAGTTAATTCATGCTCTTAGCCCAATAGTGGTGTATTGCTTCACAAGCTTAAACATATCCTGACTGTTGTCAAACCATAGGCACCCTATAGCTAGCAAGACCCAGGGGAAATATTTTTGTTAGGTAGGTCCTGCTGCAAGACTTACAAAACTGGGGGTTGTCTACATAGCATTCCAGCTGTTGGGATGGTTTGAAGAGAGTGAGAGACAAAGAATATACCCATGGTGACAGAGGCATTTATTAACTGAAGCCTAGGATCCTAGACTGCACTCAAAAATGAAATAAGTAGCATGGACTGGAATGCATGCTTCTATGCCTGGATGACAGGAGACTGCTGACTTGGCTAAAACAGATTTACATTGTTTTAAGAAAGAGAGCAAGGAAGATGGTCTGAAAATGGTGAGCCATTTCCTTTCCACACACCAACAGTGGAGATGGAATAGTTTTTTGGTACATATCTTTGTGAAGAAGTGGCTTACTGACCATAGATTGGAAATTGCTTGTTAACCATTCTGAGGAAGATACTGGCACCTTCCCCCTTGAAGTTTGTCTACTAGTAATTAATCCACATTAGCTTTTTTAATAGAAAAGTGTTTTAAACAGACCGGTATTCCTGTGTCATCTCTAAATCTTTTATAAGTAAAATAGGCCATGTGTTGATCAGGGAAGTCTGTACAGAACTGCTCTGCTGGAGAGAGTTTGAAATGTGTTGAAGTGGTGCAATGCCTGTTAGGCTTATCTGCAAGGTAGATGGTAAATCTAGCGAAAAATGGTCTGCTGTATCCAAGTCTGCCCAGATTGACCATGTTGCTAATTCTAGAAATGTTTCTGGTAAAGGAAACCCATGCTCTTCCCTCCCCCCACTCTCAGTTTTTCTCCTGAAAATGGGTGACTACCCCTAGTGAAGACAGATAGTGTGAAACTCTTTGTATTTTTTGTGTAACTTTAAACATCTTATTACTCTTAACTTGTGAATGACCGTATTTTCAAAGTGATAAGCACAGTACTGCAGATGGCTGTCCTGACCTGCCTGGGGCTCCCAGGCCAGTTGTTCTCAATCAGGGTGCTGAGGTCCCCTGAGGTGCTGTGATGTCTTTTGAAGGATGTCGTGAGGTGTGAGGAGATAAGTGCCACAGGTCTAAAGATGCTAAGAACCACTGCTCTAAGCAGTATTTCAGTACAAGTATTGATGAAGATGTGCTTGCTGCTTATATAGGGCAGACAGAGATTGTTTCCAGGGTGGATAAAAATCACCTATTTTTTAAAAATGAAAACAGAATTTTTTTAAAATCAGATTTATTTAATCATATTTTTTAAAATTTTTTTTGTTAAGATGCTTTTTTAAAAAAATGAACCTATATAAAAATGGTTTAAATTTAAGATATGTTGAAGCTCAAAGATATTATAATGGAATATGGATTATAATGTCTAATTATATACTATTTGAGACCATATAATCGTGACCTTTTTAGAAAACTTTTCTAAAAAGGTCACAACAGGCCACGGACTATATTAGGAGCCCAATCTTAAGGGGTTCCCAGAGGTTCCTCTATAGATTAGTAAAGATTAAAGAAAACACTGTACCCAGTGGGACTCAGTGCTCTGTCTAGAAGATCCCATTAAGCATCTCTGTGATGCATAGTTTCAGTTCTCAAATTGTGGATTTGTGTCTCCAGAGATAACATCTTTGTTAACAGCAGTATATGAAGATGAGAGATAAGAGACCTGATTATCTATCATCAGCTGTCTTGTCTCTTCAACTTTATGCACACAGAGTTGAGCCCTTACCTCTCTAAAAGTGCAAAGTTTCAAGAAGTTAAATGAATAAAGGATATCAAACAACAAGAATGCACTTTGTAGAAAACAGCAATTAAATTGAGGCTTCCTGACCAGCCATTTGAATCGTGATTTTAATTAATGATTTAAATCTATTTAAGTCAAACTCGCCCTGATTATTTCTGTGACAAGTCTTGTACCAATACAGTTCCATTATGATTGAATCTGTCCACACAAGTCATTGGTGTGTGTATGTGGCAGGAGAGATACCCACCACACATCAGGTAGCATGAGTAGCCTTACTGCTACTATAATGGTCAGGAGACTCATAAATTCTCAGTAGATTCATCCTCGGGATTTTGCAATTTGGGAAAAAGTTGTGCCCAAGGTTATCCTTTCTTTTCTTTTTCTCTTGCTCATTTTTTTGCCCAAAAACCTGCTTTTTATAAGGCTAAGAAGTCTACTGAGAATTTCTGAAATGTAGGCTTTTATAAATCCTTTTATAATAAGAGTTAAGCTGAATGAAAACCTCTGCAACCTGGCAAGTCAAAACACATTGTTGAGTTTTAAAAAGAGACCCTTCCTTGGTTTATCTTGTTGACTGAATTAAGGAATATGCAGTTCATAGAATCATAGAGGAGTAGGGCCGGGAGGGACCTCCTGACGTGCTTTCCAGGTGCTGGCTTCCCCCCAGCACACAAGTACATAAAAATTATACTGTTTTTAATTTGTCTTTTTATGTACACCATCTTTCCCCCTCTGAGTGGCTACAGTGGGAATTATGACTGCTGACAATTAATGAACTGGATTGCATGTGTCCTCGATTGTATTTTGCTTTCAGAAGCCCTGATATCCTTTCAAAACTCAATCAGCTGCAGCCCGATGGCATGTCACAGCAGAAGTGTTAAAAATACATATGAACTAGCGCCTTCATTCCCACCTGCTCCCGGCTGTTGAAATGGTTGTTACTTGAATGAGTTTGCTTTAAAAGCACCTAAGGGTGGCATCTAAAAACAGACAGAGAGTAGTAATAACGGTTGTGTCCTTATTAGACACAGTAAGTGGTAGCAGCATGCAACTTAACTCTTTGAAGGGAAAGGCACTAATCTCCCTTTATAAATCTGTAATTCTCTTTAGCATCAGTATAAATTGTGGGCTTACACTGAGGGAAATATTATGCAAATGGCTATATTTCCTACCTATGACAATTGTCCCGGTGGTAAGGTTGCTTCTTTTTTGAGAGCTATAGTTAAGTAAAATAATAAAACGGATATTTCTATAGAACAATTTCAATAAACCATCAGGATTTTGACACTACAGTTCAGTGCTTGTCTGGGGTCTTGGAATGGGTTTGCTTTAGAGCTGACAGTTTGGAATTAGCTATTGGCAGTTTGTCAATTTGAGAAGTCTATTAGGGTACTAAAATGGATGTCTCATTTCTCTTACCCATACATAGAAGTATATCTCTCATGCCAAGTAAAATGTCTTTTTACAATATAAATATTTATGCTGCAGATAATTGAAGTAGACAGCCTGAATCTATCATCTCCCAATTCTGCTGTCTGTCCAGCCCCGAGCTACTGTTTAGTTATAATAGTTGTCTTGCCGAGAACTATTTCGTATCAAAGAATTCCTTTTCAGTGGGCACGGACTGTTTTATTCCTGCTGTGTGGTTGGGAACAGAACAGGTATAAACCTGTGTGCTGTATTTCTTCCATCTTAGGGTTGTGAAAAGTTAAACTTTTAAACAGTAAGTATATTTATACCAGTAATGCATTGCAGTTATTGTTTAGCACCACAGTCCAGCAGGGAAGGGAAGTGGTGCAATGCCTTGGGAAAGCAGCCAGGCGGGTACTGCCTCTGCCTCCCTTTCCCCATGCAAGCAGATGGCGGCAGTGGAGGGACTAGTACCCATTAGACATGGAACAAGTGGTCGAAAAGAAGCCTTGCCTGTCTGTCACAGCATGTGGCGCTGCCTCCTCCTGCGCTACTGCAGCCAGTCTTGGGCAGTTGTGCTGTCATTGCACTCTGTGCACCCGCTTGCTGCCCCTCCCCCCCCCCCCCCGCTTTCTGCAACCAGTTCCCTGATTTCCCCTTGCCTGCCAGCTGGCACCACACAGTTCCCAGCTGCAGTGCTAGGACTGCAAGAGCCAGCTCAGCTGGCCCCGAGGACTGGGGCGATTGCCCACAGTCCTCGTCTGCCTCCCTCCCCGCTCCTCCTTTATCTGTATTTCCCTTGGTGCAGGGAGGCAGGACCAGTCCTGGGCCAGAAGCCCCTGATAGGCAGAGGCTTTCTGGCTAGGGCTTGGGGTGGGAGGGGTGGGGTGGAGCTGGGCTGGACTTGGTGCTGTGGCTGTTTCGTTCTGCTGCCGGCTCCCCCTGGGTCCTAGTGCCTCTGCCTCCTGTTATGTTTGACAGGCAGCCAGGGGCAGATAAATATTAATGTTCTAAATTTTTTAGGGGCCCTGCAGCCTGGGCAGAATGGCCTGGTGGGCCAAATCCAGCCCGCAGGCTGTATTTTGCCTGCTCATTATAGAAGGATTTAGTTATATTTCTAGTCTATGCTGTATTCTTTTTGAAGGTACACTTTGTTCAAGAGCCAAAAAGTAATTGCAAATACTAAAATGAATTACTAGTTACTAGTACTACCCAAGAGAAATGAAGAATAGTACTAAGAATAGTCTTATTTTTACATATCTGAGCAGTGTTCTTCTTTTCCTTCTTTTTTTGTATCCTTGTGGAAAGGTATTTAGTAGAATTTGCATATTTGTTGGAATCTGACGGCTGCACTGTGACCATTTCTGCTATGACCTAGCCTTTGCCGACCTGGCCTTTGCCACCCTAGTCTCTTTGCAGTGTTGATGAGATTTATCATGGCTAATTCTGTGTACTTTCTGTACAAATTATAAGATCAGGATAAATTTACTGAAGGCATTTGACTAACACTGATAATAGCGATTGTGGCCTACATATGGAAGCCTCCTAAATATCCCCCAACCCCAATTAGTCTTACCTAGCCCACCCCCCATCCCCACCAGACAAATACTCATCCATTTGTGGCAGGGTTTTTGATTTTTTGAACTTGCTACAAATGGAAATCCTATTGTAATGTATTTGTAGGGAAGGGAAAAAGCAGAAGCATATTTTAGTCCTACAGGAACACTGACACTGGAGAGCAGAGGTTTTCTGGGGGCAGTTTGGATGGTAACAATTCATACTTGCTCAACCAAAATGTGTGTTCATACGTAGAAGATGCCTGTATTTGTGAGATGCTGATTATGCGTACCTATTTAATGCTGTATTTCCTGGGTGTTATGATTTTTTTTTAGTGTTGGTAGTGTACCTTAGCAAACTTGATATTGTTTTGTCACAAAATATACTTAAGGGATAGCCTCGGTTGTATTTTTATGGCTCTGGTAAAAAGAACACAAACGTACATTCCTAACTGAGAGTGGTATTTGGTTGTTTGTTATGATGCCACTTCCAGTCCCTGGGAATGGAATTTTTTATGATGCTCCTTTGTTTTGGGTTTCTGTTTTACTAGATTAAAAAGCTCAAATTTACCTGCAGGGAATGTGGAGAATGCTGTTTCTAGGAAAATGCCAAATCAGCATCACCTGTGTAAAGGGGAAGGACTGGGCCTTAGTAAGATGCACTTTATTTTGTGGCTATTCATGCATAATCTGTTTCTCTCTCCTTTGTTTCTAGTCATGTCTCAGGCTGTGCAGACAAATGGGACTCAACCTTTAAGCAAAACGTGGGAACTCAGTTTGTACGAATTGCAGAGGACACCTCAGGTAATACAAGACAGAAAGTTAACTTCATGGAAGTGTCTTCCATACAAATACGTTATAATACCTTTCTGTATAAATTGCAAGGGTTCTAGTTCAAATGTGAGGTTAGTATTTTTTGTACGACTGTAGTTAAAGTGCATCATTTCCTATTTGAAAAGGTAGAACATTAAAAAATACAGGTAATCACAAATTGTTTCATTACTAGAAATATGTATTCATGTGGCTTCTTTTGCTTTAAAGGTATTTCCTATTCTTTGAGTAGGGACCTACCCAAATCGAGAAGACAAGCAGCTAATTTCATGGGCATATCATGGGGCCAGCTGCCATTTTCACAGATGTATTGCAGCGGGGCCCCCGTGCCTCTTGCCCAGGGGTGTCACTGAGCCTGCCCCTCGTTGTTGATTGGTGGAGAGGGGCAGCGCCACACAACAGGCAGCCTTGTCAGCAAATCAGCAGAGAGGGGTGGGGGTGGCAGCCATTTTGGCTGCTTCCCTTCATACAGGCCATCCTCCTCTCCCCTTCTCCCTGATGGGCTGTACAGCCAGGCCACAATAGCCACGAGGACTGCTGGCTCCCACTGGGCAGCCATTTTATTTTTAGTATGTTATTTTATTTTTTTAAATTCCTGCGGATTTCATGGACGATGCCCAATTTCGTGATTCCTGCGAAACTGTGAATTGAGTAGGTCCCTATCTAAGAGTCTCTCTCTAAAAATAACCACATAGTAGTTTTAAAGAATATATCTGAAATATCATTTCAATTTTAGGAAGCAATAACTGATGGCCTGGAAATAGTGGTGTCACCTAGGAGCCTGCACAGTGAACTAATGTGTCCCATTTGCTTGGATATGCTGAAAAACACCATGACAACAAAAGAATGCCTGCATCGTTTCTGTGCTGACTGTATCATTACAGCCCTCAGGAGCGGGTATGTAAGAAACAATACATGTGCAAAACTCCTTTCCTTATTCCAGAGCAGCGAGGAGGATGATTTAGAATCAAAGTGAGCCAATGAGGCTGCTGGAACGTGTTGAGAGGTACCACTAGCATATTTCAAGAAACTGAGGTACGCCAGTTCCATGTGCATGATACACTTCCAATATTATTTTGCAATTCAAGCATTTGTTCTGCTATAGTAGTCCAGATGTTGTGGAGGCAATATACAGATTCCTTCATTGCCTCGTGCAAGGTAACAGTAAGGTCTTGGGGAAGAAATAGAAAAAAGCCTAAGTAGGATCAGAAAAACAACTGCATTAAATCACTTACAAAAATGAACTGAGCTCTGAGAGTAGAACCTTTTCCAATCTATAACTAGTAGTATAAGCAACCACAAAAGTGTCTTTTTATGTCTAGGCTGTTTAATAACTTGTTGGGGGTGGGGTTAAATTTATCTTGTAATTGCTGATTTTTAGTACTGTTGATATTAATGATAAGTGCCATGACCTGCCCTGACTGGTCGTGTTTGATGTCTGTACTATTTTTGTGCCTTGATTCAGAATTCCATGATTAAGCTTAAGAAAATTGCCTACATTTCCTCCAGATACCAATGTATTGGACTGTTCTGAAAGAAATTTAACATTCCTGTCCTGAATCAGAAGAGCTACAGACACACAAATAGATTTTTATATGATCTGCAAATAGACTCCAATGTATCCTGAAAGGGAAGTGAGAAGATAATCAAGGGATAAAGATTTTCATTCATTATTAAATGAAGTGGAACATACAATGGGAAGCGCTAGAGCAGTCTCCATCATATAACTTGATTTTAGTTAATAGTCAGAATAATACGTAAGCCAGTCAATTAATGGTAAAACTGTTAGTGACAGCAATGGAGTCTCTGTGACAGAGGCCTTTCTTCCACTGGGAGTGAAAAAAGCACACTGTTAACTTTAGTTAGCTAAAGTGAGGTAAAACTACAGTAAAGATCAAAATAGGTGACAATTTTCATGTGGAAAATGGCATTCACATCTTCCCCAAGATGCTTTCTCCTTTTAAGAACATACCTTTTCCTTGTGAAAACAGCCTGAGAAGCTATACGACAGGGGTCCCCAGCCTGTGGAGACCCTTAGACACCACTCATGGCCATAAGGACAGGTTGCTTTGCACAGATTAACAGGTTTGTAGTAAGTAGGACCATGGAACTGTTAAATATGTATATAAGATAATTTAAATAAACCATAACTATTTCTAGGACAATCATTTTAAAGACTTTTCAGAAAGAAGAAGAAAACTAATTTGCTTCTTCCCAGGCTGAGCAAATGTAAAACCTACCTGGACCTATCAAAGGCACAGGCAGAAGGGTCTATTCTGTAAGATGTTAATGAGATGCTGGCTGTGGACAGTAAGTTGTAAGGAAAGTGGTATGACTAAAAATGTGGCACTACAATCAGAACCCTTGGTTACAGGCATGGGTAATGATTATCACTGTTTCCTTTTCTCTTTTTGTTTAGAAACAAAGAGTGTCCTACTTGTCGTAAAAAGCTTGTTTCTAAAAGATCTCTGAGACCAGACCCAAATTTTGATGCACTCATCAGTAAAATTTACCCAAGTCGGGATGAATATGAGGCTCATCAAGAAAGAGTGTTAGCAAGGATCAGCAAACACAATAACCAGCAAGCTCTGAGCCACAGCATTGAGGAAGGTCTAAAGATTCAGGCCATGAACAGGTATGGAGTCATCCTGAGTCCAGTTATTCTTCATATAATGGAAACTTAAGTTTCAGAGTGAATTTACATCACAAAAACTTGACAACTTTCAAGGCTGCAAAAAGTTAAACTTCTAACCTCTGACCAGCAAAATTCCTGTGTTGATTTTCCACGCCTTCCATGATGACAGAATGACAGGACATGCAAACCAGTGCTTGTGTGTGAAGCATGGACATCAAAACAGTATCACAATAAACGTCTAGGATGAATATTACTAAAAGAACAGACATCACAATATATTTTTGATCCCATATAGTATAATACAGTAAACCTGAGGCAAAGATTCACCTTAACATGTTGTGTTTTAAGAGTGCCCCAGCGTATATCCAGATGTTAGAATACAGAGTTCTTCTTTGAAGACTTGTTTATTAAGTACCCTAGTTTATTGGTCCTTTGCTCCCTTAAAATATGTCTACATTCTAACTTTTTTATGTTTATCTAAACCTGCCAGCAAAATTCCATTTGACCAGTAGAAAGGGTTGTTTTCTGTTGGGTAAATAGACTCTTGTTAGGAGTTTTTCATAGTCCATCATCATGGGAGAAAGTGTACAAATAGGTCTTATGCTTGGGCTTGGACTCTTTAATGACAGCTTTCTCTGAGTCTTGCAAATTATACATAGTATAATGTAGCATTGGATTAATAGGTATGCACCTAAAACTAAACAAGAAATATTTTATGTAAGTTACATAATAGCATGGGCTTACTCCTTTCCCTTGTAGAACGAAGAATAATATGTCTTGGTCTTGAAACAACTACGATGATGGTTTTCATGGGGTTAACATTTAGGTACATTATTAAGTACAGAATGACATAAATTGTATTGCATTCAGTTTATATACTGTATTATAAAATATGCTAATATTAAATGCTTAGCACTTTGAAACAGTACAGAGCCTTGAGTTAGCTGAATTTTCATATCTGTCTCAAATGTGGTTGTAGAGATGCATTAATCTGAGATCTAATATAAACCCAGTAGTTCTTTAAAGCAACATAACTCCGCCTAAATGTATGTGGTTGAGTGAGGGAAGGACTTTTACAGAAGAATCTGAAGCCTTGGATAAAAAAGAGCTGTGTTTACAAGAAACTGAGGCTACAATGAATATCTGGAAGACAAGGTGCTAATACCTAGGGTTTCAGAACTCATGTTTTTAAAACAAACCTGTTCATGTCTCTAATGGGTACAAAAGAAAGCAAATCTCTTCAAAAGTTCACTGTTGATCATATTAGAATACTTAACTTATGAAAGAAAATTAATGTTAATGGAAAATTATGTATCAGAAAAATACTGCTGAAGATGTAATGTTATCACTAGAAAATTTTGGTGCCTTTTGACTATAATTGCTGTAGCATATGATTGAAAAAATGATATTTAGAAATTCCATAATGAGCCAGCAGATCAAAATTTAACAAGCCCTTTGAATTCTGAATACCGATTGGCTGATGAAGTCATATTTGTTTAAATACGTATGTTTAGGCTACAGAGAGGCAAGAAACAACAAATCGAGAATGGCAGTGGAGCAGAAGATAATGGTGACAGTTCGCACTGCAGCAATGCCTCAACACACAGCAATCAGGAAGCAGGGCCTAGTAACAAAAGGACCAAAACATCTGATGATTCTGGCCTAGAATTGGACAATAACAATACAACTGTGGCAATAGACCCAGTAATGGATGGTGCTAGTGAAATCGAGCTAGTCTTCAGGCCTCACCCTACACTCATGGAGAATGATGACAGTGCACAGACTAGGTGAGTGCCTTCAACATGTCAGTTATGTCTTGGAGCTGCTCTTCAAGGAGCCAGAATTGCAGACTCTCTTTACAAGTGTCACAGGCTAAAGCAGACAAACTGAAATCATTTTATTGCCTGTTCTTTTTGCTGCAAAACCGACTCAAATGTGCTGTGCATCTCTTATTGCCATTGCAGGTATATAAAGACCTCAGGTAATGCTACTGTTGATCACTTGTCCAAGTACTTAGCTGTCAGATTGGCTTTGGAAGAACTTCGCAGCAAAGGAGAGACAAATCAGATGAACCTTGACACTGCCAGTGAGAAGCAGTACACCATATACATTGCTACAGCCAATGGCCAATTCACGGTTAGTAGATCTTCTGCCTAATTCAGAAAAAGCTGTAGTATTTTTGGGTCTAAGTCTGAGGCACAATAGATTGGTTTGATTTCAAATCCTATAGTGATTGGTTGAGGTTCTTTCTGTATTTGACATCAGTTGCATATAAATCCTGTTTTTAAAGACTGGGACACCCTGTGATGGGTCTTTGCTAGCAGTTCTAGTGGACTGCTCTATATTTGTGTGTGAGAGAAAAATTGCATATAGTAATATAACATTTATATAATCTTTATCAAAAAAAATATCAAACATAACTACAGGTTGTCCTAGAAAGGAAGCAGAGACATCCACAAAGTATATGTATAACTGTTCCTTGCCCAGGTTTATGTTTGGATTGGTGAACCACATTTCACTTTTATATAAATATTTTTTACAATCAGCAGAATCTCTGAACCTTTCTTCATTGGCATTGGTAAGACTGGCAGGAATATAAAGTAGGTAGTACTTAATTCAGGACTTTTCTGACCTATTTCAGATGCCAATGCTTTTTTTTTTTTTTTTTAACTTGTTTTGAATTCACTGTGCCTGAAGTACTGCATTTGTATAAACTTGCTTTATGTCAACATAGAGCTGTTCTTCATACTTGTTTGATGCTTTCTCCTCCTCTAGGTATTAAATGGTTCCTTTTCCTTGGAGCTTGTCAGTGAGAAGTACTGGAAGGTGAACAAACCCATGGAACTCTACTACGCACCAACAAAGGAACATAAATAAGCTTTGCAAAAAATCTTTGAGCTGGGACTCTGTTTTTATAGCTATGGTTTCTTAATATTAAGGAGGCACCACCATTATTTTATGGACAATAAGTGGGATGTCTTCAGACTCCTTTATGAACATACTGTACTTATTAATATGATTAGACAGTGTTCTGGGTTTTATTTTTTAATTTAATTTTTTTCCAGGAGATTGAATGACCTTTTGTGATTCATTCCATTGTTAATGATGTGCTTGCTTGTTTGTTTGTTCCCAATGCATGATATTGAAGCAGAAGTTCCTTTTGGAATCTCTTAATCTAGTCCAGGAAAGTCTGTAGGTCTGTTAATATCCTTGACACAGAGCAGCCCCTTCAAAGTACTGAACGTTGGGAGGGGGTGATCAAAAGGAATCTGAAGTAGTAGTAAATAGTGGGGAGTATGCTTTGAATGTAGTGGTTTACTAATCACTATCACTATAAGATGTTGGAGAATTGATGATGATGATAATGATATTTCTAAGTAACAGTATGCCACTTCTGGCTCTAAAGTATTTACTATCGTAATCATACCATGGCAGCTGGGCATGTTTGGTAATTTATTAACACTCTTGTGAACCAATATGAGGACTTAGGGGAAGAAGTTCTGACACTTTAAGAAAAAAAAATCTTGTTGCTTAGTGGGATTTATACACTAGTATTTTTCTTTTCTTTTCTCTCTCTCTCTTTTTTTTTTTTTTTTAGAGCAAAGTGTTTTCCTGGACAGAACATCCCAATCTTTGCATACATTCTCATTTCCAATCTGGTTTCTATGGCAGAATTCTACTGTGCATATGAGCTTAACTGTGTAACTGACAATTACTGAATTCTGGTATATCCAATACAATAACAGATATTACTGGGAAGAGACTTTCCTGTAAAGTATTCTCTTTTGGAAATCTCTTAATTTGCAGCAAATCCTCTGTATAATTTCCGGCGTACTGGTGGTGTAATGCACCAGTGGAATGACTCTTTTATAGAGCCTCCTCTCTACCAGTCATGATCGATAGCTGTGCTTCAGCTTTGATAGAGAGAACTGCTTAAACCATAAGCTGCTCTGAGTACTCTTTTTTTAATTAGTCACAGCATTAACAGATGTGGCTTAGCACTTTTGGAAGAAAATGTTAGTACTTGACAAGTTTACCACTTAGTGTCTTAACTTAGATTACATTTTTAAAACTTGACAGTAAGCCAGTGTGTAAGATTTTTGCAGCTACTGTTTATCTGCATGTTAGGTCTCTGACAGACATTGATTTAAAAGCACGATAGGATATGATCCCAACAATGCAGGCATGGTTAGGATATGTGGTTTGTTGTTTTTTTAAATTTAATTTAATTTTTTTAAGGGATCAGATCTCAATCATGCCCTCCGTATAAGTGGAGGGGGAACCTGGGATCATGAGCTAAGGTTTGCTGTGGACTGGCAAGTTGAAAGCCAGGTGCCTGACAATCTCCTGATTGTCAGCTTGATTGGGACTGCACTGAGGCTTGACCCGGCCCTGGTGCTGTTCTATTTAGCTAACAATTGGCTGATTATTGGCTGGCCGGGACCACACATGGGCCAGTTTGAACCCAAGGGAATACTAACCCTGCCACACATTCAATTTAAGTGTGTTGAAAACCAGCCACAAAAAATATTACTTTTTTGTGTAATATTTTGTGGCTAGCTTCCTTTTTTGTGGTGCCATTAAGTGGCCAGATTACAATTTAAGAAGCAATTAACAGGTTAATTGCATTTTAAGTATAACATCTGCCACGAGCTTTGAACAGTGTTTGTCTTTTCCTGGCATGAACTCTATTTACACCTACTGGAAATACTTTGCTAACATTAAGGCAAACTCAGTACTAGGGGGAAGTAGCAACAATAATATTCTTTTTGGCTCTAAGGCTTATTAATGAGGCCTTCTTGCCTTTGTGGGTTAGAATCTAGAAGGGAAAAGACTCTGCTCTAGTAGGTGAGGATTGCTCTACTTCAACCAAGAGGGTTTTGTTCCTTCTTTCATGCCCTACTTGCAGTCAAGATGAATGAGCTTCTAGTGTTTGGGACATTTAACTCTTTCACATCCTTACGTTTTTTTCTGGGAAGGAACAAACCTTCCATTTTTCTGTCAGTCAAGTCTAACATTTGTAAATATACATCCATCTGACTGCTTTCCGAGTCAGTTTCATCTCTGTGTTAGAAATCCGTAGGCTTATTGAATAACTTCTTTTCCTTTTGTTTCTGAAATGTTTTTACAACTTTTGTAGTCTGTGCCATGGAACTGAAATTTTCAAACACCAAAACTGAGGGGGAAAGCCAGAGTTTTTATTTTAAAATACTCTCTTCATTACTTTTTGGTGTAATGTCCTGTTTTATAGATTGCTAGTGCATGTCCACTAAATATAATCCTGGTTTTTTGTGATATAAATGCTTAGATTTTATGGGGAAACTTCTAGGTTAGTTGCAGCAGAACAACAAATTCCTACTGTGATATCTAAGATAATGTTCAGCCCTATAAGCTAAAGATATGTTTGTGAAGCTAAGCTGTGTCTGTCTCTGAATGTGTATGTCTCTTTGTCTGCAGTTTAAAAAAACCGTGCGAGAATGTGAAACCTTTTATTTTCTTGTCATAGTGAATTTACTAAATATTTATGTTCTTTAAATATATATAATGTAGGTGTTTTGATTAAACCATTGATTGCACTGTGACTTTTTTAGTGCTATAAATAATTTTAATTTTTCAGAACAACTTTCATATGCCTTCTGGTTTAAAAACTACATCCTTTTTTGTTACGCTATGCTTGTTAGGTATGGTAACTTGAACAGTTACAGCACCTGAAACTAAGTCATACCTAATGTCTCACATTTTAATAATAAAGCAAAAATGCTGTGAACATAATACTTTAATACAGCTTTCTACTTTCTACTCTGTAAAAGAAATTTCTTGTATTATATAAATTGACCTTTATAGTCTAACATTGTCTGAATATAGGGGTGTCAAAAAGATGGCCCACAGACCTGCATCATTGGGCCAGCAGTGCCACAATGCAGCACAAACTTGATCAGCTGCATGTACTGTGTGGAATGCATTTGGTATGGGCTGCATACAGCACAGGGTAGGTCTGGGGCATGTAGCACCTGCACTGGTCCACCCCTGCATGCTGGATCCAGGCCCTGTCCAAATCAGGCCCATAGACCAGCCCTACATGCCAGATCCATTGAACGGGCCCAGCCTGGCATGGGCACCACCAGCAGCATGCACCCTAGACCACCGCATGTTGACTGTAGCACGCAGCACATAGCATATACCCCCGAATGGCCCCCTCTGCCACCTATAGGGCTGGGGTGTGCTGCAAGCAGCACGTGGGTATCATCTGGCCAGTCTGTGGGCCCAATCCAGCCTGCAGACTGGCTCTACACCCCTTATTTGGCCCAGAAGGCCAAATGAGTTAGACACATCTGGTCAAGCTACTGCATCAGCACCTTTCTAGAGGGAGAAAGCTGTCTCTAGTTCAGAGATGGGATTTTGATTTCTCATATATAGCTACACCTTGATTAATCAATTGCTCTGATGCTTTAGGGTAAAGTTGTTTAATGGATCTGACAGACTCAGTGCTAACAGAGGGATTTGAGCTTAAGCCTGATGTACTCATGGGCAACCACTTCCTTCCCAGTTGAAGCCTGTGTTATTTTTCACACATCTGAGACATAACTGTCAAGACTAAATCAAACTACTTCAGCCATGAAGCTTGAAATCATTAAGCTGAGTTTACTGGTGATAAGTTACAGTTTAATTGTTTAATAGTGTTTGACTTTGGAAGAATAAGAATGACTGAAAAGTTGTAAGTCCATATCCATCAGAGATGACTTAAGTAGGACATGCTTCCATTTTCTTATAACTGTTTAAAAGCAGGAAACTAGTTTCTTCCTATTTCATTCAACATACTACTTTTCTTTTTGGTTATCATAACTCTCCCTTTTTCATTTCCTGTTTAAACCTTGCTGCTTTTGACTTTGATGTAAAGGTGAGGAGCTATCCAGTGAAAAGACAACTAGTTTTGTCAATAGAGGCCATCTCTCTTCATTAGTCTTTCCCAACCAGTCTCTCAACTCGCCTTTCCTCGTATTAGTAATCTGAGACAACTGATGAATAGTATAAGGGTAAGTATCCTTGAGGTCCATTTACAAGTACTCTTATGGAGGTAATGAACTAAAACTACATGAGAGATGTCCAACTAGCCCATCCAGTTTTTTCCCTTTTCTACATGAAGAATCTTGCTTTGAATGTAGTTGGCATATGCACTGGAATAAGTAAAAGCAGGAACATAGGACATTGCTTTGTTTAGGTCTCTATCACTTACACTGTATACGACAGAGTTCTGCTTTTGTTCTTCAGGATATTGAACATCTGATGATAGACCAAGATAAGTTTGGTTACTGGTACTCCTAACAGCTCTGATCATCTAGGTGTATATTATCTTTCCTTACATTATGTTCACTGTATTGTAGTTGTGCCTGTGAATCTTAAAGAAAAACAAGTTTTAAACTGACGGAATAGCAGAGCCAAGAGTTAGCCAATGGTTAATTTTAGGATTTGTTCTCACATTTGTTCCAATTTGTTAAACTAAGATCTCTCTACCATTTCCCTTTTTTGCTTCTTTAAGAAAAAACTGTTGCATGAGGGTAGGAGGCAGCAGAGGGAAGACATTAACGTCAGAACAATATTAAACATACTAGCCAACTGCAGGCCAATAATGACAGGGAGGGAAGAGGGCTGGGATGGAGTGCTGCCACCTAACACCCCATGCTACCACTGTTCTGCCTCTTGCATGGAGGGGGTGGGGGAGGCGAGGCCGGCCAGCCACCCTCTGTCCAGCCTTCGGTGCGGCTTCGGAATAATGGTGGCACTCCTCCATGCTTGGAGCACTCTGGCTGTTTCCGTCAGCCAGTCAGAGTGCAGATAAAGCATGACAGACAGACAGACAGACTCAGGCTTCTATAACATTAGAATTCTAGCTTCTGGACAGAGAAGATTTAATAATTTATTTTTTAGCTGAGAAAACTAAAGGCTACCCCATGCTTTCTCAATGTGCTTGGTGGATCAAACTGTTCCTTGCAGGTCATTACAGCCTTATCCTTCCTTTCCATGTTGCACAAAGCTCCCTAAGTTGCTACAGCATAATGAAACAAAATGCATGAGGAACATCCAGAAATCTGTATTGAATTTTATTGATTTTAATCAATTCACACAGACTGGGCTCTTTTAGGTTTTCCCATGCACTTTCAGCTGCTGATTGCTGTCTGCTTGAGTGTGCATGTGTATATTCCGAATAAATGAATCTAAATCTGTTTGTAATTACTTTTGAATACGCTGATTTAGTCTAAGTGCTAAAACACTGAGATATGGTATAATTTTATCTAAAGCCAGACACTTCTCTGAATTTCCATTTTCTTTTGAGAGACAAGTATTTTTTTTACACCTTTTATTGGACCAACTACGCAGAAAGAGCTGATGGCCAAGCCCCCCTTTTCAGGTCCAGAAGCTGGTTATACCAAATCTATAACACTCCAACGCAACTACATTTTCTTTCATAATATGACATTGAGGCAAGGAGAATCAGCAGTCAACTTTAAAATACAGGCGTAGCACAAAACTTGTTCTTCAGATACTTTGCACCTTGTTAGCTTCTTTTCTTAAACTTACTTCCAGCATCCCTTATCAGAAGCTTAAGTTGTAAAGCTATATCCAACAGAATGATTAGTTTGTGAGCTCATAAACCCTTCATAGTAATGCAACTTAAGAACTGTGTTCTGAGTTGTGTTCTATAACTAGAACTTTTAATTATCTCAAGTATCCATTAAACAATTCCAATTCCATCTGTTCAGTAACTCGAGAGACTAATGAAAATATGCTAGCATGCTGTCTTCCTCAGTTGTCCAGAAGAGTCATCTCCATGAGGAAAAATGATAAGGGATTACTTTTTCACAAGCACTTCTGTTGCTTCTCTGGGGGCAAGGCAGAGCTGACTTTCTTGTCCTGACAGTAGCTTGTAAAAACTACGACTTTCATTGCAGCAATTCAGTGGCTCCATAGGCTATATGTTGTCAACCTCTGTCCTATTCAATTACTTCCTAATTGTCACAGAGTGCTGCAATGAAGCTGTGCAGTAAGCTGTGACATCACTTACCCTCACTTTAGCAGTGGGTTAGAATATTTTCTAGTTAAAAAAGGCAAGGGAGGAGAGGAAAGAATAATTGATAAGGTAGCTTTTCTTTTTGGCCTTGAGTACCTTCCTTTTATGCATTTTCAGGACAGAAGCCCTCAATTTCCCTCCTTTGGCTGCAAGCAGTCTCACTGAAGCAAGCCCAGAAATAGATGAACCTGCTTCAGCATTTTAATGAATGAATTGTCTTATGTAAGTACCCAAAGCTGGGTGAGTAGGGAGCAAGGAAGAACCTAGGATTAAGCCTTAAAGGCTGCTTCTGGATGTAGTTAAGATTTCCAATTCCAGGTATACAGAATTTACCTTTTGGTCTACACTTTAATTAATACGAAAAGTGAACTTTTATATTCTAGGCAACCTGTCTGAATTCAGAATGCTGAAGAAAAAAATTCCTTGCTGTTAATGACATCCTCAATTAAACAGCTTGATGCTGATTGCTGTAAGGGAACGATGAGGTAGCAGGCACTTCTACTATAATTGGAACTGATTTTTTCCTAAGGCTTAATATGAACACATGGGTGTGGATGTTCCAATAGACAACTGAGTTCAAACTCACCAACCTGAAAAACTTGATTTTTTCCCCCCTAATTCTGACTTGAGAATCTCTTTATCATTTGTGGAATTTTCTTAGTTTGTGTTTTCTTTAGCACATGGGAATCAAACTTGCCCTGGGCAGGATCTGTACTGTAGAGCTCCTCAGACCAGTTCCAGATGTGGAAGTAGTGGGACCAGCAATGGAGACAGTGGCACAAGCAGAGCTGTGGCAGCCTAGCCCTTGCTCATCCCCTGCCACTAGCAGCCATGCCCAACAGGGGCCCATAATCCAGAATTCTAGAGCAGCTCCCACCCCTAAATTCCCTGGTCTGCCAGGAATACCCTGGTCTGGAGGGAATGGCTGTGTGTGCTTGATGTCCCTGCTTTAGCAAAGTTCATGGATGCTAAATGGTACATCAAGAATATGCACTATTTCCACCCCTCCCCCATACTTATTACTTATTCATGAATAATTTCTGCTCCCCCACCCATTAGATACAGTGGTGTATGGAACTGTTCTGAAGGAAGTGCCTTTGTGACAGGACTAGAAAGAATCTGCAAAACTCACCACTAGAACTGAAACATTTACCTTCACAGGGGGAAGATCCTGTTTGAAAAATAGAATGAAGTATGTCCCAGAACCAGGAGAGAAACTAGCACAGAAGCCTTAAGGGTTGTAAGAAGAAAAAAAAAACCTCAAGGCTCAAGATTTGTTTGTTGGACTGGAGTAATGCTATATATTTAAGGAAACCAGAAATGACTATTTACCAAACACAATGTCTTTTCAACATATTCAGCAAAAGATACTTCTATCAGCAAAGAGAAAAAACTGTAAGTTTGTGACTTGTAAAAGGAAATTCACAAGCAAGCTAATTTAGAGAATTTTCTGTGATAAATGAACTGACCTATACAGAGGTACTAACTTAATCAAACTGTACCACTTTGAATACAGGATTCCCATATGTTAAATCCTACTGAACTGACCATTTCTCAGTGCCTTGTTTCCAGTGATTGTCCAGATTTTCTGAACAGAAAAACAGCTGCCTAAAATGACAGATCTGTCCACTGAAAACTTGCTTTATAGCTAAATATAAAAATTTCAAACAGTAAAAAAGGTTGTAGCTTCATTTCCCCTCTCCATTTGTGTTTACTCTTTGCTTCTAGTCAAAAAGAGTAACAGATGGCTCTGAGTGCCAAATTAAGCTTGCTATCTAGCAGTAAAATTAGTCTACCAACACTTTGACTCATTAAAATTAGTGCTGCATTTTATTCTGCAACATTCTGGTGCCTTTGTAAGATAGCTTCTTGTAAAATTCTAACCGGTTAAGCTGCAGGAATGACTGTCCCTTTCATACTTAAATTATTCCAGCAACACTCACAAAATTGCTTAAGACTTTTGGCCCCTTCTCTTCTGAACACTGCACTAGGAGTTTGAATAAGGCTTTAAAAAGATTTGAGGTTAGTCATGAAGTGCCACAGTTTGAAAACAGAAAGTGGACTATAAAGAGGCAAACAGCCCTCCAATCTCATTCCTGACCAACTGTAAATTGACCACACTTACTGTGATCAATCACCAATTGTTGCTACTTAATTTGAAAACGTGTTCACACATTAAAGTACCTGGCAAACAAAACTTTCCAGTCCTGTTTGGTAAAAGACCACTGCCTTGTTGCAAAACTCTAAAATTTTGAATTCAAAACATACAGTTAATTGCTTTCAGCAGCAGTAATAACACTGGAATTGTTATCTTTTGTCAACAAGGTGCTAGCTCCTGATTTATCATCTGTGACTTCGGTATTTCCTGATTTGTCATCTACTGAAGCTTGGACATAGTCCCCAGCCTGGGCACCTTCAGTTGACTGGACAGGGCCTTCTGCCTGTCCTCCAGTGTAAGTGGGAGTGCTGTACTTTACAAGGATAGACTTAAACTGCGCCAAGGGTGCATTTGTACGAACTCCCATAGGATCAAAATGGGTTCGACTTACTCGATATCCAGCTTGGGACAGATACTGCAAGAATTTATTTAACCTGAAAAATGAATTGGTTATTATAGGTTAGTCTCTTTCAAGTTAAGGTGCGGACAGAAGTAGCTTTTGAAATGCTTCAAAAAGGTCTTATTTCAGCCCTGGGAAATATGCATAGTCCCTACAGCAGCCTCTGCCCCCACCCCCTCAGTGGCATGCTTCAAAGTTACAAATGCAGCCATGGCTCTCGACCCAGGGGACACTACAAGGGACTACAGAGACCTGTGGCTTTGCTTCCAACTCCCCACACTGGGGCTGTACCTCTCCTGCGCCTCCTGGCACAAATCCCTGAACCTCATTTCAAGAGACATTATTTTGGAATGTCTGGGCCACTTTTCCAGGGCCATGTACAACTGGCCCTTTCAAGTGTTTCAAAGAAATTTGAAACATTTCAGTTATTATTTCTGTCTGCACCCTTTATTACATATATTTTGATAGACATTTAAATTGGAATTTGACTGTTCCTTACTTTGGCATATTCATTCCTTTGATACTGTGCCTATGGATGTTATAATAAAAGGCAGGGTGTTCAGCGTTGCTCTCAGACTTTTGTCGTTTTGTTGCGTTTCGAATCATTTCATTACTTTTCCTTTTACCTGAAAAAAGGAAAATGCCAGTGAGGGTAATGCACCCACAGATGCAATGAGAGGCCTGAAAGCTCAAGTCTCTAAAAATTAAAGTACAACATTTATGGGAGAAGAAAAAAAACCTCTATATGTTTTCCTTAGAAATGGTAAGCGCATCGGCCTTGTCTAATTTAAAGCTTTCTGTTGCAAGGTTTTCTGTAACTAACGTCTCCATAGGAGGGAAGTGCTGCAGAGATATGTTAGACTTCCTTTGTATAGCCAGTATTAGTTCTTTGCCGTTTCCCAGGAAACATTCTGGATAAAGCTAAAATATTTGTAAAAAGAATTCATTAATCTTCACTGCAGATGACTCACACATTCATTAAAAAAAAAAAAAAAAAAAAAAAAAAGCTGGGGAAATCTCAAGCTGCTGTCAGAATGGCTTGCATAACTATAATATCACTACATCTTCCACCTTATCAATGATTTATCATCTAACAAGCACAAAAGGTCTGCATGCAGTCACAACACATACATTCAAATGAACTACATACCATGTACCACAAAGTAGTCAGTTGAAGTATCTGGTGTTTTAATAAATACACCACACTCTTCTAGAATACAATAAAGTCAGAATTAAAGCTGAACTATGACAAAACAAAACAAAAACTTTAAAAGTTGTTTTTATCTGTAAAGCATGGAAAGGAGCAACCTAAGCTCTTCAGCCTTGGGCAAAGTTGTAAGAGTGATATAATCAAGAGGAGAGAGAGGTAATGGGTTATCAAAGCTTATACTACCAGCTTGTCAAATATGAACCGGCATTAGTCAAGCTTGTAGCATCTTTTCTGTTCTTATTAGAAAAGTATACTACAGACTGCAGTCTTGTTAGAGAATCCCAGGACTAGGGAAGCATGAAAAGTAGACTTTCTTCTCAAAAAAGAAAAAAGGGAGGAACCATCCAGGTAAGGCTTTGGTACACTTAAGAGCAAATGTATTTGTTCAGTTTAAACATCTAAAAAACTATCAAATGAGGCAGCAGATGCCAGCACTATATTTATTCAGTGTAGGATTTTTCCTTGCTGGTCAAGACATCTGTCAAAGTTTACCACCCTTCCTCCAGCATTCCCTAATATCAGATATGAGGCTTTTACTTCCTTCCTCTAACATGGCACAGTTACTGTCCAATGCTGTCTATGGCACCAGGAACATCCTCATGACCTTTTCTAGTGCACAGTATTAATTCTTAGTGCTCATAAAAACAAGTGAGTGGTTTTATGTCTAAAAAACCTACAACTGCAACAGTTCTTTGTAAGCAACTTGTCATCTCATCTTACCTTGCTTGTTCTGGCTTGTAGGACCATGGATTGAAAACTGTTTTAGAGTTGTACATTCTGCTTCACAGATTAATGTTTTTAGAAGTGGCTGAATCTCATCTAAGCCATGCTGAACAGCTTCAAACAGCATTCTTCTGAGGAATCCAGTATTAAAGAGGGACCCTGACCTGGACAGTGCAACAAAACTGCAGTGAAAGCTAAGAGGAATGGAATATTTTGCAGCATTTTTATTTAAACCAAGATGCTTCTTTACCTTTAGCAGTGATTCCCACAAATTAATCTCCAGGTGAACTATACTTGTATTCAACACTGTACCCTATTTTGTTTTGGAGAATGTTAGGTGTAACCTCGTAAGTGCTGATCCCATTTCTACCACTTATTCTGTTGTACTGGGCATGTCACCTCACCTCATTTTCACATCTATCAGTTCTGCTTGAATGTCAGAGGAATGCACTATCAAAATGAGGTTGGTGTTCTTAAGGCACTTAGCTGAACGCACCGTTACTACTAAAACCTGGCTTTTGTTCTACAACATCATTCTTAGAAGCTTAAATTTAAATATTTTTTTTTAGTACAAAGAAATCAGGGAGTTCAACTGTTGATGACTACCGACCACTTTGCTCTTTAATGCTAGTGGAAAGGCAGAGGTATTTAGTACATAAACTTCAGACAAAGTTCTGAATGTCACTAGAGTTTATTTATTCCCCTGATCCCTTAGATATGTACTTATTCAACCAGATTTTCCTTGTGCAGTAGAACTGCTTCAGCAGGTCCAGGAAATAAAATTTAAGATTACCTCATTATTATTTCGCTGTGTAAAGATTTGTGATCTAGCAACATGACTAGGACCTACCTAATCTGCAGGGGCTGCCCCCCAAACCCACCCATTTTATAGGCAGAACGTGGGCAGGAGCACCATTTCGCAGGTGACAGGCATAGGTGCCCTGGTGGCACCACCCCTCACTGCTGATTGGCCGCAAGGGCTGTCAGTCATGTAGCCCCACCGCTCTCCACCAATTGGAAGGGGGGAGGCATATGACAGGCAGTCCTTCAAGCAGGCAACTCCTCCCCTCCCCTGTGAGCTACTGCAGTGCTCAGTAAGTCCCGCCCCTCCATGGATTTTGTGAATTCCGCGGGCATTGCTGGATTTTGCAGAATCCACAAAATTGCAAATTCAGGCTTGCAATTATTTTAGGCTGTGTTTTGTACATACCACAGAGGACCCAGCTCTACTGCTGTCTTCCCAGGCATACTGCCATGGCAGTCACAGGGTAGCTGTCGATAAGGGTTTTCTGAACCAGAAAGCAGAATTAAATCACTTCAATATGTCAGTATTTTAGCAAAATGGATTAAAACATTATAGATACCAAAATATTATGCCCAGTCAATAACAGTCCATTCTAAATATTAACAGAGCAAACATCAAACTTGAGATACCAACTCTTTCTTAAAATAGTTGCAAGTGGTACTTGAAGGTACTGTACTATAAACATAGATAAGCCAGCAGCTAAAGGGAAATCTCAAACTTATGATTGAATGTGCACATAAAATTCAGTTCAATCAGAGAATTTTCACAGTACATATGCAGTATGAACAGAGACTGTAACTGCAATTAAATGTTCATTTAAGATTTTAGATATAATACTGCATCAACATATATTTTATTTCTGTTCTTAAGGTGGAAAAACATAATATGCTTATCACCCTCCCCTGCATAACTAGCACAGTGCCTGGAGAGGAAAAGGCAGTAGCCTAACACTGAAGGCCCCCAGAGGTACAGTTAGAATTATGATAAAATTACATTATTCAGTAAAATCAATAAATTAAACAACCATGTATAAATCTGAAGTTGCAGAACTCAACATATTAACAGCAGAATAATCTTGTGTGTCATGTCTATATATTTAAAAAATAGATAAGTATATGTTTCCAAAATATGGAAGGTACTTTTCTTCATCAAGAACTAAATCTTTGATTAAAAGTGTGGGTGTGTGGGGTGTGAGGGTGGGGGGAGTGTGGGGATCCCCACACACTCCCCATCCCATGATGCACAGATCCTGCTGGCGGTGGCAGCAGCAGCAAGAAGGGGTGCTCATGTCTGGAGTAGATGCTGCTGTCAGTGGTATATGGCCAGTGCCGCATATGGGGGAGAGTGCCTGCGTTGGATACAAGCACCCCTGCCACCAGTGGGGGCTGTGCACCATAGGGGGTGGGGGAGAGTGTGTGTGTGGAGGGGGTCCCCACATTACCCCACCTTCCCTCACACCCACACCCTGTCCACCCTTGTTCTGTGTTCCTGCCGCTCACCTGGGTGCAGGCTCCAAGTTGCTGCCAGCCATGCCCTATGCTCCCCTCCAGCTGCAGCTTCCCTACATAGTATCCAGTGAGTGGGATGCTGGAGAAGCTGGGCACCTATGGCAGTGGCAGCAGCAGCCCTACCAAGAAGCTATCCAGGCCCTTCCGTGCACAAGGGTGGGAGTGAGGTGCAACAGTGTATGTTGGGGGGAGGGGGGAGAAGTGTGTGTATGAGGGTGCCTTGCTCCCACCCTCGTGGGCAGAAGAGCTGGGTGGGGTACAATTACTTGGTGGACATCCATGGGCTGGATGAAATTACCTGGTGGGCCAGATCCAGCCTGTGTGCCATATTTTGCCCACTCCTGCTTTAGGCTCTGCTACCCCAGCCCCTTTCCCTTAGAGCTGGATTTGATTTCTTTTTAAGTAGCTGCTACTACCACTGTTCCTAAGGAACTGCGAATGAAAAAACCCCAACACCACACTTGAACTACCAGAGGAAAACTGATACCTCCAGTTTATCTTCCTACAAGGGAAGGCTGGTTTCTTGAAGAGATCTTTGGCTGGCTTAAGAATATCTTCATCAGTAGGCACTGCTAGTTTATATGCTATATATTAAAAACACTTCTAGTGAAGAAATACATTTTTACATGGTGGATCTAAACACGCGTCTAAAGAGCTACATGATATAAACATGCAGGGATTATGCCTCTTTAAAAAAAGCTCATTTACCTTCTACCATATTACCCTCTTTCTGAAAAATCCTCTCTTCACACCACTGGCAGTGGACAAGATAGCGAATTTTCTTTGCTGAATCATCTGCAGGTGATGGTCCTCTCAAAACTCTCACTACTACTAGAACAAAGTGTTCTAGGGCTACTGCAAGCAAAACTTCAATGCCTTTGTTGCATCGAGCAGCAGCTCTACAAAAACAAAAAGAAAGGACATCACTGTGGGAATTCACTGAAGACTAGCTTTACCAGATGCATCCTGCCTTCCAAAATATGTAACATT
The DNA here is from genome assembly GCF_001723895.1 of Crocodylus porosus. NCBI lineage: Eukaryota > Metazoa > Chordata > Crocodylia > Crocodylidae > Crocodylus > Crocodylus porosus. The sequence goes on from NW_017728902.1 coordinate 51,383, forward strand.
TGAGATTACCCACTGTTTGAAAAATGCTAAACTATTGAGAAGCAACACAAATTTTGACTTAATTTCTCAGAATCCCAGTTTTAACTCTCTCCCATCAGACTAAAAAGTTTTGTAAATATCCTCTATTATCAGGATGCTTACCATCCTACTTATGTAGAAGCACCAGCTAACTCTCAACACAAGTCTGCTTAAACAAGTGCTTTTCCACTACCACACTCCACAACAATTCAAGAACAAGCAGAAAGACAAACTGAAGGAACTTCAGAGCACCAGAACATACTATTTAAGGGAATTGGAAAGAAAGTCTGGCAAGGAAAAATTTAAAATAGACTCCAGTGTAGCCAACTTAGATGCAGACTAATGGGGTAAAATATTAGTTATTACCATGGGAATGGATAATCACCAAAAAAAAAAAAAGGAATACTTTAAAATAGGCTGGAAGATGCAGCTAGATTTGGGGTGAAAATTTAGTTTGAACAGCTTGAAAAAAGCCATTTTGATAACAGTCTCAACCTGTGTGGTGGTTTCACAGGAAGAGATTGCATAAATCAGTGAAAAGTTAAATTGGATGTAGTACTATAGATAGAATATTCTATAACAAACTACCATAAGCAAGAAGATGGGAACAACATGAACTATGTTTATGTTGCCTATAGCATCTTGAAGTCCTTCAGTTCTGATTTCCCTCCCTGCTTCTGAACTGTTAAGCCATAAGATTCCCATTTTGTTTGTATGTATTCACTTAGGGCCCGGTTCAGCAGCCTACACTTCCTTGATGAAGTCAAAAGGCAACATTTACATGGAAAAGGACTATTCTCATGTACAGTTTGCTGGGTAGGCATTGCATCATGTAGACTTACAGCAAAAAATAATTTTTTAAACATAAAATTTAACTTATGGAAAAATATCCAGACTGAGTGTTCTGGATTTGAGGGTGAATACATGCTTGCTAGATGTAGGATATCAACTTTTAGAGGACACCATGGCTTCATTTAAAGCAAAGCTGTTTTCACAGATAACTGTTTAGTAGCTTTGTAAAATACTGAACGTGGTTAGGCTGCACTAAAGCAGATGCTAAATGACAAAGGAACATAATATAAACTGCTGATAATTTAAGGCTGGCTTATATCACCTTCTCTTTTTGAAGATTAAAAAAATAATTTGTAAATGTCTTCTACCTTGTCCAACATTTTACTTTAAAACATTTGTTCTACAGCTGTGAACTTGAAATATTCAAGTACAAAACTAGTATTTCAATAACTAGTTTTAGAGCTTAAGAATTCTGAAAAACAAAACCATGCAATTGGTATTAGCAACCATGTAAAATGTCTGTATTTCCAATCTACCAAAATGTATAAGTTAATGACCATTTATTTGTTGTGACAGTACCTTGCCACAGAAGCAACTACTATTCTAGCTGCCAGCTCCTTATAGTACTCTGTTCGGACAATGTTGCAGCCATAATGACGCAGGGCAACATGCTGAGCCTTCGCATATAGAGAACTAATATCTGTGGAAGTCACCGATACTATTCCCAGATTTCTAACATTTCTGAAGGCAGAATCCAGGTAATTCACAGATGTTCCAAATGGGTCCAAATGTCTGAAAAATAAAGATACATTAGAATCTATACACATACAGCTATTTATTTTTAATCTTGGAGTGGCAGAAATGTAAAAACCTTCATATATATACCAACATATGTAGAAAAATAAAGATAGATTTATTTCGTTGCATACCTTTTATACTTTTCATACTCCATAATCATTTACACACCACTAAGTAACATGGAGTCAAGACACGTTAGGTAATACAATAGGCATCACATGTCTATCAAGCTCTCACATCCTAGTATATTAGCTTACCAAACTTAAAAAAGAATATTGGCCAAAATATATATATTTATCCTGTCATCTTTCAAAATGTAAAAGACGGACTCAGATTGGAAATATTGGATACATATACTTGCAAATGTCATCAGTTAGAAACAGAAACAAGTAACCTGATCTTCACAGATTTTGAATGGCTGTAAGTCCCAATGCATTGCACTATGCTTCTAAAAAAAAATCAAACCACTCATTTGATGGTTATATAAGGATCGAGTGCCAACATTTGGGGCACCCAAGTTAAATATTTTTGCCTTATATTACAATTAAAACCATTAAAATTAACTTTGTTATTTAAGAACAGATTGAAATCAGCGGTCCACTATAATTTTATGAAACTCTGACCAAAATCCTTGTTTGGTTTAATGAGATGAATGTCAAATTAACTAAGATTATATGAAAGAGTCTAAGCCTCATATTTCTCCCCACAAAGGCAAAGAATTTAAACCAAACGGGGATTTTGCTTAAAGTTTCAGACTTATGTTTAGCTGCATCAGGGTGTTAAACATATGGCTCACAGGTTGGATCTAACTTATGGAGCCATATGATCTGGGCCATGGGTTGCTGGAACAACCCCATCTGCCAGCCCCAGCTCTGCCCTCATGCACTGCGTGTGGCATGCGCGCTGGACCTGGCACCATATGCCCTGCCCACAACACAGGGGGCATGCAGCACCCTGGTCCAAGCCCCCTGTACTGCCTGCAGCAGTGGGTCCAATATCACATGCACAACAAGCCCCATAGTACGTGCTACACAGGGGGGGTCAAGTCCTGGTCTAGCCCACAGACCGGCCCAGCAACACTCATCTGGCCTGTGGGGATGTATAAGTTTCCAACCTCTGAGCTTTACCTTATGTTTCACTCTGAAAGTAAGAAAGTCTTAATATTTTTACAATGATTATTTTTAAAAGAGTTAAATTAAGGCTGTACTTTCACAGTATTTCAGGAACTATGGGATTACTTCTAAAAACAAAACAAGTAACTGTCCATGATCTCAACTATTCAATCTTCTTCAAATAAACACAAACAAACATAAATTATATATTCAAGATCAAAGCATATCCCAGGTAAAACTGTGTTAATAAGCAATTTATACTTACATGAAATCAAAGGACCGTAAATGCATTATGATATTGGCATCCATTTTTGTCACCTCAATAGTGCCTATATTTTCTTCTCCCTCTTCCATAGTTTCATCACAGTCATCCTCTTCCTTAGAGTTCATCACTACTTTCATCTTGTTTAAATGGCAGTTTTCCTGAATCATTGTCACAGAATTTTCATTACAGTCATTAATTGTAACCTTCACAGAATTTCCAAGGTGTTTTGCCCACTGCAGTCCCATTATACCTGTAGGAAGAGACAAATGCACAGTTTTCAGGCTGACTGTGAAAACAGAAAAAGACATTAGCACTTGATATCATTAAAAAAAAAAGGATCAAACCTAAAAGGCACCTAACATAAATATGTGATGAAAATTTAGGTCTTGATTCCTCAGGAACTTTTTGCCCTATGCGAAATCTTGTTGATGTCTTTCCAGTTCTCATTACAGAATCAACTACATACATATACAGAAAAATATTTCTGAACTCTGCAAGTAAGACAGAAAATTACTTCTGGACTCTGAGATTTCTACTGAATTCAGTAGGAAAATAATACTATAACCAGCACAGAAGTCGAAAAAAATCAATCTGTTCATTTTAGCTGATGCTAAATTTTTCAATGTGCTGTAGATTTTTTAAATGACAATACATAAGTGCATTGTAGAAGCTGGAGGGTTTGCTAGTCAGGTAGAAGGTAACTGTTACTTTTGAAATGGTTTGGAACTGAGAGATAAACACATTTGCAGGATCTTTCTGCTAAAATACTCAACAGTCAATGTTTCATTTAAAATGTCATCTTTAGGTTTAGAACTAATATCGAACTGATATCCAAGGGTATATCATGCCTCTAGGATCTATTGTTTCAGACTGTGTACAGACCCAGGGAAATTTTATTGCTTTAAATTTATATTCTGGATAGCTTTTATACTCAGAATGACTGGAAACATTTCTTAAGCAAAATTTAAGGCCTAGGGATTAAATTTGCAGTGAAACATCAAAAAGGACACAGAACCTAGGGTACAATTTACCAAGTTAAAGACTCATAGTATTTTGGGTACTTTAAGATGGTAAAATTCTTTCCTTAGGAAGAGTATTTAACATAAGCTTAATATTAGTTATGTTCTTTTTATCTACCTGGAGCCAAATCCTGAGCTCCTAAACTCAAGGTAACTCTTGTGGCAGTTAATGGTGGCCTGCCTAAGAATGAACCTCAGTACCTAGCCTAAGGTACTTTGATATACAAAGGGAACTTTTCAATAGACTGATTTTCTTTAAGTATGTACTTTTACTGTATTAGTATCAAGTAAAATGAGGTTACAAAATTTTCTTTACCAGTGGCCCCAAATGCATCCAAACACTCTAAGGGGTTCCGTTCTTCAGCCAAAACAGCTAATGCACAGAATATGAGTTGCCTAGAAGATGAAAAATCATCATAATAAGTGCAAGATCTAAACTTTATCATATCTTCTTGTTTCTTCTTTCTCTAGGGCTATAATTACAAGAACCGGGTTTAAGAGATCTCTGAGAGTTTCTTAGTTAGAATTTACAATCATTACACAAAACAGCATTTGCAGTTAATTCAGTAACTTTATAGCCAAATACTTTTATATTCATCTATGGAGACATAAAACATCACTATACTACAAAGTTTCACACTTTGCCCAGCGAATTAATATATCAGGAGAGATTTAAAAGACAAGAATTTGCTAGTTATTTTGATTTCAATGCTACACTGTCGTATATGGCACTGATGGCCAAGAGCAAATGTCATATATTTGTCCTGCTTTTTAGGGAATTTAATGTTGCCGTATTAAAGACTACCCAAAACTTCCTTGCAGTTTGTTTTTATTTTTTTTAAATTGTTCACTGCTAGCAGTAGCCTGCTAGATTGAAAATAGCTAATAAGCTTCATAAACTAGACTGAGAAATACTCTCGCATTTATCTGTGACAGGGTTTTTTCTGTAGAAGGACCATGGTAAAGACCAAACGGCAGTGAAACTGCACTGTGTAGAAATACAAGATCTAGCTTTAATTAGTTAACCCAGATACAAAAAACACCAAAAGTGCTGGTGACCTGCAGCCTCATGGGCTACAAAACTCATACGGTGTCCTGGAAGACTGGGTTGAGCTCTGACCCAAGACAGATACTTTGTTACGGGTAAACTGATTAGCTGGTTTTAAACAGTGGTTCCCAACCTTTTTTTGCCATGACCTGCTGCTGGGAGCGAAGTGCAGCAGTGGGCCGGGGAGCTCCCGGCACGCGGTGCAACTCGTCGCTTGTGTTATGCTCCCGGCACGGTCCCCGCGACCCTCATTTGGGCCATGACCTGAGGTTAGGAACCACTGGATTAAAAGAATCACATTTTTGGATTGCAGAGGAGGCATATTTTATGACTTATCTAAGGAAGATGCAATATCCTGTTCCCTCCTTTTAATATCATTAAAAGGAGCGAGGAAAGAATCTGTCCCAACAGAGTGCACCCAATAAAAAGAAGACAAGAGAATGTGAGAAATGTGTTTATGTCTCTTTCAGCTATGCTGGAGGAGATGTCTAGTGCAGGGAGCTCATGATAAATCACAAAAATAATTAATTAAGAAGGCTTTGGGTAAGTTTAACTGTGTTTGTTGTTATACTTCTAAATTCCTGCACTTCTGCATAAACTATGCTTCACAAAATATTAACATTTTGTTTCCTCAGAAGCATAAACATGTCTTCATCACCAGATTTTGTATGTAAAGTATTTTATTAGGAAGACCATTTTTGTTTGTTCAGAAAAGTTTCCCGTCTATATAGGAAGGGGGATGTATATAAGTAGCTTATGTACACTCTCACCCCCCCCATACATACATACACACATCTACACACACACACACACACAAAATGTACCTTCTATAGATATATAAACCTAGTTTAGAGAACAACACTAGAAAAAGGATCAAAATGGAACCTTCCTATTCTGGGTGTATTACAATATTGTTTTTAAAATGTTATTCCTCTGAACATCATAGTGGGCTGTTTAATGGAATATTTTTTTCAAGTAAGAGCAATTTCACTGCAGTCTCTCAACCTCCCGTGGCTTCTCACCTGTTAAGTTTCATTTTGGGATTAAAATAGGAATCTGTTTTCTGAGGTGTGGAGTAGTTAGGAAGAACTTGTACATCTGTGTCTGCTTCTTTCAGCACTTCAAGAGAAGACTTAGGAGCAGGGGCTAAAAGTATTTTGTGGAGAAAGAAGAGTTAATGAGAATTTTAATTAATAATTTTAATTTTATGAAACAAGTAAAACAGACAGCTCACAAATAGTTAGGGCCCAAATCCCACTGATGCCAAACATGATGGCTACTGACAGATGTGGTAAAAACCAAACCAAACCAAAAATAAACCAAGCTTTACCGGAAGAGGAATCACATCGGTTTGACTGGGCTCCCCGGCATCTGTATGAGCTTTATAGATGCTGGATGAGCTGAGTCAGACTGACACAATTCCTCTTCTGGTCAAGTCTGGGGGCATACCAACCTGAAAGTAAAGTGCTGTCTGTTTTTTTCCATGTCTGTAAGCACCCAATAATTCTTTTAACATGCAGAGGCCAGCTTGTTAATATTCTGTGTCAGAAAAGACTATCACAATATGTTTACCCTGGCAGACTTCTGGGCAAATTCTATACAATTTATCTCCTGTACAATGCCAAAGCCATCATACATCAAGACTACTAAATTTTCTCCTAAGAAAGACATTCCTTTCAGATTTATTCAATATGAAGAAACAGAGATGCTATAAACAAGTCTAGCTTCAGGGCAAAGAATACAACTGAGCATGTGATAATTCATCATGTACTTTTCCATATAAAATAATCCCTAAGGGATTCAAGTCGGTCCAAGAGCTAGAAGACTTCCATTTCTGTTTGACAGTTAGTTCTAATTATTTCTCTTCTAGAGGGATGGCATGCCCTTTGGATTTGCAAATGTACTATTTTGAATGGAGTGTAACTGAAGGGAGCTGTTTTGTTTTGCACACTTAAACATCTCCTTCCACCTTGTTGCATCTTTGTCTATGTCTTCCAAATCAGCTTATGTCAGGGATGGGAAAAGTATGGACTGTGGGCTGGATCTGGTCGGCAGTGGACTCCATGTCCCAGCGCCTGGCTGGGGTCAGTCTCCATAGAGACCCCAGCTGCAGCTGTATGGGAAAGTTCAAGGCTGGGGCTGCCACAGAGACTAGCTGCAGCTGCACTGGCAGCATACATGGCAGAGCAGGGCAGGGGGTTGCTCTAGGACTGCTGAGAACTTGTGATAGGGGCAGCTTGCTCTTGAGCCAGGGTAGAGCTATGATCTGTAGCCCACATGCTCTGGGCAGGGGCACACAAGAAGGGGAGCTGGGAGCAGAGCCACGATCCCCTGCTTGCAAGGAGCCGAGGCAGAGCTGTGATTTCCTGCTTGTGCGCTTGCTGCCCTGCTCTGCCATGTGCATTGCCACCTTGGCTGCAGTTGGTCTCCATGACAACCCCAGACTTGAGCTTCCACACCCAGCTGGGGCTGGGGTCTCCATGGACACCAGCCCCAGCCATGTGCAGGGATAGCTGGGAAATGGAGTCTGGCTGCTGGCCAGATTCGCCATTTTGCCTACCCCTGGTTTATGTTATCCTCCCACTGATGCCTTGGTCTACATTGAGATCTGATATCCTCCCCCTCAGCTTCCAATCTGCCTCACATGCCTCGTCTCACTGATTCTTGTGATATGCCCTGTACATTTCATAGTCCTTGCTCTATCTTGCTCAAGATATCAGGTCTTTTGTAAAGGTCCACAATGTGGAAAATGTAGGGAAATTTAAATATTTAGGAACAATAGTCACCATCGATAATAACTGAAGAAATAAAGGCTAACATTTACAGTGCTTATATAATATTTACCCATATAAAAGATGACTAAGTTTATAAAAGAAATTATAAATTTTCCATATAAAAGATCTATTTATTGGGGGGGGGAGGGGGGGAGCATCTTATAATTTTCTAGGTATAGAATCTAATTATTGGAGGTTTGCCTTGAATTTTTCACCTGCCATTCCTATAGCAGGGAAAGTAGCTCTTTGCTCTCTGCTTCCCCCCAGCTTTTTCCCCTGGCAGCCCCTGCTCCTTCCCTCCTCTTACTGTCAGACCCTGCTCTCCCTGAGTACATGGAAGTGAGAAGCAAATCTGAAAACAATAACCTTGAAATTAAACACGACTGTAGCCACGTTATACCCATAGACTTAGTTTATCCAGAATTGATGGATGTTACCTTTTTTTGAAACTACCGCATGGTTTTAACACAGGTGTTTCATAAACACAATTCTGAGCGTCACTTTGGCACCTACTTATATCTAGTATAAACTATAGGGGTGCACTTATAGAGATTTTTGGGGCCGATACTGACAGCTGATTTTTAAGGAGGCACATTGTGCAATACTGATCTAATTTCCGAAATGTAGCTCTTCAGCTTGAAGAGCTGTATCCAGCTGTAAGTCTGGAAGGGGAGGGAAGGAGTGGGGGGGAAGGGGGATAAAGGCCCCTGTGGTGAGGGAGGGAATGGGGCTGGGGCACATGCTGACCAGCTGGAATGGGGAAGGGCACAGGACAGAGCTGCAAGCAGCTCGTTGGGGGGCGGGGGTGAAAGGGGGGGGGAATGTGCCCCAAATCTGTGGGGCGCAGGGCAGGCTGCAGCTGCAGGCTGAGGCAGGCATGGGACGGAGATGTGGCTTGTCAGAGCATGGCTCCCACCATTGTGCGCAGCTTATTTGGTGCTTGTCTGATGCTCCTGCCATTTGTCTAGGGGGCATCTGTTGAGGTCCCTTCTGACCCTAGCATCTATGTATGAATTTTTCTTGCTGAAGCAGCAACAGCAAGCATCTTTACTTTTACAATCACATTGACCAATATTTTGCAATTCAAATGACCATGAGAGAAAGAGAGAGGACAGCATGTATAAAACAGAAGAGGAACACAGGAAAAAACAGTGCTTATCTTCCAGTTAGAATAATAACTGTGGGGCATGAGAGTGTAGAACCTGCAGAACCATGTGGCTAGGGGGCAGGTTAGCACCCTTATGCACCAGCCAGCCAGCCCGTCACCATGCATTTTGTCACTTAACTCTGCCCTTGGGCGGAATTCATTAATTGATTGTGCCCTAATACCAGCACATGTATAGACAGTGATGCTTTGCTGCTTCGCTAATTAGTCAACTCCACAATAAAGCATGTGTAGATGCACCCAGAAATTTCAAATAGGAATCCAGTGTTAAAAATATTCTGACCAGTTGTCTAAGTACTTTGCAACAGAAGAATTGCTCTATTATTTTTCTGTAGTCAAGAAAGTTGGGAAAATGAACAGCCATAATTTTCCGAGGAGTGCCTTGAGTCTAAGCAGATTGAGAACCACTGATCTACACCTTTAGCAAGTTTCTGTAAAAACTGAAAATCATCTGGTTTCAATAATCCATGTTTAAGCACTTTGAACAAACATAATGAATAATTTTTGGCATTCTGTTGGTGAGTTCATAGGAAAGTAGGTACTTGGATTTATATTTTAAACTGCTATAAGAGTAAAAAGCAACTCCCAAATAGGGTGGCATAAAATTAGCCATGCCAGTTTTCTTTCATAATTATTCAAGTTAGTTTCAAAATGCTGATGTTATTTATCAGCAAGGACAGTATGAGTATGTAGAGTGAGGAAAAGCCTTCTGAATTCTACGGGCAAAAAATCTTCAACCTTCAAAGACAGTATCTGCCATATATTCCAGCTGAAACATGTAACGCATGGTGTCAAGGATCCAAAGGCAAAAATATTAAATAACCTACCTGCAATGTACCTGGATTCAGTTTCTCCTTTGTTCACATGACGCTTAATATGCCCTATCATGTCAGTCCTTCGTGTGATAGTTGCTGAACAAATAATACAGTGATAATGGGCTCCCATCTTCATAGAGGTCTATAAAATGCATCAAGTGTAATTTTAAAATATAGCAAGAGACCTGAACTGGAATTAAACCTGAATAAAGTGCTTCATATTAAAACACAAAGATGCAGACACAAGAACTTTGTTTTTTGAACCAGCAGTAATGGAGATTGAAATCAGTTTATCCAATAAAAAGTATACATGAGAAATTTTCAACATTCAGGGCGTGTCTACGTAAGATGCTAACTGCGCAGTTGCCGAAAAATACTGTACAGTAGCGCATTACAGCACAGACAGTGATAACAAGCTACTTGCAAAATATTATTAGGTGACTGTGCAGTAGTGTCACCTAAAAGACGTTCTCGAGCACTACTAAGCAGCAACTCTGGTTATTGTTAATACAAGTGCTAAATAAATGAGCAGTAACGACTGCGCAGTAGCATCTTACGTAGACTTGCCCACAGAATCCTGCATCAACTTGACCTGAGACACCATTTTCAGGAGGTGGAGACAGTCCATTCATAGTCATGAATGGATACAGTTTTCTATGACTGTAAACAATATTGCTTTATCAATCCAAAATGTGAACCATTTTCTGACCACCTACAAGTATGGACTGAATCCAAATAGGTGACTGTTAGGGTTTCCATATCCCATAACAACAAGCCACCTACACTTGAAGACTTAACTAAAACACTTAAAAAAATATTGTCTGAATTTCTCCTCTTTGATGGAACAATGAACATTTCTGTGATCCAGCACTGGTTACCTGGTCTCCAATGAGATTCGGCTTCACAGGGCGACACGGTAAATGACAGATGCACATTCTGTATCCTGGAAAACAAGTACATTTTTGTTACATTGCACTATGGGAAACAAACAAAAAAAAATGATTACCATGTTTTCTGGCATATAACATGCCCCCAGATATAATATGGACCCTATTTTTGGAACGCCCCAGGAAGGAAAAGGAATCTTTCTCTGAAGCAGGGGTAACTACCAGAAGTCTGGGGTCTCTGGGGCAAGGAGCCATGCACCACAGCCCAATACACCATGCCAGAGCAACACAACAGGGCCCAATATAGTGTGGCAAGGCTGGGGCTGCATGCTGGGTCCAACCCTGCACACTGTCTCCAGATCTGTGCTCCCAAGTCCAGGATAGTGCACTGGCACAGGAACCATGTGTTGGGTCCAACCCAGCATGCCAGGTTCTGCTGCAGATTAGTCCTGTTAGCTATTCTGATCTTGCACGTGGTTGTGGAGGCTGCAGGGGTGGCCCCCACTGGTATGGAAACATGGCAGCAGAAGGGTGAGGGGAGGAGGGAGTCATGGCAGTATCAATTGCTGTGGCTCCTGGAATGGCAGGAATTAATGCTGCCACCAATCCACCTCTCACCCCTAATTTCCAGACCCATGGGCAGCCTTTTTCTTTGCACAATGTGTACCCCATTTTCCCCAGCTGTTTTTGAGTGAAAGGTATGGGAAATAAATATGTGACAGAATATGGTATCTGGCTTATGGTCCCACAGTATACTGCCTAGCACAGGGGCAGGCAAAATATGGCACGTGGGCTGAATCTGGCCTGCCAGGCAATTTCATCTGGCCCGTGGGTGCCCACCAACTAATTGTACCTGCCCAGCCCCAGCCTGGCTCTCACCCTTGTGGGTAGAAGGGCCTGGCCATCATGCAGTTTCCAGGAAGGGCTGCTGCTGCCACTACTGTAGCTGGTGGGAAACATGCTCAGCTTCCCCAGCATCCTGCTTGCTCTGGACAAGAGGTAGGGAAGTAGTGGTGGTGAAGTGGTGGGGGCTGCAGGTGGGAGCTGCAGTTCAGGAGTGAGGAGCATTGGGCTAGGGCTGGTGGGAATGCGAACCCTGCATTCAGGGGGGTGGTGGGAGTGCAGACCTTGGATGGGCAGAGTATAGGTATGAGAGGAAGAGTGGGGACCCCCACACACCGTTTAATATCTGCAGCTTATTAGTCAAGTGAAAAATAAATGGGCTATAAACTCTACAGAAGACAGCACAACTTCCCCTGAAATGAAAAACATGGGTACTGCATGAAATATCATATTTCTGTTTAATAAATTTAAAAAACCCTTATCTCCCTATAAACCTTTTACTTTTATTCCTGACTTTACTCTCCTTTCCTTGACAATAAAAATAGACCACACACTTTTTCTTTGTTGTTTTCAGTGTGCTTTTCTTTTCTTTACTAGCTACTATTTGACTTTGATAATTTGTTTCTAAGATGTATTATGGCACTCTGTTTATATACTACACATGGCTTTGGAATATAGAAATATGAAATTTGCCCTTCTGCAGTAAAATCTTTGGCAATGCAGGCTGATCAGAAAGCAAGTGAACCAATGAAAATTTTTAAAAATGGCCTAAAAAACTTTTAGCTAAGAATACCAGAAGTTTTCAGGTATGTTTACATTTGTGAATTTATAACTGTTTTTTTATGACACGGTGAAGTTAATTTCTATTAGAAAATGCTTTATTAAAATTATTTTAAGTGTGCAAAAGAAAACAGGAAGTTATGTACTTTCATAGTCATTTATGCCCTATACCTAAACTTGCTATCGCTTCCTTACACTACAAAGTTTTGTGGTAACACCTGAGTGTTCATGCAGTATTAGAGCTCTGCATTTTATAAAGACATTTATTTTTTGAGAACTGGGTTAAATTGTGTGAACAAACTGCTATGAATGAGAAAAGCCACTAAATATTTACTTGTTTTAACATCAAAATACAACTTTAAAATTGGTGAAGAAATCAAACATATTTATTCTGGCTAATACTACAAATACTAAATTTGAAGCGGATAAAGGTAGTTCAACCAAAATGCCAAGAGTGTGCTTTTATTTAGGAGTAGGACATTTATGCTGATGCAACTCCCACTGGATTTAAAGGCATAAAGACTGAAGAACTAGAGGCTTCACCCTTGCATAATTGTAACTGGTACTTGGTGCCATGCAGTATGCTCTAGAACCAGGAAATATATTCAAGAATAGAAGTCTTTACCTTCAAATTCAACAGAAACTTTCCAGTGCAAATTTTGAAGGTGGCGATGGAGCTTATGGCTATAGCAAGCTTTAAATTTGTCTTCAGGACATAGAGGGCAAGGCTTCTTTCCAGCTAAAAATGCAAACAGAAAGAAGAAATACATGAAACCTAACACCTGTATGATCAAAAGAGAGTAGGTTTGTCAATATTCCTGTTACTAAATTCTACTAATACATATTTGAAACAAAACAGAAGTTACTTACGTATATGCATATATTTAACTGATATAATTAGGGGAGGTTAAATGGATATTTTTAAAATGATGTTTACATCCCTAGTTTAAATGTAACCTAGATTTATGTAGCTTAATCTACTATGACGCAGAAGCATATGTGTATATATATGTGACTAGAACTAGATATGGGGCAAGTTGGTATTCTTTGTTTACCCCTTTGTATTTTGTATTGTTTGGTGCATATGTACTCTATTTATGTACAGTATCAGCACTTCTCTAATTCCAATTATTATATAGGTAAGTAACTTGTTTGTGTGTTCAAGTGTAGGTTGTGCATATAGTTCATGTGGCTTGAGAACCTAGTTCCGGGTGCATAAAGTTCAGGCCACAACAGAATTAAAGAACAAAACAGCTAAAATTGCACTTATCATATACTTGAGCAGCTTCTGTTTTGTTTCAAATATGCACTAGTATATATTACTAATATATTGTGTTATATTAACCAATAGCACATACCTAGTTTAGTGACCTCCAGCAAGAATGGCCCTGGCCTCTTATGCCTTCAGTGTGCACTTGCTGCTACACAGGTTGGGGGCCATGGGCATAGTCAAGCCACTAGAGAGTGCTGCCCAGCAGGGAAACCTTCCCCTTGTCCTCAGCGGAAGGAGCTAGGGCTGGGTCTGCAGATAGAGCTGGGGCTGCGGACCTCTTCTGTCCCCAGATCCCGCTGCCATGGAAAGGGAAGTGCCAGGCCCCACCACAGGAGTTGGGCAGGGCCTTCTCACCATAGCAGTGAGACTCCCAGGCCCCCGGTGGGTCTGTCCAGCCCCCTCTGCAAAGTGGCAGGCCTCAGGCAACAGGCTCCCTGCGCTTCCTGCCGTGCTTGTGCCACCATGGCCCAGACCCAGAAAGCTTGTCCATGTTGTGGGCTGGGCCCTCCCCAGCTCAGCCCAGGGAAAGGCGGGGGAAGGAAGGGGGGGCAGCCCCAGCCCTTGCCAGGCATGCTTATTCTTCCCCCTCCTGCCTGTGGCACTGGGGCCGTGTAGGGCCCGGCCCAGCTCTAAAGTGGGGCCGAGTGTGTGGCTGGCTTGGACTGAAAAGGCACTGTGGCAGCTGGAGCAGGCGACACCAGGTTTGAGGGCTTGCCACCAGCCCCTTGCACAGAGACTGCAGCCCCAGGGTCATCCTCAGGGGCAGCGGTGCAGTGAAGTGGTGCAGCCAGGATGCTGGGGAAGCATTACGGCTATAACAGGTAGTCTCCCAAGCTAGAGCTGCTGGGGTGCCAAAGGAACACTTCAAGGCCATGCTCACCATACAAGAAGGGGCTGGTGCACAACCCCTCAGACCCAGTGTTGCCTGCTGCAGCACCTCTTTGGGCTGAGCTAGCTGCACACTTAGCTCTGCCTCAAGGCTGGGCCAGGCCCCACATGGCCCCAATGCCATGGGTGGGAGGGGAAAGAACACAGTGGACCCGAGGAAGGCTGTCCCGCTGGGACTGGATGACCACAGGGCTGGGAGCCTCATCGCTGTGGTGGGAAGGATGTGGCGATGGGATCCAGGCACAGGAGAGGTCTGTAGCCGCAGCCTCATCCAGTGGATGGACAGTTGGGCAGCACCGCCTAGTGGCTTGGCCGTGCCAGCCACCCCACCACGAATGGCTCCTTGACCTGGGGTTCATGCAACGCCTGGTGCACAGTGAAGACTTAAGGGGCTAGAGACGTTGCTGCTGGAGGTCAGTAAACGGTAGGCAGTAAACAGTATAAATACAACTGTCATTTAACAGTTTACATCCCTAATTTAAATGCAGAACACAGTAAGTCATTCCTGTGGATATTGTATCTGCCTTTAAAATAGTCAAAATAGTTTCCAATTCTTGCTTTATTCAAGATGCTCCCCTTATCCATGTATTATCTCTTGCTTTATGGTAATATTTTAAATTCTGTGTAATGGGGATTACATCTTTTTCTTATGTATTGCAAAAGTGATGATCCAACAGAACTCCTGATCTATGACTGGGTCTCTGGGTGCTCCCCAATACAAATGATAATTCTATTTCAACCCAAACCACACTTGACCAATTTCCTCAAACAGTAATATGCAGGTTTCCCTTGCTTTATGCTGTACATAGATTCCTGGAAAATGGTGCACAACTCCAATTCACATAAAGGGAACCCACTATACAATGTAACAAATAGGGATACGTTCCAAGACCTTGACTGTACTGACCCCCCAGACCCATTTCTACCACTTTTACATGACAATTTTGGTACTCACCAACAGCAGACAGCTGGAGGAGATAAGTTAGTGGGTCACTTAGAAGCCATAATGAGAATGGCAACTATAGAAACACATGTTGCAGACAATGAGCGAGGAGCACAGATTCACACAGGAGACTATATTTTGGTGCATCACTCCTACAATGCACCGCAACAAAGCAGCTGACTGCGGGCTTCCACCACACCGATTCATAAGAGTGAATTTACCTCGTATATAACAAATTTTTGGTATAAAAAGGGTCATAGTTTCACAGTCTCTAGGGTCGGAAGGGACCTGAGCAGATCATCTAGTATGACCCCCTGCCATG
>NW_017728902.1:67224-73502 GCF_001723895.1 Crocodylus porosus
TATTGTCCTTAATCTGGGAAGCTAGTCCCAGTTCCATCTCTGCCTTGGCCTTCCTAAGTACCCCCCTACATCCCCAAGCAACTACAGAATAGTCCTCCCTGGTGATGACCTCTTCTTTCCATTGGGTGCAAGCCTCCTTTTTAGCAAGGAGACATTCCCAGATGCTTTTGGTGAGCCACGGAGGCTTCTGTGCTCTCCTGCTCCCTTTGATCCTCGTTGGGATTA
This sequence comes from Crocodylus porosus, assembly GCF_001723895.1. NCBI lineage: Eukaryota > Metazoa > Chordata > Crocodylia > Crocodylidae > Crocodylus > Crocodylus porosus. The sequence continues at coordinate 67,450 of NW_017728902.1, forward strand.
CCTTCCTTTGGGTCATCACATAAGAGCAAATTTGCACATACAGAACCCGCATAAAGCAAGGGAAACTTGTATCAAAGTAAGGTTGGGTTCAGAAAAGCAATTATGTATAATTGTTCCTTCTTGTACAACTGATCTTTCTTGCGTATTCAGCAGCATACTTAGTTACTGACTAACAGTATTTTTTTAATGCATGAGCCACGTGAAGTCTATACCACTTTAGACAATAAGCTAGATTTTTTATGACATACCTAACCAAGAACATTTTGAACTTAGCTTGACAGTCAGAAAAAAATAAATTCTTGAATCTCAGGGCTGAGGTTCAGGCAGTTAAGAAAAAGAGGAAAACAACTATATGACTGAGCACAAGAAAAATGAAAACTATCGAGACCCAGAGGGGCCCCAAAGAAATATTCTGAAAGTCTTTGTTTTAGTATTCCCATTATTCTTTACGGTCTTTTTTTATTAAAAAAAGAACAAAACAAAACAAAACAACCCCATCTGTCTGTCTCTTTCTCTCAACCTCCACAATTTTTTCATACACACATATACACACTTACTTGCCATTCAAAACCTCCAACATTTTTGGGTCATTTTGGTTTACCAGAGGTAAAAGTTCTAAATAAAAAGATTTCAGGCAAACCAGATCGTAAATAAATACTGCATGTTGTCTTTATTTAAAATAATCTATGTACATATGTGCCAAAATAAATTAGCTACCCATCTAGCACAACACCAGAAAATAAGAAGAGTTAATCCTGTTGACCTACAACTAGCGGTTAACACCAGTTCCTAAACAGTGCACACAGTTGACATGAATAATCATACTGTACTGACAGAGGAGAAAAACAGAATTGTTAGGGCCTTTAGTATACCAGACTGTACAGAGTGGAAATCGTGTTTCTCAATATGGGGATATCATAATTGAGTGCACTTTTTTAAAATGAAGCTTCCTAGACCTAAAGTTTCATAAACAATTAAGACAACAGAAATATATCTGGCAATGTTAAAAAAACAAATCAAAACCAAGAGATAAATTTTAAATACCTCCAACTTGAAGATCTGTGTTCGGGGATACAGCTGAAGCAAACTCACCCTCACTCAGATCAGCTAGTTTTTCTAGATCAGCAAGCTGTCTTTGAATTGAAATATGCTTCTCTAAAAAAGACAGATTATTCAAGTTAAAAAATGCTTCAAAATGGCTGTAATTTAATCTCCATTTTATATTGTTCCTGTTTGACACTTCAATTCTGATGTTAGCTGAGAGACTCCAGTGCCAATTAGAAAAAAATACTTTGCATTTTTCATCTTTCAATTATAAAGTGTTCTTGTCAGAACGGAATAATTTATGTCAGTATTAATCTTCTGTATTTGTTTCCTGAATTGTTGCATATCTTTCTATTTATGCTTTTTAAAGTAAGTGTTCAAAACCACAAGTTGAAGAACGTCTCAATTTCTAAACTTACCTAAATTTCTAGCATATTTGTTTTTACTTTGTTGATGCCTTTTCAGAAAGTGAAATCACTATATCCATGCAAAGCTGCCCTATGACTTGTTTGACAACCAAGAACATTGTAAGTGTATCTGTTCCATACTATTACAAGGCAAAGTTATTATTACAAACCTGACGCTTCAGAACCTGCGTACACTTCTTCTATTCTAGGGTTGGGGGGAATTGGGCAGGGGAAGGGGTCCGTACTCTCCTTGAATCAGTGATCCGTGATTCTCAACCAGGATGCCACAGCACCCTGGGGTGCCCTGTGATCCTTTCAAGGGTGCCATGGGATGTTACATAACGTTAGCACTGCTACATGTGCAAACATGATTCATAAGATAAACTCAGAGATTTGAAATATAAATTCATAGCATTAAAAATATTCTGCCCCATTGTGGTCTTTTTAAGTTTTTTGCATCAGAAGAACTGCTCTAGTACTTTTCTCTAGTCAAGAAGTGAAAACTAATAACTAGCAGTTTGTGAGGGGTGTCTTGAGTCTAGAAAAGTTGAGAACCACTGTTTTTACTGCATAATTGGTAAAACAGACTAGAGGCCATCAATTTCAAGGCTCCTACAATAACCCTGAAATGATTACTTCTTCTCAATATTAAAGCAACTATTAGGGTAGAAACAGAGTTTGGGTTTATCCCAGATCTGCCTGTACCCAGACTTTGAATTACATCAAGAACAGGTGCATTTACTCCTGAAGTTAGAAACAGATGTTGCTTGACATGGCATTTGTGCCATCATAAAAATTCTCTCCATGCTGGGCATTCCCCAGATCCCACGCAACCCTTCACCTCCTTGCTTGGACCCACAGCAACCCCTGCTTCACATGAAGACATGGCACACTGGGGATTTCCTGGGCCACATGCTCCCCATTCATCCTGGCAAGAAAACATAGGGTAGCAAGGAATGCAAGAAATCCCCAGGCAAGAAGAAAACATAGCCTGCTGTCCCACATCAGACCACTGCCTGATTATGGGTCAATGTGCAACCTATATTTTTCTAATAAAGCTCCCTCCATAGCTGATCCACTACATGTAGCCCCATCTGTCTTTACTTTCCCTCTAGCCCCACTGCCAATTATTTTGAAAAAAAATGTTCTCTCAGATACTTCAAAAGTACTTAATGTTGGACAATGGGCTTGCATGTCTGTAGGATCCCAGATTAAAAGGCTCTGTCCTTGTCTAATCTTTTCCCAACTACAGAGGTAGTCCAATAAAAGATCACGCTAAAAAATCCTTGCCTCTAGGCAAAACTGGTTTTACAATTCAGGATTTCCTAGCTGCTAATCCTCTGCTGAGATGCAATGCCCTTCTCTGTCCAGTATCATTTATTTGCACTAAAAGAGTAGAGAAGTGGCACTTACAAAGATGGATGCAGATCCTACTTCATCCAACAGCATAATTTACTATATGTTGGGAGGAATCTCAGAAGGAATTCTAGAAGTGTTGATATTGGGGGAGGGGAAATGGCATATCAATTAAAAGACATCTTTTAAATCTGGGGTATAAAAGGTTTTCTTGTATACCATATACTATGATTGATATTTTGCAACCTTTCTCCCTCCCCTACAGATTGCAGATGTTCTTGTAGTTTATTAGCAAACCTCTTGGAGAATCAGAAGATGTGTCCAAAATGCTATTGTCAGATTCCCTTAACGGCTCTTGCTCTACTACTTTGTCTTTGATTTCTGGCTCAGACACTTCCACATCTAACTTGCTGCCATCCACTTTTCCAGAGACAACCAATCCATCTAAAAAAAAGAACAAGACAAAAAAAAATCAGCTTTGTTTATATAACATTTTACTTGTGTGGAATCATTCAGTTTCCAAGCATTTAGTGCTTCCTATCATGCAAGAGGGATGGAAGTCACTTTGAAAAGACAAACTGTTTACTCAGCAAATCAGAGAATAATGTCAGGGTGACTACATCTCATTTTTGCAAAACCACCATGAATATGCATCACCCCAGGCAGAAAAATGTGCACACAAACTCTTAACACAGTCAAGAGAGCAAATATTAACAAGATACTAATTATACTTTACCCACCTTACCTTGTCAAAAAAATTAAATGATTTTCCTTTGATTAAGTATGTTACAAAACTACTACAGGGTACTAAGTGAAACCTGGATAAGCAGAATGACTATTTTGGACTGAGGACTTTCACTAGAAGGATCTAGGCAAAAATTGTCTGACTTGGTAACAATTTTTCCCTCTTTTCTGCCACTTTAAGATAGAACTTACAAAATAGTCCAGAAAAAGGAAAAACATCTGTTGTAAATAGGGTTCCCTTTGATTTACTCCTTACTTCTTAATAATATTTTCATTGTGTTCAGAATCCTAAAGGAAAACACATATATGTTTGAACTTGTTCTTTTGGGTGTGTGTCTTTATGTAAAGCGGAGCAAAGACAATACCCCTGACGATTAAATCAACTTGCTTTCAGGCAAGACTTAAAAAATGTGCATCGGAAATGAAAACATTAATATCTGACAAAGTTTAGAAAACGATTTTTAAAAACTGCAATTCAACATAAATAGCTAAATGGCTTAGAGTGCAAAATATAACAGCCTAGAGATATAAAGAGAAGGATTAATTTGGAGACCGAAACCAAAAATTTCGGTCTGATGGGAGAGGAGCAAAGGACAAACAATCGTTTCCTAGCTTAAAAGTAGCTTGATAACCAGCAAGTTATGTTTCACTTTTGGTAGTACAGAGTTCAGATAGAGAGACACTGCCCAGCTGTTTGGGTAGACATTTTTATATAGCTTATAAACTAAACAAAAATAGAGGGAACAAAGGAGAAGAAAGGAAGAATTTGTTAAAAATATTATTAGAAACCATATGAAGCATGTCTGAGGCTGAACAATTTATTCTGAAGGATCCAAGGTACAGGTTATGGCAGTAAAAATATACAGAAAGATATGGCAAACTAAGCTGTTAAAAGATGCTTATTTTTGTATGTTGTGAGGTAAGATTTAAGAACTAGCATTTAAGTAGGATGTTTAATTTAAAAAAAAAAAAGGCATCCAAGATAAACCAAGGGCAGGAAAATAAAAGATTACAACAAATTCACAGAAAGTATGCTAAGAATTCCTGAACAACTTATGCAAGGAAGACCAAATAAAATTAATGACAGACCCCAACATATATAAAAAGGACTCTATGAGAAAGGAATCATTTTATTTATGTTCTGTAAGTAAGTAAGTTCATGTATTTAAATCTCAGGTGCATACCTCTGAATTTAGACAGAGGTATTTTATAAAAGTTAAACTGGAAATACAATGATTAAAGAGGGAACTTTAGAGAGAGACAGAGCAGAGAATCAACCAAGTGGCTGACTTAAGAACATCAACCAATGAGACAGTCTTCCTTGGCTTTGACAAAGGAAATCCAGATTTATAAAGATCTTAAGGAGAACAAACATGAAAAAAGATTAAATTTCTGACTGTGCCTATAGCAGGAGAACAGAAAGGAATGCGTGGCCCTGCTACCTTGTGTTCTGTCTGTCTTATGTATGCTCTGTGCCTTCAACCATAAATAAGGAAAGAAATGGCATAGTAGCTACAAGTGAGAGTACACAAAGCACCATTTTTGGGAAAATCTAAGAATATCAGGATGCTGGCCACTTGCTGTGAAATGTATGGCACTGCATGGTGGGATACATTTCCTGGTGCAGGTTTGTATTGAAGTAGGGAGAAATCAGTTTCCACCAGACTGGTTAAAGCAGAAGTGAGCAGAACATCCTGGGTCAAGTTTCCATGCCAGATGTGTCAAACATACAGCCTGTGCCCTGGACAGCCCCTTGGTGCAACATGCCGTACAGGGTCCAGCCTGGGCGCTGCATGCACTGCTCGCAGTCCTGATCTGGCCCGGAGACTCTCATCCGGGTCACAGTCCCGATTTGGTCTGTAGAGTCTTATCTGGCCCATGGGGCTGGATGAGTTTGATGCCTCTTCCCTGTGCTACACAGGGTCAGGAGCATGAGGACAGCATGCTCATAAAATAGATTTCCACTCAGCATGGATGGTGGTCAGTCACTGGCAGGGTGCAGGGAGAGAACTGGAGTCAGAGGCTCTGGACACTCTGTGGACACTGCTGCTGCTCCTCGGCAGTCTTGAGACGTCCAGCCAACGGGACTGTCTTCCCTGGGACAGACTCTGACTCAGGCAGGCGGGGTGCATTTGCACCCAGGACTAACCAAGGAAGATCCCCATCTGTGCCTGTCAGACGACAGAGAGGGGCAGCGACGCAGCACCAGGCTCCCGAGCAGCAGCTCGCCTCAGCCGGGCGACAGGGCGCGCGGGAGGAGGCGGCGGCCAAGGAAACCCCAGGGACCGCCCTTGGGCTCCAAGGGCGAGGTGGCACCTGTCCGCCCGCAGGACGAGAGGCTGAACACGGAGACGGCCCGAGGGGGGCAGCGCCACTGCAGGCCTGGCCCCCCCCAGCGCCGGGGACCCCTGTCAGCGCAACGCCCGGGGCCTTACTCATCTCTCCGGCCTCCTCCTCCTCTTCCTCCTCATCTCCGTCCTCTTCGTCCTCGTCCTCGTCCTC
>NW_017728902.1:73602-116554 GCF_001723895.1 Crocodylus porosus
GGGGCCGCAGCCGCAGCCGCAGCCTCCTCAGCGCGGAGGGCGTGGAGAAGGGCGGGGCGAGCATTGAGAGCCGCCTCCGCAGCAAAGACAGAGGCGCCCGTGGCCGGTCGGGGAAACTACACCTTCCAGCGTGCAGAGCGTCAGCCTCCAGGGAAGCTACACCTCCCAGAGTGCACTGCGGCCGCCGGCAGGAAAAAAACCAACAAACTACACCTCCCAGCGTGCATCGCGGCCGAGACACCGGGGTTGGGGGAGCGCCTTCGGCCTCCAGGATGCACCGCGGCGAAGTCCCTCGGCCTAGCAGTTGCGCTGGCGCGAGGCCGGCGGGTCCTGTTGGGAAGGCGGTGGGTGCGAGGGCGCTGGGGCGAGCTTGCGCGGGCGGGGGCGGCACCTTGGCCTCTGTCTGGGGGTGGGGGGCAAGGCCCTTCTCAGGGCGGGCCGGGGTGTTGTTGGGGGACCTGCCCTAGGGGTCCGCGTGGAGGGGCTCCTAGCGCAGCCCCGCGGCAGGGACGCCTCTCCCTGTCCTGCCCCACCCTTCCCCGGCTCTAGTTTACCGGAGTTTTAGGTTGAGGAAACAATCCCGAGCAGAAAAGCTTCTAAATTCTTTTCTAACTGTTTCCGAGGCCGGTCGCTGTTAATGATGCGCCTCTCTTGATTATTATTAGTCAGTGTGCTAGAGGCGCAACTAGACAGTTGCAAAAAAACTTTTCTCTTTATTTGCATGCTTTCAGCCACGCACTCCCTTCTTCAGTGAAGGAAAATGCAAAGTTTGTAAAATTTCTCCCGTGTAGAACTGTAAATTCAATTTTCACAGGTGAGTGGTGTGAGATCTCTTGGCTGGAAAAGTTCATTTATCATTTTATGCAGATTAGGCTTGGATAAAAGTTGGAGCAGTCTGTTTACCTCAGGTGTTAGGGGGCAAGCAGGATATTGAATAATGCTGCTTTCTTGTTAGGATGTTGTTATACTTTTTTCAGCGTGAGCTGGAGGAACTGCCTTGCCGGAAAACCTCTTGTTTTTCTCTGGCTGGGAGTGGCTGGCAAAGCCTGTGGCTTTTTTTGTTTCGTGAAGGATTGTGCAGTGGAGGATGCTTGGCTCAGGCGCTACCTGCTTTCTTTCCTCTGCACATACTGCTCCCCTCACTAGATAGACACAGGCCTTTTCACACATCAGGGGAGGCGGCACCATACCTAGACTCCTAGTGGTCTCATGGTGAACTTTTAATATCAGGCCTATTTTCACCAGAGAGAATGATAATTATAAAAGAATTAACATGTTGGGGGGCGCCCTTTCTGTCTGGGCCCCAGGGGCAGCAACTTAGTTTACTCACGCTTGTGTTTGGTCCTGAGGGTAAAGCCCCCCTTAGTATTAGGGACCACTAGTGATGTGTTACAGATTCCTTTGGACAAATAATAATGACTAATTAAGCACAGGCTCCTGGGCTTCTCACAGACTGGATTCTGCTCACAAGCATACAGCATTAATCTCTGGCTGCCTGAGCTGCTGTATTGGCACAGCTCCATCATTCAGGAACCTAATACTGCTGCTGCTTTTCCTCCCCAGTTTTGTTGATTTTAGTCCGGGGGTGACTAAAAGCTCCGACTTTGGTGCCAGGTAAAACTAAAGGGGAGTAGAGCAAAATCCCTGGTTTCAGCAGCCATGTCAAAATGGGGGGGGATATACACTGCCATTGCAGGGGCTCCAGCAGCCACAGCAATGAGTCTCATGGGCCATATCTGTCCATGTTATGAGATTTCAGTAAGAATTATTGTGTGACTGTTCAGAATGTGTGCTCACTTTAAGTAGTGTTAACTGTCTCATGCAAGAAGGCCCTAAAAAAAAATGCCTCCTTTCTACCCCTTCTGCCCCCTCCTCCCCAAGTCCTTCAGAACCAAGGGTTCAACAAATTGCCAACTGCTCAAATCACAAGCAAGACTTTATGGGGGAGGATAAGGCAAGTTGTAGCATTTCTTAAGCACTTAATACACATGCATACACCACATTCATACCTCAATTTCTATTTTGCGCTGGTATACATTACCTGACTTATCAGTACTCAGATCAACTTAGTGGCCAGCCAGATTGGACCATCAGGAGCCCAGCTCCTACTCATGATCATCTCATCAGAAGAACCAGTGCTCCAGGATGACATGCAGAACAAGACACACACACACACGCACACAAAAAAATCGATACGTCTTGCCCCATCTTTTATAGCCTTGTCAATTCACCCAGTCCTCTGGGCTTTTGCTGTGTTATCACTGTGTTCTTTCTTGAAGGTCGACTGCCATTGTTCTTTTGGTGTTCTGGAGAGGATTCTTCCTGTTTGGTCTTTTATCTGTCTGCATTTTTCAGCCAGTTGCTAGCTGATGTTTTCCTTTTCCACAGATAGACTTTCACCCCTTCTCTCACATAGAACATACAAAAGTCGAACACTTATGTCAAGCTGCAGAACAATACAAAATAGAGTTTAAGGCAGTGCAAAATGTACATAAAATTAAAAGTAATAGACAGTCTAAGTGTATAACATACTCCTGTTACCTGACTCCAGGTAACCTTTCTTCACACTACAGATGATACCAACTGTCTTCACTTCTCATAGGTCTTGATCTTCCATGAATCTGGCCATCCTTCCTTCTGTGATTTTACTTGACTGCTGTCCCTTAAATTCCTGGGAATTCTCTTTTCCGTCTTTCATATTTTTGCAGATGTCTTAATCTTGTGCTGTGCCTGCATTCCCTTCTGACCTGAAGAAGAATGCATTGCATTTGAAAGTTTGTCTAAGTCTATTGCAACTGTGCAGCTGGTCCAATTCTAGATCTCGCCCACAAAAATCCTGGGTTCTTGCTAGGGGTGTACTAATAAAGATTTTTTGGGCCGTTATGAATGGTCAATTTATTGACCAGCCATATTGACTGATCCAATTGCTGATATGCAGCCCAGCAGCTTGAAGAGCAGTGTCTGGCTGGTAAGTCTGATGGGGGCAAGAGGCATTTAGGAGGGATGGGGGGATTGAGGCCCCCACAGTGAGGGAGGGAGTGGAGCTGGGGCTAGGGCAGGGGCAGAGGCAGGTGCTGCACAGGTGGGGTGGGGCACGGGATGGAGCTGGCAGCTTGTCCAGAAGGTGTATGGGGGCAGCTTCTGCCACTGCGTGAACCCCCAGGGCAGCCATGGGGGGCATATGCCCCCTGGATCTGTGCGTGAGATGAGGGTGGGCCAGGGGCTATACCAGTCTCTTCCCAGTGGCTGTGCTTGGGGTAGGGCAGGCAGTGGTGGTACTGGGAGGGGGGTGTAGGGGTCCTACAGACACCCTAAAATTTGCTGTAGCTCCCCCCCCCCCCGGTACCTGCCCTGCCTGGGTAAAGTGGAGCCTCCAGCCCTGTGTGCACAATAGCAGCCTGCCTTTGCCCAGTGCACAGATCTGGGGGTCGTGCTCCCCCATGCCTACCCTTGTGGGTGTGCGCAGCAGCGGGAGCTGCCCCCTGCACCCCTGGACAAGCTACTAGCTCTGTCCCACGCCGTGCCCTGCCCCAGCCCCACTCTCTCCCTCATGCCCCACCATGCCCCTTCCCCTCAACAGACTTACTGGTTGGACACTGCTCTCCAAGCTGCTGGGCTGCACTCCAGGCCGCATGCGTGCTGCAGCTGTACGCATACACGTGGCATTTATCAGTGACATTATCAGCCAATAAAAGCCAATTGCCAATAATGTCAATTATGAGGATATGGACCAATGTATTGGTGCACTTCTAGTTCTCAGATAAAATACAAGTGCTGATTCATGAGAAGGAGTCTGGGTGAAAGGAAGTCTAATGCAGAGTGGGGTTTTTACCCTCAGAATTAACAGCTTTTATGTAGTGTTTAAAATTTACACTGATTTTTTGGGAGGTCCTTTGCAGGTTTAGGTTTATTAACCACCTGTGAAAATGAGGTACATGGAGTCCCAGCAAACAGTTGTGTGGTACCAGTGATTTACTGTTTCTTTTGTTTTAAAGGTTACTGCTTCACCAGTCAACCTTGTGCAACTGCTGACAAGCTCCTATTGATTGTGGAAGCAAACAGCTTTGTGGCTTGTCCTTAATTTGGCAAATTAAGTAGGTTGCAGATTGTTTCATTACAAACAGTCTGTGCTTTACTATGTTGGAGACATAATTTTGCACTACTACTAACTAACATTATTTTCCTTAGGGTTTTGAGATGTCTAAAAAGAAACCCAAAAAATCTAGCCGGGAGGATGGTTTGGATGACTTGGACAACAAAGTAAGAAAAATAATGTATTTTGTGAAAATATCATATCTTAATAGCATTTAAATTTTGCAGGTTGTTTCACAGGAGAATGAACTGGAGATTGAAATGAGAGATTATTTTTCATTTTTGGTTTGCTAGAAATGATCCAGGACAGAGTAATGGTTCTGGGAGCTTTGTTGTGAGCTTGGGCTGAGGCTTTGTTTATGTGGCATACTTGACCAGCAAAATACTCCAGTGTTGCAAACGTATATGCTAATGGAAGTTGACCCAGCATTAGGGACCCTGATGTAGATGGGACACAGGCTGCCTCAAGCCTTATAACCTACAACAGGGTTGTCTAACTTGTAAGATATGTTTTCCCTCCCTTGATGCGCTCTGGTAGGCATCCCGTACCATGTGCCCTGCCCCCGCAACACTTTGCTGTGCCATGCAGGCTTGCTTCCTCTCTTCTCCCTAGCCCTGCAGCCCACATTGAACCATGCTCTGGCAGTAGCTGGAGCAGTGAGAGCACTGTGGGCCTCAGCTTACCTCCTCGTGGGCCACATGCAGGCTGTGAGTTGAACAGCCCTGAGGTACAGCATAGATCAGATTAGTTTTGTGCAGAGTTGTGTCACTGTTCTTGAAACGCAATGTTGGGCAGCCTCTTCTGCTACAGCTGCTGGAAGAACTGAACTGAAATTAAATAAACTAACAGCGCTTTACTATAAATTCAGTGCATTCCTGTGCTGAGCCCCATGCGTGCCCAGAAGAGGCTGCATCTCAGTTGGACCCAGCTTGCTCGATATCTGTATAGATTGGGTGCTTTAGTGGGGCTTTTTTGCTGCTTTTAACTAATAGCTGATTGACTCAGCTTTAGATAAAAGTGCCAAAAAGCACTGCTGATGCACCTAATCTATAGCATGACTGCAGAGCTTGGTCAAAGTAATGTGCTGCTGCTTCTGGTAAAGCGCTTTTATTTATTTATTTATTTATTTTGCAAACAGTTATTTTGCAAAATGTTTGCAAACATTTTATGTGTATAACAAGTGCCAGGGTCTGGCTGGGATGACCCTGGTGGCCACACAGCTCCTCCTCTACTTTGGCTCAAGGGCACCCTTCATATTCTCTCACTTGCCATGCCTGCCTTTCTTGGAATTTTATAGAATGTGAAAGGGGAGGTGCCAAAGGTTCTAGATCAAGCCTCTGTATCACTGCCAGCAGCTCCCTCCTGGATCCCACTGGTCCCAGTCCTGCACCTGCACTAGGTGGGCCCTCTTGGCTTGTTTGTGCCTCCAGGGCACCTGTTGTCTTACAGGTTGTTTGTGGCTTCTGAGCTCCCCTGAAGCCATGTCCATGCCTTGCAGATGTTAGCATTCAGTCACTCTTCTTGTTTGGGCTTTGGCCTTCATAATCTTTTCTCTTGCTGGACCCTCTAGCCCAGGCCCGCTACCTGACCTGCCTTCTACGTTCCAGCCTTTGTCTCACCTACTTTGGCACTGCACCTCCCCCCCCCGGACTCTTCCACTGCCCCCCTTGGGCACTGCTGGGACTTCCTTTATCCCTCCCATTGACTGGAATGATACTCCCATTTCAGTCCACTGGTATAAACTATAATGCAGGAATAAGCCCTCTGGTTATAACAGATTCCATACTGGGTTTGAACATAAAACATCAGTTCCTTGGTTGTACCACAAACTCCACTCCACCCTGAGTCTGATTCCCCTGTATGCAAGCAGTATTCTACTTGCATTTTCCCAAGGTAGCCCAGGTGTCAGTCAGGAACTCCTCTATAGCCTGTCAGCTCAGGAGCTCTTTTCTCTGCACCTTGCCTGGCCAAACTGCCTGTCCTGGCTCAGGCCCTAGGCATATATGTTCCCTAAGCCCCTGTACTTTTCTGGTCAGGTGACTTCTGCAGCCACCCACAAGTTCTGGGCTTGATGGAACAGCCAGTCTGCCTTTCCTCCTGCGGCTACCCCTTCTTAACTGCCCGAGGTCCATCTGCTGCACCCTCTCTCAAAGTAACAGGAGCCCTAAACTCCCTGTTGCAGTGTGGCCATATCTTGTACATATGGCCATAATATCTAGGGGTGCACTGATAGACATTTTGGGGCCTGATATAGATAGCTGATATTTAAGGAGACATATCGTCCGATACCAGTCTGATTTCTGATACAGCTGCCTCCAGCTGGAAAGTCTGGTGTGGTGGAAGGAGAGCGGGGAGGGAAGGGGCATGGGGGAGACAGGTCAACGGCCCCCAAGGTGAGGGAGGGGGCAGAGGTAGGTGCTGTCTGGGGAGAGGGGGCCAAGTCACAGCTTGGGGGAGCGGGTGGTTCCTGCTGCTGCTTGCACCCTGGGAGGGCTTGGGGTAGGCGGGGGATGTGTGCCCCCCGGATTGGGGCGGGGTAGGCTGCAGCTGGGTCTGTGCAGGGCTGGGCCTGGAATGGGTGTTGGCAGCACTGGGATGATGCTGTATCCATCCCAGATTTCACCACCACTCTGCTCCCAGCGCTGCCACCACCAGCCACCCGGTGCATCCCTGGCTTAGTGCCCTGCTTCCATCCACATGCTGGTAAGAGTCATGGCTGGTTGTGGTGGCGCTGGGAGGGGAGCAGTGGCAAAATCTGGGGTGGATGCAGCATCCTCCCAGTGCTGCTGGCGCCTGCCCCAAGCCCAGCCCCTGCCAAGAAGAGCCCTTGCTGCAGCCTGCTCCACCCTGCCCTGCGCAGATCCAGGGGGCACGTGCCCCCACTCCCCTATCAGCCGCAGCTCCGCCTCCTCCCCCCCACCGCACTTGGGCAGTTCCTGTCCCTCCCTTACCATGGGTGGCATTGATCTGCCCCACTTTCCCCCAAGCCCCTTCCCTACCACCACAATGGACTGACCAGCTGCAGGCAGCTCTCCATGTTGATGGCTGTGCTCCTCGCTGCCTGAGTGCTGCCCCCATTGGGCTGATTATCTGATACAGCCAGTTTTCTTTATATTGATACTGATCCGGTATTGGACCGATGTATCAGTGCACCTCTAATATCTTCTAGATTAGATAGAAGCTTTATTTGGAAGAAATGTGTGTTTTTATATAAAAATGTATGTCTGTACTTAAAATTGTGGCTTACTCATAGGATGTTGGATACACGTGAATGAATTGTGACTATATCCAGTCTTTTGAAGTCTTTGTAACCTGAAGTCTGTTTATATGCCTCTTTCTTAAGTTCCTTATGTTTCCTCAGAAATTAAAGGCATATTCAACAGAAATAATTATAGTGGAGCAGGTTAGCAGCTTCTTTCATAGGCTGCCTATACACATGCTTGTGTGGGGGAGGAGGAATTAGACTGGTTCCCAGATAGCCGCTTTAAATAAATGGCTCACTGTCGCATGCATTAAGCACTGCGTGTTTCAAAATGGCTGCAGGACTTCAGTGAAGACTTTAGATAAAGTGCCTCCACGGCCATTTTGAAACATGCAGGAGCCTCAGGCATGCAGTGGCGAGGTGATCCTGGAGTGTTCTTATTAGAACCTGGGTTAATCGAATCAGCTCTGACGCATTCTAATTAGAACATGAACAAGCATGTGTATAGGCACCCATTGATTGCTGGTCCAAATTTTAGTACATCTAGTACCTGTTAATTTTATCAAGATATTTTTATTTTACTGCAATTCAGTGATTTCTAACATATAAAAAACTGTTTTTTGCTTTCAGAAATCTGGAGGGACAGGAATTTCTAATAGTCTTAAAAAAGGGAAGCTAGAATTTCAAAGGTAAATGCATACTTTGTTCCTAAGTATAAAAACAAATCCATGAGATAAATTATTATAAATAAAAATGTTGTTTGACTTGTGTCAGACCATGGGACCTTTTCCAGGGTAGAACATTTGTCCTTGTATTCTTTGATAAATTTAGCTTAAACCAGTCAAGTTATGATGACATTTGGGAGATTAGGGTGTTAATTTTTTTTTAATCTTCATAAATGCATGCTACTTTACTTTAAACAGTAGAACAGTGACATTATTCCATTGGTTCTCTGTTCTTTTCTTGTTCTCTCCATTTTGAGTAGTGGATTTCTTAATAGCAATGGGCACCTATACACAGGCATTGAGGCTGCTCCAGCACGTTGTAATTACAGTGCATCAGAGTGAGTCCTCTGGAGTGTGATAATTACTGTGCTCCAGCAGACTCTAGTGTCACATGTATCAGCATCCCTGTGCTGAAAAATGGTGGCAGGAGCACTTTAACTAAAGCTCATTTGATGAGTTTTAATTAAAGCATCTCTGCTGCCATTTTTCAGCATGGGGATGCTGATGCACATGATGCTTTGGGTGCTTTAATTAGAGTGGTTCTTGGATAAGTGGCCACCTGTGTATGCTGGCCAGGGCTGGGGCTAGGACCCTTGGTGCTTGTGGGTGGGAGCGTGGTGTAGGCTGTCCTGTGAGGGAGCAGGCAGGGCTGCGGGGGTAGATTTAGGCCAGATAGGGAACAGAGAGAGGAGAGGGTGTTAGATCACATCTGCATGGCACCACCTGGGTGAGCTCTGTTGACATTCCCCCTGTGGTGGGCTAGCAGGGGGTGCTCCTGTGCTGAGCCACCCACCTCACTGCGGCCAAACACCTTCCAGGTTCCAAGTGCCTCCCTGGGGCGCCTCGCATCTGGCCAACCCCCTTCCTGGAGCATGCCCGCTAGCCTGGGGGTAGAGATGCCACCACCCAGGGACGGGCTTGATTCTGGCACAGTCTCCCCTGGGAAACAAAGGCCTAGCAGCCCTTGAGTGTACTTGACTCGCTTCAAGATCTCGGGGTGCTTCCCTCAGCCAGAAGCACAAATAGTGGTCTCCCTTAGTCAGCCGTACCAAGGGGACCCCAAGGCATTATCTAGACCCACTCCCAATAAGTCTCCCATGCTAGGTACAAAGGAGAACTTAATTGGTTACACGGAGTAGGGTTGGATTAGGGTACAGAGTTGAGTAGGATCAGAGAAATCCCATAGAGAAAACAGGGTGGCTGGAGTAGCCTTTGATCACGCATCTGAGTTACTGCAAGGTATATATCTAGTTAGATCTCAGGTAGCTTACTCACAAGTATCATCCGGAGGCAGATGGAGATTCCCTCTGGAGGCAGGCAGTTCCTTGATCATGAGTTTTGAGAGAGGGAGAGCAAGTTTCAGATGGTCCAGCTCTTCTCTCTCTCTGAGTCTTCCTCATGGCTGGTGTCCCTTCCTCCTGGGCAGTCTTTAACTTATATAGCCTGTATGACCGCATTTAACTGGTCCAGTGGAGGCCAGCACTTGTTGGCTGTCAGTCAGCCAATTTGAAATGCATCGCTGGTTGCTGGGCAGTCTGGCAGTCTGTAGCCCACTAGAGAGCCAAGCTTCTCACCTGGGTATGTGATACCAGTCACATAGGTAGAGGGAGGAGGTTTCTCCCCTCCTGCAGGAATATATTTAGCTCAGGTTACCTAAAGAGATAGGGTAAGGTATGTACCCTCTGCAGGGCCTATATAAACCAAATTGTCACAGAGCAGAGTTTTTGGGGAGAAACAGAAGTGGCCTTCTGCCACACTAAATCTGCATGGCACTACCTGGGTGAGATCTGTTGACATGGCCTCTGTTCCATTCCCTTCCTCTTTCAGCCAGGACCCAGCATGTGGGCAGCCCCCCCCACCCCGCTGCTCCACAGTATGCAAAAGTTAAGATTTTATTTTGTGCTGTTATGCAATCACCTCTATATATACTACTCCAAAACCACCCCCCAACAAACCTATAAGTCAGGAGAAATATTATTTTTTAAATAAAATTTAAGATATGCTGTAGTAGATGTTTGATTTATAGTATATGATTTCTGTTAGGCCCCAGCTCCATGTGATGCCTAATGACTGGGGAGACAGTGGGTTGGTGCACACATTGCTTCTTCCAACAGCTTTATTGAAAATGGAGGGAGCTTCAGGCAAGCTCCAGCAAACCGGGGAGCAGCCATGAACTTTAGTTCTTTTCATATTTATACACTGTGGTTTATGCTTATTAACATTTACCCCACCTTTGTCCTTCCTTTGTTCCACCCTTATTCCTTCCCATCTTACGGTCTGCCTCTGTTTACTGTTTATTTAATTAGCATGGAATTACCTATGCATTTCACTTATTTACATGTCTTTTTGCCATGAACGCATACCTAAGACCCTGACCCCTGCTTCTTTCATTCACTTGTGGTCTCTTGCTGATTTCTTCACCATCTCCAAGGTCTTACTTATGCTTTATCTCCTGATGATAGCTGGTGGTCTGCATGCTGTTTTTCTTACACAATGATCTATATATCATATAACAATACTGTATTGTTAGGAAAATGCTTGCCTAAACATTTTGCAATGTTACTTTTAATATACCATTCTGCCTTGTGGTTAGCAGCTTGCTAGGCC
The DNA here is from genome assembly GCF_001723895.1 of Crocodylus porosus. NCBI lineage: Eukaryota > Metazoa > Chordata > Crocodylia > Crocodylidae > Crocodylus > Crocodylus porosus. The sequence goes on from NW_017728902.1 coordinate 84,230, forward strand.
ACAGGTTATAGTCTTTTATTCAGTTGCAAATCTCATGCTCCCCAGGATCCAAATGCTGTTACCCTAACAATTTTTTTATCTATAATTTGTTAAAATAATATCTTCTGAAAGATTGTGTATGCAGCCCTCAACAGCTCACCAGAACTCATTAAGTGTCCCATCAGCTGAAATAATTGTCCATCCCTGCCCTAGAGCTAAGCGGCTTGGACATAGCCTCGCTGTAGGTATCTTACCCCTCTGCAGTGAGGCAAGTGCAGGCATGAGAGAGGTAGGTTTCAAAATGGTTTACAATAATTTATACATTTTTAAAAAGTAAAAACATCATTACTCTAAAATGTAGCACTTCAGATTGTTTGTTTACTGTAGACTTAACTATGAAAGAATTTGTGCAGAACTGGAATTGTTAGACATAAATAGGTAGGCTAATGTCACACCCACACTGTAACCAGCGCTGTACATTCTGCAGTGCAGTGCAGATGGAATCTAGCTTCTGTGTGGTTAAACTTCAGCAGGCCGTGTACAGCTCAGAAATGTGGTTGAAGTGCTGTTCAGTCTCATCAGTGCAGCAAGACTGAACTTTGTTTCTGCACCATTGAGGGCACTATTATGTTATAATCCCTGGAGTTAGTAGCTGGTACCATACAGACAAGATCTGCCAGCATTAGACAGCTAGCACAGTTGTACACGGTGTAAAATAAGTAAGACTGTTGTCACTTTTCAAGGACAGCTTGCTATGAATTCATTGTAAACTAAAGAAATTCCAAATTCAGACAGCCTGGATTATAAATGTATAGTAATAATTGTATACAGACCCCCTTAGTTTTTGGTTCTGTTGCCTTAGGTATAGTGTCACAGGGCTGTTCAGCTGGCAGCCTGTGGGCTCCAATTTGCAGCCTGTTGGCTTCTGCTGCCTTTACATCCTCAGCTTCCAAGGCTTCCCCCATAGGTCTGGGTGTCACTCCCTACTGTTGTTGCTGCCTTCCTGTATTGTCTATTCCTGCTACTGCTGTTGCTTCACACCCTAGGGCTACAGGAAGCTCCAAGCTCTGTCTCCCTCTCTCAGCTTCAACTTCCTGCCATGCCCATGGGGGTGGGGCAGTGTGGCTTGCAGCTGTTTACAAGTTGAATAGCCCTGCTGTAACATGTGTGTTTATAATTATAATGTGACTTTTGTGTTCCACTTCCATAGATTCAAAGTCGATAATGGCATGAAAGAGAAGCAAAACCAAAGTTACGTTTCACAAAGCACTGATGAAAGATTTCAGAGGGAGTCTTCAAACAGTACCGAAACCACCAATGATTCTTCAATCCTGTCTGGGAAGCGTGGGAGGATAACTATACAATTTAAGCATAAAGACACTAAACATGAAAAAAATGCCTGTGATTCTGGTATGGCCCCTGATAGCAAGAAAAGCTGTAACAAAGACCAGCACTTTGAGGGAAGAGGAGAGAGAAAGATACGGCCTAGTTTTGCTGTCCAAAAGGACAAGCTAATGAAGAAGAAAAAAGAGAAAGCTGAGCTCAACAAACTGAAGGCTAGAGTTGAGCAGACTATGTTGGAAAAGTTCACGACTGCTGCATGTCAGCCTCATCTACTAAGAAAGAAGTCTCACAGCTCAAAAAAATGCAGTGATGATTTCAGAATTCAAAAAAAGTCTTCTACCTTTCCAGAGACTAAGGTTGATGGCCCCCCCAGTAATGCATCGGGCTCATCCTTTGCAATATGTAAGGAAGAAAGTCTAGGAAGCGGCAAAGAATTAGCTAACAAAAATCATAATGCCATTAAATATAAACCATCATGTTATTCAACTGAAATACCTAAACGATGGGAATATCATAAGCAGACAAAACAGCAGGCTGAGTCCAGCAAAACTGCTGGTACTTCAGAGACTGAAAAAAGGAACCTTGAAGTTAAACCATTACATTTAAAACAGGTGAAGTAAAAAGACTCTGGCTATTTCAGTAGTAAATAAATGCTTGTTTTATGATAGTTTCAGCTTTATATCTGAATTCATGTTGGTCTGGCCACAATTAAGATTAATTTGAGCCTGATTTAATCCATGGGATTCTCAGCTGAATTTGCACAAACTGAAATAAACACACTGGTGATATACATCAGGGTTGAACTATAGTTGTAGATCAGCTTCAGGGCATCTTGTTAAACCTCTGGTGACTTGTGACCCTGAATTGATTAAAAGGTTTTAATGTTTCTAAAAGGGCTTTTTTAAATGTAAGTGTTTGTGTCTCCTGCACTCTGATCTCATTAGACTAATAGTCTTTTTTTACTATGTCAAACAAATTCCTCAACTTTTTGTCATGCTATTGGAAAACTAGAATACATGAATACTAATTTTCTCACCAAGTCAGAGAGAATATTTTTTTAGTTATCTATTTGATTTGTTAAATTCAGAATCAGTAAGTTCTCTAAAAGTTTTGTATTTGTACCTTCATTTCTCTCTACAGAGCTTTGAAGTTCCATGTTCTTCTGCCTCCCCTGAAGCCAGTCAGAATTCAGAGACAGACCAAGAGGTTAGTAATTCTGTAGCAGGGGCGGGTAATTATTTTGGGCAGAGGGCCGCTTACTGAGTTTTGGCAAGCCATCGAGGGTCACATGGCAGGCAGCCCAGGTCAGGTAAATATTAATTTTCTACATATCTTCAGGACCTCATAGGCTGGATAAAATGGCCTGGTGGGCCGCATTTTGCTCACCCCAGTACTATAGTATTTTTGTTAAATATCATGGTTGTTGAAATATGAATCTGAGGTCATAAAATTCCTTGGATGATGTTCTACATTATTGGTGTGGTATCTTTTATTCCTGATGGCTCTCTTTGCCCTCAAGTACTAATACAAACCCAGTTAGAGGTTGTTTTTTTTCAGGAAGTGCTTGATAGAGGCATACTTACATGTCATAGCTTCGTTTTTCACCTTCTATTGGCTGTGGGGCCTTGCATTTATATGTAGACCACAACAGCTTTATTTTCCAACATCTGTTTAGTTTTTCAGTGAAGATGGACAACCATTTCTTAAGAATTGTAGTTAGCAGGGAATTTTCAGCCAATGTAGTCAGGAGAAGAACGAGCCTATCAGCTTCATACAGAAATGTGGCTGCAAATTAAATTTGGACTTTACATATTTGGGTATGTGTTGCAGAGTCTCTTTTTTTTTAACAATAGATGCAGATAATAGAAGACTTGCATGCTGCTCGTATTGACAGAAAGATGGTTTTGCCAGTTGTACAGACTTGTGGAGAGCTAACCAGTATGGAAATAGATCTTCCAGAACAAGATGCAGATATTTCTGCTGGTATGTTATCTGCAAGAATTTTGAGATTATTCTGGTGTCTACTTTTTATCTTGACAACACTTTAAGTAACAAATGTCCTGGGCAAGGATCATGGAAGAATGAATTGTTTTAACCACGTTCTCCTCTTCAGCAGATACGACTTCTGGTTTGAACCTTTTGATAGTGATTGACACCAACATAATGATTAGTCATCTAAAGTTTATCAGGACTCTGAAAACGGAAGATATACCAGGTATGTGAATGCAGCTGAACAACGGAAGGGTTTAAAAGGAATCGACATATTCATGAAATATAGGACAATAAAAACCTTACTCTAGTATCTATTGTTTTTTTCCCATGATATAGGAATGTAGGCTGATGTCACAAACCATTCAGGTTGAATTAATACGGATAAATGGTTATGTGAATGACTGGTGGTATTATCACTGATTTGTATAATGCCAGTCTTTTTTACTTTTTCTCTTCTTCTGCTTTGTGGCTTTATTTTAGTATTTCCTAGTGAGCATGTAATCTGGCATTAATGGTTGTGGTAACTTCTTCCTCTTTGTTGCACAATATTGTCAAAATGTTGTATAGTGATACATGTTTGTTCATAATTACTTGACAAATGCCCTATTGAATGCCAGATTGAGTTTAACATTATAAAGAGGGAAATTCATTATTTAGACTAATTTTTAAATGCCAGATCACTTTTTTTTGAGTACAGAAGGTAATGACTCTTACCAACTACTGTAGAAATCTGCTGTTTTATGTAAGGAAACAAATATGGTGTTTGCATTAAATGAAATTTACTTTAGTTGAACTGGAAGTTCAGAAACTCTTTTCTGTTAGGGGTTGGCAGACTTGCATTGATAATTCCCTGGGTGGTTCTACAAGAACTGGACAACTTGAAGAAAGGGAAGATGGTCCAACATGTTCGAGACAAAGCTATCCCTGCAGTTCAGTTCATCTACACTTGTCTCAAAAACCAAGATTCAAAGTTGTGGGGACAATCTATGCAGCTTGCTTCTCAAAAAATATGTAAGTTATGTACAGAGTCAACTTATCACTGGATTGTATGGTCCTCACAGCTTGATTAGTGTGAGCTTTAGCACCTACTGCTGGGTTTCATAAAATCAGTTTGACTGCAGTTACTGTATTAAAATTGGCTAACAATTTGAAGTTGTCAGACCAATTCATGAGCAGACTGATTCTTCCCCCATTGCATTGTTTCATATTGCTGTAGTAGAGGATAGACTCAGACCTAATGTATTTATCAGTCTTCTGTCATAGGCATATATTCTTGTGAGTTATTGAAAAATAGGCTACTTGCAGACAAAAAAAAAAAAAAGACAAACCACGCTTTACCAGAAAAATCAGCACGTTACTCTGACCTGGCTCTGCAGTATAGATCAGGCACTTCTGTGTGGCTTTCTGATGCTTTTATCTAAAGTTAGTTCAATCAGCTATTAGATAAAAGCCCCACTAAAGCACCTGATCTATGCAGATGTTGGGGGAGCCAGGTCCAGCTAACATGCTGCCTCTTTTGGGCATGCAGAGTTTGAAGTGCTTTTTAAAAAAATATGTATTTATTTGTTTTTTATTTATTTACTGTCTGCAAGCAGCCATAATGCCATCTTTCATCAGTCCAATCAAAACTGCCTCTAATCAGCAGCAGATTTGTGAATGACTAACAAAGTAATGCCTTTTCATAATAAATATTTCACTCCTTACTATTTCATCAGTAAAGTTGAGAACACTGGAATAAGCAATTTCTGCTTTGTTTCTAAATTATATAGATAACCTGTAGGGAGTTAATTCATCCTATTATGTTAGGTATAGATTGTGTGTTTACTCTTGGCTCTTTAGCTACTGACCTAAACATGCTGAAAGCTGGGTAAGTAACTTGAAGTTGTATACAAAGAAATGAGCAGTTAAGACTGCAACCCATGAAATGTCAGCTTCCAGACATATGCTTAGTTCATGTTTCTTCCCTTTGCCTGAACAAATATAGCATTTAAATACCATATTTTAAACGCGTTAGAATATTTCACGTTAGGCTATTTCCAAACATATAGTCATTGTGTTGCTAATCTTTCAGATGGCTTGAGTGATGAAAACAATGATGATCGTGTTTTGCAATGCTGTCTGCAGTATCGTAGCCTCTTCCCTCAAGCTGTTGTCATACTGTGCACGTGAGTTTAACATGTAGTTTAGTTTTTGAGGTCTGTATATGTAGGGATAAGAACAAACATCAATCTGACAACTCTTCCTGATCCCTCATTTTTAGATTGGCTTTGGAAGAAGCTTTTCTTTTCAAGCAGCAAAGTCATTCCATGCTTCTTTGAGGTATAAGAGAACAATTAAAAAAATCGCAAACTTTTAGGGAGTGCTTTTTCTCACCATTTCAGTTCATGCATACATGATTTGACATGCTTCATTTTCTGAAAAGTGTCCTATGTTCGATATTTGGTTTCTCTCATGTGTGGTATGGAGTATAAGTGAAATGGTGGTAAAGATTTGTTATGAGGTTGGTGAATAGGGGAAGGGCTTACGTTTGTTCTAGTTTTTTTTGCCTAGTTTTTTGTTACATTTTTAGTAGTAATCTAGTTACAAATATCAATACAGAGACTACTTTTATATCCATAATTCCATATTAAATTGGAGGCTCTGTGCCAACACCCAGGGCTTGCTCTGCTGTATTTTACAAGTGGAGATGAGCTCTGGATGCCAGGGTAGAGGCTCCTGATGAATCAGCTGAGTGGATCCTCAGCTGACTCTGCTGGTGGCTGGCTAGGATCAAGTCCTCAGCTGACCTGGCAGGTACTGTTGGCTGCCTACTTGGCTCAGGTCAGGAAGATTAGATGGGTAGAACAGTTTGACTGAGCCAGCAGCACCTGTGACATTCTGCGTGTAGGAAGTTAACAGAGCACCCGTAATTTTTTGCCCCTCTATTGCAACTACTTGTTTTTCTGGGGGTGTTTTTTGTCTCCCAGGGAAAATATACTTGCCAGTGTTGTCAAAGAAAGACACTTTCTGCCCCGCTCCCTTCATTCTGCCCTTCAAAAACAAGGTGCATATCTTATTTGGAGGTATGTTGTATGCAAGAAAATATGGTGGAATAAATCTCATTCCCTCATCCACAAGTTGTGCAGATCTAAAGCATGTTTAAAGGCACTCTGTGAGGTTTTGGGGTCTCCTTTTGGCTCTTAAATATTAAAAGCAGTTTAATGTTTACAGTGGCTCTTCTGGTTTAATTCAAACCTAAAATGTGATATAAAATGTTAAGTGTTTTTTTTCTATACTGCTTTTCAGAATACCTACTTTTTGACTTAACCGTTTAATTTATCCCCTTAAACTTCCCACTTTTTCTCAAGTAGTAATTTTTACATGCAGTCGACCTCTTCAAAGTATGTATTGGTTTAATGAAGACAAGCTTACCAGTGCATACAAGTTAATTTATAAAAATGTTTTTCCAAGTTCATCTTAGCAGTAGGTCAAAACAGAAATACTTGTCTTTCACAGGGATGATAAAAATTTATGCAACAAAGCTCTGGTGAGTGAAGTCAAGGCATTATGCAAAACAGATTTGGTTGCTGCACTCCGGAACCTCAATGCGAACAATCTGAATAGCCATCAGGACATCCCGCAGCAGTCAGAAACTGGTTCGTTTGTTTTAGTGTGTAACTGGTTAGTTTGTTTAATGTGAAAACAGCTACATGAGGCATGTTGATCACAAATAAGTTTGCAAAAACAGTTGCTGTCATAATCTTTGAACCATTCACCATCGGTGTTGAAAATCTAATCTCTGTTCCCCAAAGGTAATTTTTAGTTTTCTTTAAAAGTTTGAGAGCTTAAGTTTATTTCCTTAGGACACTAAATATTGACAAGTTCACACGTAATTTTCCCAACAAAGTAAGTACTAAGATGTCCATAGAAAAGGAAATTTCATTTATTTTGTTTTAAAATATGTGCTTTTATTTTATTGAAAATTCCATTTTCTTTTGTTTTTAAAACAGGGTAACACTAGCACCAAGAATTAAGCATATAAATGCTAAGATTGCTCCCTAATACTGTCAAATGTGAACACCTATGCTTGCATTTTGAGCGGTGGGTTATAATGCTGTTAGTTAACACCCAGGTGGCCAATTCTTACTGCTTAAGATACAAATACAGTTGTTTGTAATCAAGAGTATTGGGTAGAGTTCTTGTTTATAAACGGGCAAAGTTGCAATGGATTTAGTTTAACTTAAATAATTTAGCCAGAGCTATACTTACCTTTAGAAGGATCTTTTTAAGTTGCTTGAATAAAATGTGGAGTAGAGTCATGAAAAAGTAATCTGGGAAATTAGGTTGTCTTCACCAGAGACTTTTTATAAAGAAAAACAAGAAGGTATAATTGGAAAAATGGGAAAACATAAGAAAATGAAAGTTTTGAATTGATACTTGGTGAAGTCCTGAACAGGGTGTCAAACTCATCTTGCCCAGTAGGCTGGATGAGTGGCACAGGGCTGGTCTGTTGGCCTGGTCAAGCCCACAGACTTCCCTGCCTGCAAGTTTGATCCAGTGCACATGATAACCACCTGGGCTGTTCTGGGATGCTTCCCTGAGTGGACAGTATAACCCAGGACCAAGCCCCAGTAAGTGCTATGGACAGTGCACATCCTGGTCGCTGTGCACAGGGCCAGTTTCATACAACATGCAGGTCAACAGGGGAACATTGGGGGCTGGTTTATGGGGCTTTGTGGAGCTTATGTTTGACACCCCAGTCTACAGAAAATAATGGATGAGGACCACAGAATTTCAAGGCCTACATGCAAATTTGGTAGTCTTCTCACCTCTTTATCTCAGATTCTTTTGATACCACATATATAAATCACATAAATTTATAACCAGAAACTTGGTAAACAACCTGTTTTCTCTTTAGTATTGGTTAGAAAGCAGAGAAAACTATGCAGACATAGCTGAATTTACTTAGAGACTACACTATTAGAGCATCCTGAGAGGCCTGTAAAACGAAAAGTCAAGAGGCTGAGTGAGCTCCTTTCATGCCCTGGGAAGAGCAGGAGAAGGAAAAGATACTATACTGACTGTGAAGAAGGGTTGGGGGTCTCACCTGCCGTGGATTCATAGATGTTTGAGGTGGAAGGGACCTTAGATCATTGAGTCCAACCTCCTGGCTTGGGCAGGAAAGAGCACTGGGTTCAGATGACCCCACCCAGCTGCATGTCTAGCCTTCTCTTAAAGACCCCCAAGGTAGGGGAGAGCACTACCTCTCTTGGAAGCCCATTCCAGATTTTAGCAGCCCTTACTTTTAAAGAGGTTCTTCCTGATGTCTAATTTAAATCTGCTGTCTGTCAGTTTGTGGCCATTGTTCCTAGTTACTCCAAGGGGTACCCTGGTAAACGGAGCATCTCCTATTCCTTGCTGTCCCCCCAGTGAATTTGTAGGCAGCCACAAGATCACCGTTCACCCTTTTCTTGCAGAGGCTGAAGAGATCCAGGGCTCTCAATCTCTCCTTGTAGGGTTTTGCCTGCAGCGTTAGTGATGCGTAGGGGTGTACATGCACCCTCTGAGCATGGTGGTGCACCCCCCCCCATGAAGAGTGTCGGTGGTGCCTGCCGGCGGTCACTGCTTACCACTGTGGGTGATTGTCGACCCTTGGTCGGTGCTGACCCCCCCCCCCAGCTGACAGCACCAGCGACGTCTGCAGGAGCTCCCTGCTTACTGCCGCCATGTCCCCCCCCGCCCCCCAGCTGCTGGGGGCATGCATTGTTCATGGCTTGCATACCCCTAACCATACAAGTTGCATACCCCTGAACCCTCTCGAGGTTGTCCACATCTCTCTTGAAGTGTGGTGCCCAAAATGACGCAGTACTCCAACTGTGCCCTGACCACATAAAGGAGAAGTACCACCTCCTTGGACCTGTTTGTCATGCACATGCTAATGCATGATAAAGTGCCGTTAGCTTTACTGATCACTTTGTCATATTGATGACTTTTGTTCATCCTGGAGTCGACAGTGTCTCCAAGATCCCTTTCCACTGCTGTGCTGCTGAAAAGGTCCCCCCGAGCCTGTAAGCGTGTTAACGATTCCTTCTTCCTAGGTGCAGCTCCTTGCATTTGTTTTTATTGAACTGCATCCTATTCTGTTTCACCCATTTTTCCACGATCCGCCTGTCCAGATCCCCTTGGATTCTTTCCCTACCTTCTGGTGTGTCAACTTTACCCCATAATTTGGTATCGTCTGTGAATTTGGACAGAGTGCTTTCCGTGCCCTTGTCCAAGTCACTGATGAAGACGTGGAACAGCACCGGTCCAAGGACTGAGCCTTGTGGGACTCCACTGCCCACATCTTTCCAAGTCGATACTATGTCCTGTGGTCCTTGTGTTCTGACAGTGGCTGCAACTGCTGCAGTGCAGGCTTGGGCTTCTGCAGCTGGAGGATTGGCTTGCTGCACACCAGCTGGAACAGCCTTATGGCACTGGCTACGTCATGGCCACCCTTCAAAATCAGTACCTGCTCCCTCCCTTTCCTCCTCCCTCCCAATGCATTACAGAGAAAAGTGATAGAGAAACCTAAAACTGGAAGATAAAGTGCTAAAGAGATTACAGGCAAGAATTCAGCACTAACAAGACATTGAGTTATAGACCTAGTAGTTTGCTAAGACTAATAAGTAGTTAAGTACTTTTCATTGTGGTTATTTGACAGATGCTGTTTCCCAGGACGCAAAGAAGGATTTTAACCTTCCTGATCCATTCTCAAGCATTATTCTTAACCTTGAAAAAAGCTTAGGGGAAGCTTTGTCTTCTATTTTGGAGACTGAAATGAAAATCGCCTTTGGAAATCTTTGGATGGAGGTGATTACCTATATTGTCTTGCTTGATATTTGATACCTGCTTCATATTGTCTTTCTAATACTAAGAGTTGAAGAGTAAACTTTGGGCTCCAAGACATGTTTTTTTTTTATTGGCCATGTTAATGACAAACAGGACTGATACCTTTTAAAAGGCAAATCAAACCTTTTTTTGCAAATCTGCTTTTTTTGTTGCATTGTTTTCACAAAACTTAATTTTGCTAAAATATTTTTAAAGAATTATGAAAACTTTTTTTAACTTAAAAACTAAAAAGCAGCAACACAGCTAATACAATTATTATACTCGCTATTCTTCCAGTACCTTTGTGCCAGTACTTAGAATTTTTAAGTTTTATTTAACCCGTTAATGTGAAAGTGTGCTAATATGAAAGCAAATGTGATGGGAAACACTTTATTTATCAATTTATTCTGTATAAATAAAGTTGAAATAAGACTAGCATTTTCATTAGTGGCTTTCTAGCTGTATCTTGAAATTAGGATAGAGAATTAGTTACGTCAGTTTAACACAAATTCTGGTATGTATGATGTTAGGTTTCTCTTTTTATGTCTTGATACATGTAGGACAGCTTCAGTGTAGGCAACAGCAGTAGGTGCATACTTTTCCTCACCCCAGCTCTACAGTCTTCATTGCTATACTTGTAGGGCTCAGTTGTACTTAACTTTACGAACTATTCCTTCAAGTAATTTGGTCTCTGAGCTCATGCCTTCTTTTGAAAATGTGCTAAAATGGATGTCAACGTTGATGTCTGTGGTGGTGTATGGAAAGCTTTCTACTGGGTGTTGGGCTAGGACAGTGGTCTGCAACCCCCAGCACACATGCCAGGCATGGCATGTGAGGCCATTTTGCTCAGCATGTCACAGCCAGCCCCAGCTCTGGGTAGCTGCTGCCAGCGACGGAGCCCAGGCTGCTCCCAGCAGGTGGCTGCAAGGGGCCTGGGCTTCGTGGTTGGTAGCAGCTACAGAGCCAGGGCTGGCTGGGCTCTGGGCAGCTGCAGCAAGTGTGGCAGGGCAGTGGGGAGCTCAGAGCAGGCAGCTTTCTGTGCCCCCTGCTGTGCTGTGCCGCGCCAGATTCTAACACTGCTTTGCAGAAGTGGTGAGGGCAGCACAGAGGAAAGCACTGCTGGCATGTGCTGCCTCCCCAGAGCCTGGGGCTGGGAGGCAGCTGGGGCTGGGGCAGAGATCCAACAGATATTTGCAGCTGGCCCAGGTTCTGGGTAGCTGCTGACAGCCACAGAGCCCAGGCTGGGGGACAGGGGCATTGGTTGGGGGGCAAGGAACACAAGCAGGGCATCCTGCCATGTACCCCCTGCCCTCATTTTGTTTTTCTGGCATGGCACTCTGGCATCTTCCAAGCTATGTATTGTAGGGTTTTTCGGCATTCTGGCCAAAAAACGTTGCCTACCCCTGGGCTAGGAACATGCACTCATTCTACACAGGCCACTGAACACCCATTTGACTTCTTATGGTCACTGCTAACCTTGAAGGATTTTTGAACCAGTAAACTAGAAGCAAAAGATTTTTGCATCTACTTTTTTCAATCCTGTGAGCCATCCACTTGCATAGAATATCACAGAGCATATTTTGATATTGATGACTATAATAGTTTACAGTATTACTGAGGTAAAATACAAATTTTAAAAATGTATACAACTTACTAATGATAGTTTACACTTTTGTAGTATGTACCAAAATGTTGTTGTGTTCAAGAATTCTCAAAACGCTTTACAAACACCAGTATCTCGTTTTCACCAGGGTTTAGGGAAGCTACGATTATTCCTTTTTTCAGATGGGGAACCTGAGGTATAGCGAGTGAGTTTTTTGTTAGTTTACACAGGAATGTTGGCATTTTGACTGTAGCCCTAAGTCCATCTGTTCTGTTGTTCAATGTTGTAACTCTTTGTGAAGATGTTCCCCCCAAAAATCTCTTTGTGAAGATGTTTAGAAAAAATTTTTCTTGGGAGTAACAGCGAAGTGCTGTACTGTCTGTATAGGAAGAAAGATGCCAGCTCTCTGAGTTAAAAAATTAATCTTTCTTGTTTAAACTCAAAAATCTTCTGGGTATATTATACATGAAATATGTCCTTCAAGGAATCCAGATAACATTTTTGTACTCATGCATAGGGACCTATTTTAATTCATGGCCAGATAAAGGAATTTTCGTTGCTTATTTGTGGCATGAAGAGCCAATTTCACAGGCACTTCCTAGCAGCCCTGCCCCTTGCTGCTGATTGGCAGAGAGGCCCTGGGGGTGGGAGGAGGAGGGATGAGGGGATGTCCACCATCTTGGCTGCTGGTTGACCTTTGTGCCACCCTGCCAGCCAGTTTCTGCCCCTTCTGGGTGGGCTGCAAGGTAGCGAGGATTGCTGGCTCCCACTGGGGAGCCAGCATTTTGTTCTTACTAAGTTTTTTGTAGACAATTTTGCAGTTTCTGTGAAATCGCAAATTAAGAGATCCCTACTCATGCACTGTGTCATACAAAGGTTAAACATCTTCTTGTATCACAGCAGAAACTAGATACCATTTAGAAAGTTAACTGAACAAGACAAGGATTTGTTATTTTATAGGTGCCCACCTCACCAGGAAAAAATTGCCTTGTCATTTTGGAGAACACCTTGGATGCGTGTTTCAGCAAACATAAATAGCAGTAGAGAATAGCAGAGTTATAAAATGTACAAAGAGTGAATTTGCATTGAAAGAGAGTGTGCATTTTTTACTTCTCAATTTTAGATACTGTACCTAAAACCCCCATGGACACTAGCAGACTTGCTACAGTGCTATAAAAAACATTGGTTTGCTGTATTTGGACAGGTTGTGCCAAGGAGATTATTTGCAACTATTGAATACCTGCACAATCATCTTTGTAAGGGTAAGAATCTTATGCGACTTCTATCATAATAAACTTCTAAACATAACCCCCAGATTTAGCTTAAGGCTTTCTCATCACAGATGTCGGCATTGCGGAAAGGTAGGTGTATGCTATTTCTCTGCTTTTCATTTAAGAATAATGTGAATTACGCAGTCCAGGGGTTGTCAACCAGGGGTACATATGCATACCTCTGGGGGTACTTTGAAAGGTCCCATAGGATGTGTGGGGGCGGAGTGCTGCCACCCCATGCTGTTGTGTCATCTCCCGCCCCCCCACCTCAGCTCTGCATCTGCCTGTTCATCCCCCTTCCCTCCCCCCAGTATACTTATTAAGGGGGGGGCTGTCAGAGGTACACTTATTTAAAAAGGTTGAAAACTCCTGACACTGTCTATTGGAAGAAGTTTTACCTTGGAGAAAGCTTTTAGTTTAGATTTTCCTACAGGGTAATTCCAGCTTAAGAAAACTGGGGTTCTTGCCAGTATCTGAATGACATTTTGGACAAAAAGAACTTTCGATATTAAATTATGCCAAAAATCAGAGGGAAGGAAGAAACTAAAGTGTTCTCAGATATGTCCAGATACTGACTACAAAAAAGGGGAATATTTTCACCACTACTCGTGAAAGTTAAAACTTAAAGATTTTTTCAGATTTTTGGTTTGTCTTAATTGTGGTAGTATTCTGGTGCTCTTTGTTTTGAAAAGGAAACGGAATTATGCCTACTGAACCTTGTAAAGTACTTTTGACATTTCAGTCCTTAAATCTATAGGATTTTCATATTCTCTGAAAGTAATCTTTCATAATGTGTTTCTTAACATAATATTTTGGATTGTTTACGTTTCTAAGTAGTATGGTAATGTCTTTGAAATGATAGTCCTGGTAATGATTTATATTTGGGTCTAGCTTGGAATTGCCAGTTTCCTTATTGCTTGCTTAATTTTAATAAACTAAATTAGGTTCTTGGGGCTTGTTAGTTTTACCTTTTGTAAAACTATTTCATTTTCCATCTTAATGTCTTTACCAGGAAAAATGATTGATTCCTTAATAGCTGGTACCCTGCTCCGAGAATCCAAAAAACTATTACATGCTTTTAGCTCAAGATCAGACTATGATGGTGTACTTCCCCAGGCTTTTACTCAGGTGAATAAACTGCTCCATTCATTTGAAGAGGTAAGCTGCATGTCATTAAATGTTGGCCTAAAACAAATTTTAGATTTGTTGAGAACTCACACTACAAACTAGCTAAGGATTTGTTGCGGGTAGGTCTTGCCTGACCAATCTCATTTCCTTTTATGACCGGGTGACTTATCACCTGGACAAGGGGGAAGAGAGCGACGTTGTATATCTTGACTTTAAACAAGCCTTCGATCTGGTATCCCACAATCACCTCTTGGCTAAACTGGCTAACTGTGGCCTTGACTTCACCACGATCAGCTGGCTGGGGAATTGGCTCCGTGGTAGGACCCGGAGGGTGGTGGTCTATGGGAGCCAATCGTCTTGCTGCCCTGTGACCAGTGGGGTCCCTCAAGGTTCTGTCCTAGAGCCTATACTATTTAACATCTTCATCAGTGATGTGGACGTTGGTGTCAGAAGCAGACTGGCCAAGTTTGCTGATGACACCAAACTCTGGGGTAAAGCCTCTGCACCTGAGGACAGGAGGGTGATCCAGGAGGATCTTGACAGGCTCAGGAAATGGGCGGACGAGAACCTGATGGTATTCAACACTGAAAAATGCAAGGTTCTCCACCTTGGGAAGAAAAATCTGCAGCATGCTTATAGGCTCAGCAGTGCTACACTGGTTAGCACCACAGATGAAAGGGACTTGGGGGTCATGATTGACCACAAGATGAACATGAGCCTTCGGTGTGATGCTGCAACTAGTAAAACGAGCAAAACACTGGCTTGCATCCATAGATGCTTCTCAAGTAAATCCTGGGACGCCATTCTCCTGTTGTACTCGGCCTTGGTGAAGCCGCAGCTGGAGTACTGCGTCCAGTTTTGGGCTCTCCAATTCAAAAAGGATGTAGAGAACCTTGAGAGGGTGCAGAGGAGAGCCACGTGCATGATCAGAGGTCAGGAAAACAGACCTTATGATGAGAGGCTGAGAGCCATGGGGCTCTTCAGTCTGGAAAGTGCAGGCTCAGGGGTGATCTGATGGCCACCTATAAATTTATCGGGTGCTTATCAGGATCTGGGGTCGCGTCTGTTCACTGGAGCGGCCCAAGGGATGACAAGATCGAACTGTCACAGAGTTTACTGTGATCGATTCAGGCTGGACATAAGAAAGAACTTCTTCACTGTTCGAGCCCCCAGCTTTGGAATAGACTTCTGCCGGAGGTGGTTCAAGCACCCACTTTGAACACCTTCAAGACACATTTGGATGCTTATCTTGCTGGGATCCTATGATCCCTGCTGACTTCCTACCCCTGGGACAGGGCTGGACTCAATGATCCTCTGGTCCAAATGTCCCTTCCAGCTCAAATGTCTATAAAATCTATGAAATAAAATATTATAGATAATGTTAACTGGGAGTTAACAGGGTATTGTTAAAACTGATAGCCTCCAAATGTAATTCCTTTTTCATTACAAGTGATGTTATTTTTATTTTAAATTTAAGATATTTCAAACAAAAATATCCTTGATGGAATTTGGCAGAAAAGGTTCTTTGGGTATGTACCTGGTTTTGCTATTCAGGTGTACAGCTGTCTTTCTATTCAGCATTGTACTGCCCTGGCTTGGCGCCTCCTTGCTTGAGTGTTAAAGTGCATCAAGTGGTGCATCCATGGGTAGGCTCCCTCAGTTCGCCAGCCATGTCCTGATCTTAAGTAAAACGGAGGTTCCTAGTACGGTGTTGCCAATTCTCATGATTTTTGGCATTGGTCTTAAAGCCTAAACTTCAGGAATGTAAAAAACTTAGCTCTTTCTTTTATATGTATGAAAGAGCTAAGTTTTTTTTATATTCCTGAAGTGCAGACTTCAAGAACAACCTCAAAAATCATGACATTTGGCTACTGCTAGTGTGATACAGATAACCTGTGGGTGCACTCCCGTTGTTGGTGCCTTTTGGGACTCCTCCCCTATACCTCATCCCCTTGCCAACCAAGGCCTAACAGTTATTGATATTCCTGCCCCTAGATGGATACAGTTGGATCTTCCTGACCGCCTTAAATTAGTGTGATGTGAGACCTATAAGCTACTCCGGGATTCTATTAATGATTTTGAGGGCCTTTGAATACAGCTAGCCCTGCGGAGACATTATACGAGATGTACATCATTAACACAGTCCATCATTAGTCCACAGGAGTTCTCAAACTCATGGAGCTCTAATTAATTCATAGACTCACAACAAGAAACCAACAAACAAACAAAGTACTTGATAAATTCATTGTTCTCAAACAAATACATTAAACTTGGTGTCAGTTCACAGCCAGTGAATATCCAACACCATTCCCTCAATCAACTTTGGGATGTTCTGCCTTCCTGGCTTCAGTTAATTACCCCACTTGTATCGAGTATTCGGAGCTTTACTCTCCCTTAGAGCCGAGACTCCTTACCCACATTACAAAGCTATGTCTTTCAACTCAATCTTGACAAGTCCATCAGAAAATAATCAATTTAAGAAAGTGCCTGTACCTTCACCATGCCTCGGTAGGGGCTTCTATTGGTGCTGCTCTCTTCCCGTACCAGCTGGGGAACTGGCAGTTTCTTACCACTGTTCTAATTGAAACTTGGAGTGTAGTGTTCTCTCTTTGGCTGATTGGCTCCAGTTGTCTTTTTTGCACCTGCCAATGGGTGCAGACCTGTGATGTCGCGTTTTGCACGCCCCTGAAGCCTCAGCGAACCGGTGCTTAAATTGTGGCAACAGCACTGCTTGTCACACCCTTTCCATTAGCCCCATGCCTGCTGGCCATTTTCCGCCCTTACTGGCCATTCTATTATATCACTTTGGGATCATGCTGTGGCTCCCAGAACTCACCCACAGCGGAGTTGGCACATGCGGCATGCTGTTCTATGACACATCCCCCATTTAAGTTGCGTCAGGTACAGGTGCACCGATACATCATGCTGGTATTGGATCAGCACTCACAAAGAGTTTCTGTATTGGAAATAGTGCCCTTCTCCCCCCCCATTGCCCTCCTGGACAAGTGGCAGGAGCCACCAGATGAGCACTGGATGAGCTGCGTGCAGTGATGGGGGAGCTGCTCCACCGCTTCCCACGTCCTTCCTCTCCTCTATCTCGACCTGACCCCAGCCCGCAACTGCAGCCCACCCTGCGCCACACAGATCTGGAGGGCACATGCTCCTGCCCTCCCGTCCCCCAAGACGAGCCACTTGTGGCTCTGTCCCATGCCCTTTCCCACCCCTGCTGGCCAGCGCAGCCCAGCCTTAGCTCTAGCCCCATTCCCTCCCTCACCGCAGGGGCCTTGATCTGCACCCCCATACTCCTTCCCTCCCCTTCCGCTGCACCAGACTTAGCAGCTGGATGCAGCTCTTCAAGCTGAAGAGCTGCATATTGGATAGCAGATTGTTATTGGTCAATATACCTCCTTAAAAATCAGCTATCGGTATCAGCCCCCAAAATATCAGTTCACCCCTATAATAGGATCTTGAGGAATATCTCTGATTGCAAAAAGAAGAGGTGTGAGCAACAGATCCCATTTATGGGGTTCCATCTGTGCGCTATGCCACAGCATCCTTTTAAGAGTGCCATGTAACCTTTCCACATGCCCATTAGTCTGTGGGTGATGAGCAGAGGTGCTTGATCCCTAACGTTTGGCACACTGCCTTCGACATGCCCAGCATAAAATCAGGGCTTGGGTTGGTCAGTATCTCCTTAGGAATGCTCACTTGTGTGATCTACCTCAATAACTCTTCTGTGATGCAAGGGGCAGGCCGTTAGTGCCCTGAGTGGTATAGCATTAGGGTAACGGATAGCATAGTCAATAAACGCTAAGATGTACTTGTGACCACCATTGATTTTAAATAGAGGGCCCACAACATCCTTGGCAACACAGGCAAAGGGGGTCTCTCTAATAGGCATAGTCTGAAGAGGCGCATGCGGTGGTCCAATCTTTTTAACCTGCTGGCATGCTGGGTAGGCGATATAGCCCCAGCCAGAAGAACTGTAAAGTAATCTTGGCAACCATTTTGTTGTGTCTCAGATGCACATGGTATGCCCACAGGAGGCCAAGTTTCCATAAAACCCTCCAAAACTGGGCAGATACCATAAGCTGGGCAACTTCTGTCCCCACCTTGGACTCCCCTTTTATCCAATACAAGAGATTCTGTCTTACTTCTTAATGAGGGTCTCGGGTATGCGGGATTTGATGCACCCCTTCCCCATCAACCTGGGTAACCTCATCCCACCAGATCTGCTGGAGTTCTTCATTTTCCTCCTTTGCCTTCTGGAATTGGGCTCTGCTTGTGATATTCTCTAAGTCAACATTATCCTTAGCCTCCCCAAGCCACCTGTCATTGTTCTGCAAATGGGGATGTTCTACCTCAGCTTCTTTAATTCTCTCCAGGGCATCATATATAGGTGGCCAATCTCACCCCAGAATCATTTCACAAGCCACCTGAGGTACTATCTCAACTCGCAACTGTCCTTGGTACTTCATGATCTTCACTGGGATGACATTTCTGTTGTACTATATTGATTTGCCATGGATGCCAAGTCATCTTTATGGGTTTTGTTGCTCACATTACCTGTTGCGGCATGAAATCTGCTCGGATCAGTGACTGGGAACAGCTGATATTGAGAGTGGCTTTGACCTGTTACCCTCTGGATGGGGTAATCTGACCCCAGCCCCCTTTCCTATGTAGGAAGAGGGTCAGACTCGATTTGTTGAGGTCCCTTCTGACTCTAACATCTATGAATCTGTGAATTTGTCATTAGTTGGAAGTAGCAGATTTTAGAACCGTAGGGTTTCTATTCCTAGGTTTGATCACGGCAAGCTATAATACCGAGCAAGTTGTATTCGTTGACTTGATGTTTACATTTTTACAGGTGGGGGGAAGGGGGGAGATTTTCCTGTCATGGGTGTTGTTTCAATGTAGCATTTTGCATGGAATATGGGGCACTTTCCAAGTATTATAAAATGCATATTGGCTCCCACCCTCTCACCCCTGCTCCTACTATTGCAGTGGTGGCTGGAATCTCCAGTCTCTCCTCCTGCTTGTGGAGGGCCAGGCCACAGGAGGGTGCTACATGAATAGCAGGGAGAGATCTAGGCTGCCCATATGGCAAGAGGGGCCAGTTTGCTTGAGGCCAGGAGGGAAGCTGTGTTACTTATGCAATGGAAAGAAGCCAGCCTGGTCACTCTGCCTGCACAGTGAAGAAAGGGCTGAGTTAGTCATGCCGCCCACATGGTGAGGAGAGAGCTGGGTTGTTTGTACTACCTGCAGCTAGAGGGCAGCCAGTTTGCCCACGTTGCACGTGTGATCAAAAGGGAGACTGCTGTACCTGTACAGCAGAGGGGAGTCAGGCTGACTGTGCTGCTCACGCAGTGGGGGAGAGCTGGGCTGCTTGTGCAGTTGCAGGTGGGAGACCCACCAGGTGTGTGGCCTAAGGTTCTGCAGCTTATAGGTTGTGGATCCCCCCACTGTCTAGATTTTGAACAGCCCTCGTTTATAATTGTCAGAGATTCTCAGCACTTGTCTGAAAGCCTGTGTAAAAACACTTAGAATAATTAGCTCCTTATGGCATCTTTTTTATTAATATCGTTTTCATAAGGATGGGTCAGACCGTAACCATAAATCAGAAGCCCCTGAAGAAGTTTCAGAAAATGCTGCATGTGAAAAAATGGAAGATGTGACACTACACCAGCAGACTTGTGAAGAAGGCAAATCATTGTCAGATTCCCAGCTGGCCCGAGATAACAGACATCTAGAAATCTGGTCTGTGCTTGAAAGTGTTTGGAATACGATAAACCTGTACAGGTAGGACATGCTGAAAGAGTTCAGATTTAACGTGCTATTAGTCGTTCATGTCCCCCCCCATGCATGTGTTTGGATATTGTGTCTCTTTGCTATGTATACATTGATTATAGAGTAAGTACAGGCAGTCAATTTGATCTTTGCAGGTTTGTCAAAGCCAGTGTTTTCCAACATTTTCCAGCCCAAGGCATGCTTACAGTAATAAAAAATTTTCACAACACACCTGTTAAGACATTCCCTCTCCTCATACCTATTGTAGCTCATTGCCACGGCAAAATTCCGCGGCACACCTATTCATTTCTGATGGCACACTTATGTGCTGCAGCACACTGGTTGGGAAACAGTGATCTAAGCTCCATCATTTGAACTGATAAGCAAGTGAACAGACATTCAGTTACTTTTTGATTCCAGAAATGCAGCCATGAGCCTGCAGTGGCCCAGGCCAGAAGCTGGGGGGCACTAAAGCATGCCTTCCTGCTTGGTGGAGCAGACAGCTTGGGCCAAGGCTATTCCACCACCCTGCAACTGGAGTGGGGTGGGGGGTGTTGGGATTGCAGGGGAGATGCAAATCATTCTGGGATTCTGTGGGACCACGAGTTAACTTGAATCTGGAGGGAACCTGGGATAGAAGTTCAATAAACTGATTTAGTGCTAGTGCTGGCTCTTAGCTTTCACTTATTTCTTGATTACAGAAATATAGAGTAATCTTTCCATTGTAAAGAATTCAGGAAGACCACAGCAGGTCAGAATGTTTTTGACATGAGAGATTCCTATTTGAAATCCCTGGATTTATTTTGTGTGTCATGTGCAAGTATATGCACATCTAATACTGCGTGGTACCCCACAACATTGCTAAAAGGATCTTGTAGCACCTTGGTTGAGAAATCATTGTCTTAGTGTTTATCAATGATTAAGATAAGGCACGAGGTTATTTTCCTTACAGACTTATTTTTGCATTATTTATTATAACCAAGTCTTTTAGAATTTGAGCTATATTCTTTTTTAAACTATATTATACAAATAATTTAAAAAATGGTGAAAATGCAAAGGTGTGTGGCCTTCCCATTGATTAGTTCTTCTCCTTTTAATTTTAACTAAATCCTTGCCCTTAGTAGGTGTAGAACAAAAATGTATTCAGGGTTTCATTTTTAATCAAGATGCCCAAAAGCTATTTATGGGATTCACTGCCATAATATTAGCTTGTATAAATCTGAAATTGTGCATGTTAAATGCATGGATGAAAATAGGTGTAGTGGTAGTTTTCTGAGACTCATTTGAAACCTGTAGGTGAAAGATACTATATAGCTATCATACAGTGTTAATTTATTTAAAAATGGTTCTCTGTAATATGCTTTTTTGTTGTGGTACTGTGGAATTGCTGGGGTCTGTTATTTTTAAGCACCTTTGATTAAGCAAATTTACCCAAACAAAATAAAATTTTTATACTACATTTGGTAGTTTTGAACTACACAGATGTATCTCTTATCTGTATTTGACCTTCTAGAGTGTGGTGTTCTCTTCCCTTAGTCAAAATACAGTATGTGGTGGAGTTGTACTGAAGTGCTTCTCCTTTTCCATAATAGGAAGCAAAACAGGAGTGTTCTTACTGGCTTCTTGTGACTGAATGTTTCCACTGTGTTTTGTCTTTGTTAGTATCGACATTTTCCAGAAGTTGAACCCAAGTATTATCAGCACCGTTGCAAAGACATCATTTGAAGAAGCTTTCTTAGGTCTACAGAAATTGATGGCAGCTGTGAATGATATTCTTGAAGGCATTCGTAGGTAAGTATATTAGCTGTTTGGAATATCTTCACTTGTGGGGCTGAATTGCAGCTTACTATGTGCTGTTCTGTCTTTCACTAATTCTGAAACTGGTACCTGTATTTGGAAGATATATTTCTCAGTTAGTAATAGAGAAATCTGGAGCTGCAGACGCTTCATGGCTAGCCATTGGATCTCTTAAGTTATCCCATCTGTTTTTTGGGGAGAGAAAAGGGAGGGTGATGAGTAGTGGTGGGATAGTGGTATTTGTCTTCTAGGACTCGGTGACCAGTCACTAACATCTATGCTAAGTATAGGTAAGATAAGATGAAATCTGCCTTGATCTGGCTGTAGCTGCAGTCTGTGTGATGTGATTGCATTTTTGTCTGCTTATCTTTGCACCAAGCTGGAGGGTTGAAAGGTTACCTAGCTGGTGGTTTTAGACCGCATTCTGATATGTGCTATAGCAGATGCACCACTTTCTTCTGGACACTTGGCTAAATTTCCCTTCCTTTGCTTGTGGAGACAGTCCACTGACTTTGAAAATGGGATGGCTAGTATGAGTAGGCATTGACTTCAAAATCTGTCTTCGTCATTATACAAACCAAGAACAGAATACTTTTCAGCAGCATTTTCAGTGTAAGCCTTGATGTGCAGGGGTATTTTTACTTTTTTTTAAAAATTATTTTTGATATCCTACTTTCTTGGCTAGTCCTATTAAAATTATTAGAAACAAAACCTATAAGGGTTCACTGATTCTATATATAAAACAAAGTTGACGATATCAATTCTTTTTTTATTTATTTTTTAATCTTTATATAGAATTTAATGGATAATTACTATATTGCCCCAAACTTAAGGGATCTTTCATGTAGTTGCTTCTACGTATGACTTTAAGGAGTAGCTTTAAGCAAATCACTTAGTTTATTTGTTTCTTTTATGCAATTAAAATTAAATGGCATAAAATGTAAATTTAGATATTTAAATTTTTTTGTGTGCAGAGTATGAAATCAAATAACTAATTTGGAAATAACTGTGATGTTGTTTTATGGACTTGCAGTAGGGGGCACTGTGGAATTAAACTAGTGATTTTGAAAGTTACCTTTTAAAAATCAGCTACACCCTCCACCTACAGGGTTTCCTTGGTTTAACCTTGAGTAAAGGCATTTAAATTGGTTTGAGGCTTCTGAATTTTTTCTTTAAATAAAATTAGTAATTAACTCATTGCAATATTGAACATCAAAACAAAAAGTCAGAACTTGAAAACTAAGATACCTTACTTCTTAGTCTGGTATTATATTAGATGTGTAAACTTAAAGATTTAGTTAATATATTTTTTAAGATTTTAGTTCATATCTTTTACCGAGTTTTTTAAAAGTTACTTCTGCAGTGTTAGATTATTATTTTATCGAATATATGTGCAAGAAGCAGTATGAATCTAAAGAGAGACTGCTATTAAAACCTGAATTTTTCACAGTGTTTGGAAGCTTCCTTTCTTTATCTGACTAAAAGATAACTCCTCTGGTTCTTGTAACTTTAAAAAAATCTTAAAACCTAATTTAGTAAAACAGACAATTTATATTAGAAGCTTAACTGGATTCCATTTGAGTTACCCCATCAGAATATTCCTTTGGTTAAATAAATTTCTCCAACTTTAGATCTCCGTATCAACAAACTGGGAGGATTACTGTGGCTGCTTAAAGGTTAACAGAGTATTTGATAACTAAACCCATGTTTGCTTTTGTGATGCATGTCATAAGTGTATAGTTTTTTTCCCCTTCCCTTTGTCAAATGAAATAAAAGTTCTTAATTATTAAAGATGCAAAGAAAGTGAAATTTGCAATTGCTGAAGTATGTAATTGTGCATGAGGCATTACACTAAGGTTTCCTGGACAACTTTTGAGTCAGCTTTTAAAGTTAGAAAGGTAATAGCGATGTTGGCTGTAGATTGCAATAACACATGTAGGATGCTCTCCAAGTGCAGTGTTGCCTTTAAAATTTGTACAGATGTGGGTGTGCCAAGAACATGTAGTAAACTAATAAGCATTCTCCTCCCTTCTCCCCATAATTTCTCTAACCCATCTAAGCTAAAATCAATTACAAAAAAAAGATTGGATCATTCCCCTCCCCCCCCCGCACTTCCAGTTTCAAGTATGGATAGAGAACGGTTAATGAAGACAAGATTACTGGATAAACCCAACATAATTATACTCTACAGTGCCTCTCAAATTTTAGCTTTCATCAAATATTTAGAAGAGGCATAAAATGAAATCTTTTGGTGGAAAATCAATGTAATAACTGTACTTTCCACCAAGAATTTAAAAGAATGTTTTAATGTTAGGACCCAATACTAGCAAATGCTAGCAGATACTTTGCTTGCTCCTATAAAACCGCGGTAAGATAATCCTATTAGTAAGCACTACATTTCTTGGGAAGTGTTTGTGGTATTTTTTTGGTAAAATGTAGAATATCTGGTGTAATTAGTAATAGAGCATAACCTGTTGGGTTTTTGACAGCAAAATTGCTTCCAGTTCTGAAAAGGTTGGATCTGAAAATACTTAATTTATATTCTGTGGAGGTCTTGTTTTAGCTTCAAAAGAATTTCTCAATTCCTGAAAGAGGTTAGGACTAGAACTGAACTAATAGGATAACATGATATGGGTAGGACGTATGATTTTCCTTGGTACTTATGCGTTTATTCTCAACTCTTGCTGCTTTTTCAAAGAAGTGGAAAGTTGAAAACACATTTCATTCTCCTAAATTATATCACAGTTAAGAGGAAAAGTTGATTTTCAATTTACGAAGATGTATAACCATTTACAGCTTTATTTTTCAAAATCACTCAGGATTTTAGATATTTACCTACATGCCAGCACAAATAGCCAGGTTTTCAAAAGAGCTCATTATACTGACTTTTCACAATTGTAACTGCTGGGTGCTGAGCACTTGTCTATGTTGGTCTTTTATTTTTGGCCTCTTAAGAAATGTTGAGCTGCTGTATCTTCTGTTAATATCAGTTGGAGGAATAGGTGCACATCACACTTATTCTCCCACTTGTTCTGATATAAAGTGGTAGAATAGCTTTTTTCATGGGCAAAATATGATTGAAACAGACCTTGAGAGGTCATTTAGCTCGCTCACCAGTCAGTTCATGGTAGCACCATCTCTGTCTAAACCAGTGGTACTCAACCTTCAGTGCACATGCCAGATTTGATCCAATGAGCTGTGTCATCCAGCCCAAGAACAAAATTGGCAAGGAGAGTGGTTGACAGGTCCAAAAATTTGGCAGAGGAAATGGTGGCAATTAATGCTGCCACTGCTCCTCTGTTGCCAAAGGGGCAGGACAGATGACAAGACTCTATGAGCTGGATAGGATTGGTGCACAGGGCTGGGCAGTGGGCCTGACCCACTCTTGTAGCATGAGGTGACCCTCTACTGCTCATCCAACCCACAGCCTAGAATGGTTGTACACACTGATCTAAACCATTTCACTACTGTAATAGGATTGGAGTGCTGATGGTCCAGGAAAGGAGCAAGGTTTTTTAGATGTTTGTCTTCTGATAATACAAATGGTCCAATAAAAGATTCACGTTGGGCTCTCAAAGACAAAATGCTCTTTTTGAGCACAGTACAATTCTCAGGCCCATGTGCCTGAGAGCGTGTTTGGGATTTCTCTCAGCTGTGTTGTTGGTCAGGTAAAAGTTATAACCAAAAAAAACTCTGCTAAATGATCTCAGACAAAGGTTTTTTTTCTGATCTGTATTTAAAGCTTCCAATGATAGAGATTTCACAACATCTCTCTGCATTTTTTTTCCACTCAGTCTTAAACCCACTTTTCCCATGTTGTAATTTAAGCCTTTTTTCTTCTTTGTTTATTGTCCCCTATGGACACGGGTCATTTGACTAGCGTGCTCTTTATAACAGTGCTTTTAGTTTTTGAAGACTAACAAATCCCCACCTTCTCATCTTTAAGTCTATCCCTTAGTATTTAGGGGTTTAGCTGTGAGATGTGAAAACTCTAATTTGCATGTTGAGTTTCAACCTGTTCCACATCGGTAGTGAATTAAAGTAGTGCTTTCTAATAGTTATTTATATGCCTGGGGTACTGCAATAATGCTTGCTGTACTAACACAAAGCTCTACCCCGGCCAATTAGATGTACTTATTGTGGTTGGACTGCTGCTTTGTGCTTTTTCATTTGCCATCTTTAGTGGCTGATAAGAAGAGGATTGCTGGTGTTAGTATGGATTAGTAATTCTCGGATGGGGTGCTGTAGCATTCTGGGGTGATATGAGATTCTTTTGAAGGGTGCTGTGGGGAGTGAGGAGGTAAGTACATGCCCATCTTTACCTGGATGTACCTCTTCCCTTCCCATCATCCTAAAAGCCTCCCCAGTGCAAGGTGGTAAGGACATGCCCATTTCTGCCTGGCTGCTGCTCTTCCATTCACCCCCAGAACTGCCCAGCCCCTTTGCAAGGACATAAGTACTCTCATCCCCGTTTGCTTCTTCCCCACCACCCTTACCCTCTTCAACCAGGCCTCTGTTCAAGGATGTAATAAAAATTTAGCTTTTGAAATAGGGCGGTGCTCAATTCACAAAAGTTAAAGGGGTGCCTAGAGTCTAAAACAGTTGACAACCAGTGGTATAGATGCTTATCCCACAACATTACCTCTTTTTAAATAAGTTGGAATGAGGCAGAGACCTGTTTTGGGAACATGCACCACTCAGAAAAGTGTTTCATTTGTAACCATTTGGCTCTTGAGTATTATGTATAGTCAGTGTGAGGCCACTGCTGTATCTCTACATAAGCTTTGCTCATTCAAAAGAAAGAAAATGGAATGGATTTTTCATGGACAGTTATAAACCCCCACCATGGACTGAAGGTTTTTTGGGATGTCCTACATCTTTTATGGGTATAGGTTGTAGTCATGTTGGTCTAAGGACATAAGCAGACAAGGTTCTTTGGGTAAATCTGATATCTTTTATTAGACCAACTCAAATAGTTTGAAAAATTCTTCTTGGCAAGCTTTTGGGGACAAATACCCTTTGTCAGGTATTCTTTGACTATTGATTCTGTCCAGGAAGAGCACAGACCAACTGCAGATGCTTTATCACCTGCCGAAGGGTATTTGTACCCCAAAGCATGCAAACGAGTTTTTCCAGCTATTTGATCAGGCTTGCCCAAAGAACCTTGTATTTAGCTCTTATGGTGTTTGTTCCACTGACATGGTGAGTAGGTGGTCTCATTGGAAAGGTAGTGTTACGCTGTATCCATTTATCTCATTTTTATTACTGTGGGGGTTATATGATGCCAACTTTATGTATCCTTATGATTTTTGGATATGGTTTAGTCAAAGGAACTGAGGGATGCATACTAAGGGTGGGAGTGGGCAGAACTGCTACATTTCTCTTGCTGTCGTGATACTACGGAAAGGACAATTTTCGTTCCCAATTGAAGACAGCAGGGGCCACTAGTGGGATGGGCACCCAACTTTACTATCTTCATGTAATGGGAAAAACAATCTCTTGGTAGCAAAGGCATCTGAAAGGAATAGCTCATCAGCCAAAGGAATGCCAGGTGTCCTAGGACAAAAGAAATGTCTGAAGGATTTTGGAGACTTGTCAAGAATTGTTACAATGCAGAAGGTTGGGCTGGTTTGGAGATATCATAAGGACTGGTTGTGTGGAAGCCAAGGTCTTTTGGATTTTTCCCAGAATGGAGAAGGGTCTAAGGCCCTGGCAGCTAAGGATGGCAGAATCAGCAGAAAGGCTGAATTCTGGAGATACTGGCAGGACTCTTGGATGAGCTATATTATAGTCTAGCACTTCCCAACCCTGAGTCGTGACCCAAGTGAGGGTCACGGGGGCAATGCTGGCAGCGCCACACAGAAAAGAGGAGCCATGCCATGTGTCAGCAGCTCCCCTGCCCCTAAGCTGCCG
Source organism: Crocodylus porosus (assembly GCF_001723895.1). Taxonomy (NCBI): domain Eukaryota; kingdom Metazoa; phylum Chordata; order Crocodylia; family Crocodylidae; genus Crocodylus; species Crocodylus porosus. The sequence goes on from NW_017728902.1 coordinate 111,893, forward strand.
TCATACTCCACTCCCAGCAGTGGGGTGCCAGGAAAAAAAAAGGTTCAGAACCACTGTGCCAGTTGAGGGTAAGAAACGTAACTTGTCTTTTTATTTCATCTTTAAACATATGGTCAGTTTTGCTTGTACAATTCTTTCCCCATAGATAACAAATCCTTTTGTTTTTTGTTTCCTTTCTGATTGCCTCTGGTGAAGAGAGGTTTCTGGGCTAGTGATATTCCAGGCCATCCCAGTCTATGAAAAGAGGGACCTAAAACCTCTACAAGACTAAGGGGAGACCACCACCACCTGGGGCTCAGGGATTCTCCTACTGTGTCTATGAGTTCCAGTATAAGGGCAGTGGAGTTGAGGCTTGTGGGAATAACAAGTACCCCTGGGCAAACCTGTGTTTGTTCTGTGGGACAAGCAGCTGGTCAGCAGGGAGGAATTTGGGGCTCGGAACGTGCTGTGGATGGGGTTGTGACAGGCCATTCTGTTATCTTAAACTGGCTAAAGATAAACACATATGAACGTCTAGAAGGTTGTAAATGATTTAAATTTATACTCTGCCAGCTTGTGAAGCCAAACAGTGTTGTATCATTGCCAGATATCAGCACTTTGTCTGGTTCTTTTGCTGAAGCACAAGAAAGACATTTGAAAGTTGAGGAAAGTTCTAGACTAATTTTGTTCAGGTGATCATAATTCCAGAGATTGAGGGGATGAGGAAGAGGCAGAACCAGGGTCTGATTCCTGTGGGGAAATCTTTTGACCTCCTAGACCAGGGGCAGGCATTTATTTTGGGCTGCTTACTGAGTTTTGGCAAACTGTTGAGGATCGCATTTCCCTTTTTGGTTCAGGGAAGCAGGAACAGCTCCATGGTCCCAGGCCAGAAGCCTCTGCTAGGTGCCAGGGCTGGGCAGACCTTGCTGCTGGGTCCTGCCACTAGCTTCCTCTGAGTCCTACTGCCCCTGGCTCCTGTCATCTTTGACAGGCAGGTAGGAGCAAATAAATAGTAATTTTCTATTTTTTTTTTAGGGGCCCTGTGGGCTGGATAGAATGGCCTGGCGGGCTAGATCTGGACACATTGGAAAGCCAGTATAGTTTTATAAAATATATTATGTAATTACAAGTTTTGTCTTAACTTAATATTCCTTAAATGTTAGTGTTGCTTTATACCTTTCCTTGTGTATAGCATCCTGTTTTGGAGCCATATAATTGGGCATGCATACATACCCAATGTAAATCTTTTCTCAGATTCGCAAATAGTACTGCTGAGGTCTGGGAGTATTGCCTATGCTCAGCTCTGCTTTTATTGAAGCTCATAGATCTAGCCTGTCATTGACATCCTTAAGAGAAAATGGGGTCTGTATTTATGACCTGATGCCATGAGGTGCTGACCACCATGCAGCATTGAGCCCTGGCAAAACAGTGCACTTTAGTCTGAAGTAAAACTACATTAGCACTTGCCCCTACATATTTTGCACAACTAGGGTGTGGGTTTTTTAAAATCTTTCTGTAACTGTACAGACTGAATTTATTCATAACATTGCAGATGTTGTTTTTCCTGCCTTTTGAGAGATAGGCATTGAGCTGGAACTCCCTTTTCTCTGCTTTTTTCTGATTTGCTCTGTGAATTTCTGTAATAATGAGACCTCTTTATACCATATTTTGAGTCCTGTTAAAATAGCTGTGTTGTAAAAATAAATTAAACAGGTTCAAATTCTTCAGTGGAGTTGTACCTACTTTTCTGCAGTGGATTTAGCTCAACGTTTGTAATAAACACTTCAAGATGCTATGGTAAGTGACACTAAGTGTTAAATATTAATATCAATATTAATAACATCTGTTGTTTTACTCAGGCTAGCTCAATCCTCTGAAAGATTTTAAATATAGAACTGTTAATTATTTTAAATACAGTTTTACTTTTATATAGTTGCTATGCTGTTGGGAGCATTAAAAATAGGTTTTTGCCATTCCTTAAACATTTTAAACCAGAATAGCAAAGAAGGTTCCTAGAGGGACTTAAGACAGCAGTTTCTTCTGGCAGGTACAGCTTGCATAGAAATGGGGGAAAAAATATGCCTAGACTGTCCTCTGGAGAATTTTATGTGAGAAACATGTCACCTAAATGTTTCCAGCATAATATTCTTCCTCTCTAAAACTTACTTTTTAAAAAAAACCTAAAACTTAACTTCAGTAAGTGTAGCTAGGTGTTTAGTTTGAATTTTCATTTTTCCTCAATATGGTAAGAAAAATGTACTCTTGTTCTGTTGCCAGTTATAGAGTATTTCATAGTTTCCAACTAGGCTTTCAAAGTAAATTTTTAACTGATTGCAGGGCATTTGCAATAAAAAACACACCGTCATGTATCAAAAGTTTAAACCCAGTGTTTGTGGCATATAATGAAGCATATTTAGTGCATAAAATGTTTTGTCTGACTTTTTCCCTGCTCCAACATGCTAGTAATGTCTAATGGCAAATATTTATATAATATGAAGAGCCTTTGTGTCATGCAGAAAATGTTCAGATACAGAGACACTCTTAAACTGAAGTTTAAAAATATAAACTTAATATCTAAAAAATACGGTTTTCAGAACTTTTAAAGAACTTTTCAGAAGTATTCAAAACACAGATTTGGATGTTTTGGATTTCATCTGGCATTTTTATCTGAAAATTAAGCCCATAGTATTTAAAAATGCATGGTGCTACTTTTAACTTCCATTCAATCATGTTTTAATGGTAGAAAAAAAAGTTTTTGGCCAATGTTGTTTTTTCTGTAGTTGGTACCAAACGAATAAAACAATTTTGATAAGATCTGCTTTTAGACCATGGCATTTCTTGGGAATGGTTTTGTAACTGTGGCTTATCTTTTTAGACTTGTTTCCCTGTTTTTATATTGAACATTGCTATTACAGCAGTGGGACATTCTTCTTTTCTTGTGCCTATGTGTAGACAGAAGTATAGAAGATCTTCTCAAAAATAGTGGGGGGATAATACTTAGCTTGAATCAATGTGGTGTTAGATTTTCTAATTGTACAATAATATTAACGCAGGCTGATGGCTTTTATTGATAGTAATCAAACTGATATACTGGATCAGATCTTTCCATACCTGAACAATTCAAATTAAAGGTCCAGTCTCTATATGTAAATTTTGTGCTGGGTAGGGGTGTGATTTTCTTTTTTTTCCTCTTCGCCCTCACCCCCAAGCTTCCAACTGTTTCTCAGTCCAGCAGCTATTTCTGATAAAATCCTGACTATCAATGCATATTAGACTGGTAGAGCTCATCAGCGACTTGGACGAGGGGGTGGTCAAATTCATGGATGACACTAAGATGTGGGGAGAGGTGGGCATGCTAGAAGGGAGGGACAGACTACAACTAGATCTGGACAGGTTACAGGGGTGGGTGGATGAGAATAGGATAGGATTCAATATTGACAAGTGCAAGATATTGCACCTAGGGAGAGAACCAGCAGCATACCTGTAGGCTGGGGAACTCCCTTCTTGTCAGCACAGAGGCAGAAAAGGATCTTGGAGTTGTTATTAATTCCAAGATGAACATGGGCTGCCAATGTGAGGACGTGGTCAGTAAAGCTAACTGCACCTTGTCATGCATCCACAGATGCATCTCAGGCAGGTCCAAGGAGGTGAGCCCCCCCCCCATTGCAACATTGGTCAGGCCGCAGTTGGAGTACTGTGTCGAGTTCTGGGTGCTGCACTTCAGGAGGGATGTGCATTGAGAGGGTCCAGAGGAGGGCCACTTGCATGATCAGGGGTCAGCAGGGCAGGCCCTACGAGGAGAGGCTAAGGGACCTGAACCTGGTCAGCCTCCACAAGAGAAGGCTGAGAGGGGATTTGGTGGCCATCTGTAAACTTACCAGGGGGACCAGTGGGGAACAGGAGAGTCCCTGTTTCTCCAAGCACTACCAGGACTAACTAGGAATAGCAGCCACAACTTGACTGAGAGTAGGTTCAGGTTAGACATTAGGAAGCACTGCTTCACTGTCAGGGCAGCTAGGATCTGGACCAAACTTCCAAGGGAAGTGGTGCTCACTTCTATCCTGGGGGTCTTCAAAAGGAGGCTAGATAATCACCTAGCCGGGGTCATTTGATCCAGTACTCTTTCCTGCCATGGCAGGTCGGACTTGATGATCTGCTCAGGTCACTTTCGACCCTACCAACTATGAAACTGTCAGGGTGGGCAATATTTCAGCTGGAGGGCCATTAATGCATTTTGGTGAGCTGTCGAGGGCTGCAGTGGTAGACCTGCCCCTTAACAGGTGCTCTGCCCCAGTAGCCATCTTGGCACCAGAAGTCCTGCCCCTAACCCCCTCACCTGTGCCACTATAAGTCCTTTCCCTTGCTCTGGAAGTACTCTGCAGGGGGGAGGGAGAGGCTTGCTATCTTGCAACTGGAAAATAAACCAATCATATACTAAAATAAATCAAACATCTACTACAACTTTTTTTAATTTTATTTTTAAAATATTTTGTTCTGATTGATCTGTTTGGATAGTGCATCTAGAGGTGATTGCATAATTGCTCAAAATAGTTTTAGTCTTCTATGTTGTGTGTGGGGGTAAGAGGGTGTATGTAGGGGCTGTGTGGTTGGAGAGTGGGTGTGGACAAGTGTGGCTGTGGGGTATGTGGTTGTGGTAGGAGGGTGTGTGGGTATGGTGGGGTG
>NW_017728902.1:116654-176538 GCF_001723895.1 Crocodylus porosus
TCAGAGTCCCTGGAGTGTGCCAGTCCCTGGAGCTGCATGTGGTGGTAGTGAGTGGGGCCAGCCCCTCCCAACCACATAATGTGCAGCTTCCCATGCTCCCACCCCAGTCCCTGGTCTTGGGTGGTGGTAGCACTCAGGGCCAGCCAATAGCACTACCGCCCGAGTCCCCAGCTTCCCGTGGTAGCAGCGTGCGGGGCCACGGCCACCCAGCCCCATAGCTGCAGCTTCCTCCTGAGTTCCCAGCTGCACATGATGGCAGTGTGTAGGGCTAGTCCCACCTGCCCCATAGTGTGTGGCTCCTGTGCTCTCACCCCAGTCCCCATCTGCACATGGTGGCAGGGTGCAGGGGCAGCCTGGATGGACTCCATAATATGTAGCTCCCCGCGCTCCTACCAGAGTCCTTGGCCACAGGAGATGACAGTGTGTGGGTCCAGCCCCACCCAGCCCCATATCACGCAGCTCCTGCACCGTGCAGGGCCAGCCCAGCTTGGCCTCATTGTGTAGCTCCCTGCACTCCCGGCCCGTGGGAGTCCTTGGGCCCGGCCTGGTGGTGCCTTTACCTGAATTCCCACTGTCGCAGACAGGGGGGCTGGGAACAGCCATGGGGGGAACAAGTAAAAGCCTCTGGTAGGCTTCTTGTCTCTAGTGCCCCCTAGCTTGGGGTGGGGGACGTAGTTGGTTAGCAGCCAGAGCTGTACCTCCTGCATGGAGGCCCAGCTTGCAGAGGGGCAGTGAGGACCAAGGCTTATGTAGAGGCCCTGTGGGCTGGATGGATTTGCCTGGCAGGCCAGATCTGGCCCACGGGCCATGTTTTGCCCCTCTTTCCCCCACCCGGTTTATGTGATTTCCTCAAATGAAATACCAGCAATAGAACTCTTGCTAGCATTGGAAAGGCCTGATTTACTCTTTCATCATTCAGATGGGTTTGTACTTCTTAAACAAGAGCCCTGGGTCTATGTCAATACCCGTCTTTGAATAGTTATGATTTGTTCTTTCCTTTATGCCTGTCTTGTTGCTTCTTTCTCCTGTGTATGCTCTTTCCTTACTCTCACTGTGTATGGACCAAACTGAACCATCTAAAATGTAGATGGTTTTTCCATCTGTTACCCATATGTTCACTAGAGAACTAGCCTTGATGGGCATTGACTATACAAGCTTCAATGGAAGGAATAAGTGGAAGAAAAAGAGAGACCTCATACATTGAGATATGCCTTCAACATGCTTTTAATCAGTTGTCAGCTTGGCAGTGGCAAAGTTTCTTGCATGCATACTTTTTACTGGATGATTAAGGACAACCGAGATGGTGTCATCCTCCTTTCGCTGTCCTCTTCTTTCCACCTACTGCAGCAAGGAGGTACTTAGACAAGTTAAAAAACCAAAACTTAAAATCTAGAAAGACTTGTAGTATGGACCAAGCTGCAAGAAAAATAGTCACCAAATTTAGGATAGGGAAACTACTAATTAAGAGATTGTTTTGAAATTGCATTGCTGTAAAATCACTTGTAGATATTTGAACAGTAATAGTAACAAGTTCATATGCTAAAGTTTTATTTTTTTTTTCTTATTCCCACAACAGAACCAACTCCAGTGGATAAGTTTGCAGAGTAACACATTTCATACTCTAGATGCTATCGCTTTCCCTTCATTCCCAGGTTACGACTTGGACAGACTTTGCATCAACTTAAATGTTTACCCTCAGTCTTGTCAGAAATATCTGAACATTATTACATATTTGTTGGCCAGGTTTTGAAGTTCTGACATGAACAGAATTCTTTTAGTCTCTACTGCGTTTAAAGTTGCTTGTTCAAGGTTTCAGTGAAGGAGGTGATGTCAGTGACCTTGTATTGTTCACTTATGCAAATTACAGTATTAGTTGTACACTGATGCACATTTTTTTTCAAGAGAGTCTGCAGTAGCTATGACTTAAATTTCACCAGATGCATACCAAAGATCAGTTGGTAATGGATAAGACGTACTATATGAAAGAATCGTTCATTCAGAACATAGCAGAAGAATGTTAAAATACAATATAAAGAGTCTACAGTGTTGTGCGGTCGCTGTCATGAAGCAATTGTATTTGGCTAAGGCTTGGATGCTAACTCTTTAATTTTAAATTTAGTTGAAAGTGTAATGACTTAAGCTGTAATAGGTGGGACTGTAAATTCTTATGCAAGCAAAACATTTTAACAATCTATGATAGCAGTACAGAGAATCATGAGATTCAGAGTGTAGCAGAGTCCCTCTGAAATACGTTTTTAATACACATTTACACAATGCTCCACTGGCAAAGCTACCAAATTGAACATTTGGGAATAGACTCAGTTAAAAATAGGGATTTGCAGTTGTATAAAAACTGGTTCTACTTTCTGTTGGCTGATTTCATCTAGTAATTAGCTGTTCCACAGATTAGTAACCAATGCCTTTTTTGTTTCTGTTCATGTCAAGTTTGCTTTTTGTCTTCGCATCATGCCAAGATATTTAGTCCAGGCACTAGGCCTCTGACCTGGAGTCCCCCAGTAACTCTGTCATTTAATGTTTATATGTACTCTGGCAGCATACTTTAGAAATAAGATGAAGAATAATGCTCAACTTGGAAAGTGCTGAGCATTATTTTCCAACCTCTAACTGATTGAATCTGTATTGAATTTAAAAGCCATGGTCTGAGCAGCTCTCATAGATTCTAATCTAAGTAAATTGCTTAACACCTCTATCTCTGTTTCCCTGTCTGTAAAGTGTGGATAACAGTTTCCGTCTCTCATGGACTGCATGGACTTGTTCGTTTTTCATAGATTCATAGATTGTAAGGGGCCGGAAGGGACCTTGTAAGATCGTTGGGTCCAGCCCCTGTATTAGGCAGGAAAGACCATTTTTGTTCACCTGTGTTCTGCAACCCAATGTAGGGCCGCAACTCCTATTGCTTTTATCGGGTAGTAGACAACAGCAAAACAAAGGTGTGCGTTAGAGCAATTACAGTAATTTTTTGTAGCAATACACACCATGAATATTAAACCCTGAAAAAGGCTCCCAAGAAATGCTCCTGGCATAACCCACCCTTCCCCCCATACTAGACGAATCAACTTTTAAAAAGATGACAGCCTCTGAAATGTCACTTTCAATCTGACAGAGATCAAAAGTCTAATACAGCATTTTTGTTGGGTCTGTACAGCACTAAAGCTGAGCATCAGGAAAACCAAAGGAGAGCAGCAAGCATCAACACCCCGCACTTCACGCTGGATGAAACAGAGATGCCTAACATCCTGCTAAGTCAAAAGAGCCCAGACAGCACTAAACCCGTGCTGGCGGGAAGGGAACTTTTAAATAATGTGGGCTTACATGTTTGTACTTCAGTTTCCATGCTCTTGAAGTCACTAAGCAACGAAGCTTAGCGATGCTCTCAATGGGGAATGGGCAAGAGAAGCACCCACATAGCCAGGGGCTGTGGGAGGTGTTGTAGATAAATATGGTGCAATGTATCCCAGAGCGATGTTGTATATCAAGAGCAGGAATTACATATGATAAAAAACAGAATATAGTTCATTGTATACAAAGCCTGCATAAAAAGCACTATTTAAAGGACTTTCTACAAAGGGATTTGGCTATTATTAATCCCACTATAGAGTAGTTTGTGTACTGCTAGGATATTTTCCAGGAAGTTGAAATAACTGAAAAAATCCTAATCCTAGGTCATAATAGATCCCTCTTTTTGATGCTAATGAAATTCTGTATTACATTAGTGTTCCGTGATAGTGTAGGCTGGGCTCTTTAACCCTGGTCAGCAGCCAGTTTAGGAGTGAAGCCCTGATGGACAGCTTTGCTTTGGCAGCTCTTGCAGCCAAGCTGGTTCCAGACATACTGGCACCTGCCTTTCCTTTGGATTAAACCAACAAGGCCAAGAGGGGAACACTAATATGTAGGCATTTCAGTGTCTCCATATATATTGCCCAGGCTTTTGTTCCCTGGAGAGGTCACTCCAGCTTTACTTTATTTTCAAGCAAGGATTACATTCAGCAAACTCATGCCCCAGCATAATTCTAGTATTTTGCAAGACAGATAGATGCCTACTAAAAGCTAATTGTAGTCATTTTGTGCAGAACAGCAGATATGTGTCATATACATATACAGATGTTGTTTTGGTCATATTGTGGCAGTTTCATAAACTAAATAGGTCTAGCTAGGACTGTGTTTGGATGAAAAATCTCCATGGGAAATGTTGCTGTAGGAAAACATTGTGGCTCATAAATGACGCTTGTGTATCCAGTGCTTCAAGGTACTCAGTGCCTGTGTTACTGAGTTTCCATATCTCATGAAACTTGAAGTTCTTATCCTTTTAGATCAGTGTTCTTTTTTGCAAGAGCTGTCATATTAACCCCACCTTCTGGGCCAGCTTCCAATCTGGCTATTTTTTTTTATATGCCAAATACTGTACCAAATGGAAAACACATTGGGATAAGGTGTTCTTCAGTTCTTAGTAAATTGTATAGGTGTCATGTGCTATTAGGGATTTGTTTTACCCTAGAAATAGGTAGTATTTTTAGGGGTGTGTATGTGTAGTAACTTGACTCTGTTACTTTACCTTTGGTAAGGGGAAAGCTTTTTTTTTAGGTGGAAAGCTCATGAATATAATCACCAGAAGGCAAGGAAACGTGCAGCTTAGCCAGCATTCACTAGTTTCTGCTTCCATAGCTTCCCAGTCTAAATTTCAGGAGAATTAGAACCTGGATCTAAACTGTACAGCATAGGCTGACTTACAACCTATATATTGTTAGTTATCTTGAAATGCAGGGATTCAGTATAAAAGGTTTCCATGGATCATTGTTTTTATATGTAGTATTAAATGTTGGGAAGAAATAAATAGCTGTAAGTAAATATTGTGATGTGTAAAAACCTGAGATTCTAATCCCTAATGAGAACGGTTGTACAGAGGATTTATAAAATCACAGAAAATTAGGATTGGAAGGGACCTCAGGAGGTCATCTAGTCCAAGTCCCTGCTCAAAGCTGGACCATTCCCAACTAGATCATCCAAGCCAAGGCTTTGTCTAGCTCGGTCTTAAACACCTCAAAGGATGGAGATTCCACAGCCTCTTTGGGTAACTTGTTCCAGTGGTTTACTACCTTCCTACTAAGAGTTTTTCCTAATATCAAACTGTCAGATCGCCACTGGATAAGGGTGTGTGCCCCTGCACCCAACGGACATTCACCAGTCTTCTCCCACATGTCCTACCCTCTGCCAGCCTGTTCGGGGTGGTGTGCTCTCTCTCTTTCTCTTATTCCTGCCTGCTATGACTTTTTCTTTTTTTGATGGCTGTTGAAGATGTTAAGGAAGTAGGAAAGGGGTGGGTGTTGACGTCACTGCCCTGATCGCTGCTGGCAGCTGATTGGCGCTCAGGTTACCACACTGTCGAAAAGAAAAAAAAGGGCGGATGAAACAGAAAACTGGAAACAAAATTTATTGGACCTACCAAGTCCCTTTCTAGATCCTTGGGATCAAGGCTACTCCCTTTACTTGGTCTGTCTTCGTTCAGACGGTTGAGTCTCAGCGATTGGGATGAAATGAGTCTTCCTTTTTTTCCTTCTCTTCTTTCTCCTCTCTCTCTTTCACAATTGCTGCCATGCCTGGCTTGATTGCCTGCCGGAAGCAGTTAATCAATGAAAGGCTAGCCACGGCAGGGGGTATCTGCCTCTCTCTACCTCCTCCTGTTTGATTGCTGCTGCAGTCATGTCAACTGGCTGCTGGCGACAGTCAAATGAACACTAAACGAAAAGAAGGAACTGGGCTGGTGAAGGAAAATGCCCATTCCTCTCATTCTTCTACTTTGATTGCTACCGCATCCAGCTTGATTGGATGGCGGCAGCAGGTTAATCAATATCCAAACGAAGAAAACGGTAAGACAAGGGAGAGACTGCCCTCTTTTCCTCCTCTTGGATGAAGGCTCCTCCGAGTCCCAAGACCGTACCCAGCTTGTCTCCAGAGCTTCAGTCTCAGGCGGGACATGGCCATCCTCCTGCCTGCCGGCTTCCATTCACTTGCCTCCTTTGGTCCTCTGCTCGGCCCCGGATATTGCCCTGGCCACTGCAACCCACCAATCTGCTTCAGCTGGCGAGGTGTTAAAGCGGATCTGGTGCATGCTGGCAGCTCCCACTGTAGCATGGAGACTTTATTCTGGTTGGCCTGGAGCTTGTAGTTGGGAGGACGCATGGGGTGAGTACCCTCGGATCTTTCACACAAATCTAAACTTCCCTTGCTGCAGCTTCAGACCATTGCTCCTTGTTCTGTCATCTGCTACCACAGAGAACAGCCTGGCTCCATCCTCTTTGAAACCACCCTTCAGGTAGTTAAAGGGTGCTATTAAATCCCCATTCTTCTCCAGACTAAATGTGCCCAGTTCAGTCAGCCTGTCCTCATAAGTCATGTGCCCCTGCTGCCCCCTAATATTTTTTGTTACCCTCCACTGGACTTGTCTACATCCTATCTGTAGTAGGGGGCCCAAAATGACACGCTACTCCAGATGTGGCTTTATCAGTGCAGAAGAGAGGGGAAGAATCACTTCCCTTGATCTGCTAGCAGTGCTCCTCCTGATGCAGCCCACTATGCCATTAACCTTCTTTGCAATAAGGGCACATTGTTGGCTCATATTCAGCTTATTGTCCATTGTTGCCCCCAGGTCCTTTTCTGCAGAGTTGCTGCTTAGCCGGTTGGTCCCAGCCTTCCTTTAACTCGCTGTGTTTATGAAACGGGAGTCTGTTTTTAGATACACTTCCCCAGCTGAGAACTAAATATTCCCAATGAAACTAGATAAGCATGAGCAACAGAGGCTGAGATAAAGTGATGGGATACAATATAAGATTTTATGTTCTAGTAGTAGGCCCCAAGCTGCATAATGACAATATAGTTTAGCATTTTCTCGCATTCACTTGACCAGAGTTGTGCGTAAGAGAAGGAGACAAAGGAAGTGAGCAGACAAGAGAGTATCATAGAGGAGAAGAGTTTAGAAGGCATGAGAAAGATTAGAAGTACAGGTTTCCCTTGCTTTATGCTGTACATGCATTCCTGGAAAATGGCGCATAACTTGAAGTCACATAAAGGCTACTCACTTTACAATGTAACAAATAGGGATAGGTTCCAAGACCTCGACTATACTGACCCCTGGCCCATTTCTACCACTTTTACGAGGCAGTTTTGGTACTTGCCAACAGCAGACAGTACACACAAGCACAGGGCACTATCATAATGGGGATGGCAACTACAGAAACATGTATTGCAGACAATGAGTGAGGAGCAAAGATCCACACAGACTATATTTTGGTGTGTGTCACTCCCACAATGCACCGCACAAAGCAGCTGACTGCGGGCTTCCACCACACCCATTGCATAAGAGTGAATTTACCTTGCATATAACAAATTTTTGGTATAAAAAGGATCATCACATAAGAGTAAATTCGCACATACAGAACCTGCATAAAGCGAGGGAAATATAGTCAGCTAAAGGTAATTTAGAGTTTGCTGACTAGTTTTATGCCAGTTAGATTTGGCTTAGGACAAGATGTAGTTTGAATAAGGGATACAAATAGGCAGATTAATTAAAATACAATCTGTTAGGAAAATTGGGTCAGGTAATTCAATATAAAAATTAAGGTCCACCTTGGAATTTCACTGTTCGGTCTTGAACTCTGCTCTTGTTGAATTGCCCATTTGCAGCTGAGCCAAAATTAGTGCTGCTTAAAAACTTAGTTTTTGAAACCTATGTAAGAAGTACTTTTCCCTTAACAGGCTGGCCACCTAGTAGAGGTTTATTAAGTCTTTAGGACTTAGAATTTAAGGTTTAATTTCTTTAGGTGAATTTTACATTTTATCATGATTTTAATAGTTGCCTTGATATGACCTCCCTGTACTGTCTGATCACTTGTATATTATCCACATTTCATAATTAAATTTCCCATTAAAATTTATTTAACGTTATTTCTTGAGTACTTAATTTTGGTGGGATGGCTTTCTTGAACATTCTTTGGTTCCCAGAATACTTCTGGAGGGCAGTAATCCAAACTTTAAGAGATTTCTGGGTCTCAAAGCCTAGTTTTACATCCATCTTCTGTTTAAAACAGAAACTATTGTTTAAAGCAAAGTGGTGCTTGCAGGACTGGAAAGGAACATGGTCTATTTAAGAACAGTAGAGGATTATAAAATTGTGATGTTCTCTTATTTACCATTTTCTAAAATGATGATGCTGGCTCACAAGCATGTTTAATTTCCTGCAGTGCTTTTGTTACAAGACTCTGGTATTTAGTAGAAAACAATAATAGGCACATTCTATAAAGATTGACTTTTGAAGAATTTGTGGGGGAAGTTATGTAATAACTTCTTTCTATATCCGTATTTTTGGTGGGGAAATTATGCAACTTTTTTTTAGTGAGTACAACCAAAATACTGTACCATCTTGAGCAAGTTTTCAGGTATACCAGTTTATAAATTGAATCCAGAAGGGACTAGCAATCATTTTCTTTGACCTCCTACATGGGCCACAGGGTTTCCTGGTTTTAATTACTATCTGAACAAAATCACAATGCTGAAGACGAGAGAGGGGATGGGGAGGGGGACATCAGTCTTGATTTAAAAACTTCTGTTGAAGTTAAAAGCTCATTTAAAAGCTTGTTTGGTAAGATTAGTAGATAGAATTTCAGTCTTCTTTTCCTGAACCAAGTTTGTGTTCAATCCACGTAGCTGCTTCTCTCAATTGTGCAATTATGGCATTCTGGACATTTAGCAAATTTTCATAAGTTCCCAGTTATCATACATATTTGCATCTTTAAATTCTTTCTGCTAGCTGATTTGGTTCATAATCGTCATTAGCTTTGTGTAATTGCTTTTTTAAGGTGCCACCTACGGATTACTGGATATTGGGTATGTTAGCATATAACAATTACAATTTAAGTTGCATTCATTTGCACTAAAGTAGTAACTTACTTTTAGTTGTATGATCAGGTCCTCTGTTTTCATCAGGACAAGGCTCAGTATAGAGTGACTTGTGTTGGATATAGCACTTGAGAAATTATTGATAACTCTTAGAAATTCTGACAGTGGTTTAGTATCAGAGCATGTTTTTTAGGCTGAAGTTCCTCATAATAAAATGAGATTGCCAGTCATCTTTGCCCACTACAGTTGGTTATCACCTCAGACAGCAACCAGTTACCCAATCTTGTGTATCATCTCTTGGGATATTGATCTGTAGGTATTCACAATGACCGAGTCAATGACTTGCACTCCATTCTCCATCTACATTCCTTTTTGGTACCTTCACTCTTTTCATGACCCTTGATTTTTAATATTCCAATCTTTCAAATTTTTCTGCTAGGCTTTAGTAATACTAAGTTGATTATTTTCTGCTAAGTGAGTAACTTGTTCCCTTTATTTGTTACCCAGATTACTACCATTCATATTTAGATAGCCATAGGATTTTTTTCCTTTTCTGTCCCTCAGTTGATTTTATCAGCATCTTGATATTTGTAGTAACTGAATGCGTGTTAGTTTCCCCTTCTTAATCTGGTCCTTTTGCTGTTCATATAATGCCTTTCTTGCTAGTCTAGCTAGCCTAGCCCTTTAGAGGACTGATTTTTTTCCTCCCCTTTCTCTCCATAATATCTCAGACAAGAATCCTTCTTACTCGGTCTTCTAGTCGTTAGTTCCAGGATACTTGAAGACTGTGTTTCAGAGCTGGCTTATATAGATGCATACAATTATACATGTTGAAGTTATTGTACTGTGTACATAGGACCATCACCGTCATAAGCCAAGACAGCAGAATACCTGTGAGGTATGAAGAGGCCCACAAGGGCTTCCTGTTCTCCAGGGCCAAGATTCCTAAGCTCTCTCCTGCTTTCGCCCTCCCCAAGCAGCATGCCAAACTGCTTTCTTTTGTCTGAGCCACTGCTTGTATTTATTCCTGTCTCTTATTTTTAGGGAAAGGCGATGATAATATACTGTTTCTTCAGTTTCATTTTGTAAGTGTTTTTAGTAGCTTAGTGGTATTTTTTGAGCCTCAAAACAAAAATATGTAGGCTTCCAAGTCCTTATCTTCATAGGAGAATATGTGGAGATAATTAATGGAGATGGAGACCAGCTCTGCCTGGTTCATTCAGTGCCTACTCTGGGAAGTTTCTGTTTAATAACTTGACTGGGATAAAGCCTCATGAGTAGAGTGACAGATGATATGGAAAAGGCTGAAGTACTCGATGACTTTCTCGCCTCGTCTTCACAGGCAAGGTCAGCTCCCAGACAACTGCACCTGGCAGCACAGACTGGGGAGGCGGTGAGCAGCTGACAGTGGTGAAAGAACAGGTTAGGGACTGTTTAGAAAAGCTGGACATGTACAGTTCCATGGGGCCAGATGCAGTGCACCCAAGGGTGCTGAAAGAATTGGCTGATAGGATTGCAGAGCTGCTGGCCATTATCTTTGAAAACTTGTGGTGGTTGGGAGAGGACTTGGATGATTAGAAAAGGGGAAATATAGTGCCCATCTTTAAGAAAGGAAAGGAGGGAGATCCAGAGACCTACAGACTGGTCAGCCTCACCTCAGTCTTTGGAAAAATCATGGAGCAGGTCATCAAGGAATCCATTTCTAGGCACTTGGACATGATGAGGAACAGTCAGCATGGACTGACTGTGGGCAAGTCCTGTCTGAGCAACCTGACTGCCTTCTGTGATGAGATGACTGGCTCTGTGTATGTGAGGAGAGCAGTGGATATGGTATACCTTGACTTTAGCAAGGCTTTTGATGCGGTCTCCCACAGCGTTATTGCAAGCAAGCTAAGAAAGTACAAGTTGGATGAATGGACTCTAAGGTGGATAGAAAACTGTCTGGATGGTTGGGCTCAAAGGGTAGCAAGCAGTGGCTCAGTGTCTGGCTGGCAGTCAGCATCAAGTGAAGTGCCCCAGAGGGTGGTTTTTGGCCAGTTTTGTTCAACATCTTCATCAACAGCCAGGAAGATGGGATGGAGTGCAGCCTCAGCAAGCTTGCAGATGACACCAAGCTGGGGGGGCAGGGGGTGGGAGGGAGTACTGCATATAATGGAGGGTGGGGCTAGGATTTGGAGAGAGCTTGATAAATTGGAGAGTTGGACCAAAAGAAATCCCATGAGGTTCAAAAAGGACAAGCACAAAGTCCTGTACTTAGGATGAAACAGTCCCATGCACCGAGGCTGGGAACTGATTACCTAAGCAGCTCCTCTTCAGAAAAGGACTTGGGGGTTACAGTGGACAAGCTGAATATGAGCCAACAATGTGTCCTTGTTGCCCTGGGCTGAATTAGTAGGTGAGTTTCCAGCAGATTAAGGGAAGTGATTATTTCTCTCTTTTCTGCAATTGTGAAGCCATATCTGGAGTACTGTCCAGTTTTGTTGCCCCTCCCCCCAACTGAAAGGATGGAATTGGAGCAAGTCCAGCAAAGGGCAACAAAAATGGTTAGGGGGCTGGGGCACGTGGCTGATGAAGACAGGCTGAGGGAACTGGGCTTTCTTCAGTCTGGAGAAGAGAAGATGGAGGGAGAATTTAATAGCAACCAGCTACCTGAAGGGTAGTTCCAAAGAGCATGGAGCTAGACCACTGTTTCCCAACTGGTGTGCCATCAGACACGTCCAGGTGTGCCGCAGCATTTTGGGCTGGAGCCATGCCCCCCACCTGCTGCTGCTGTGGATGGACAGATGGGGAGCATGGCTCCAGCCCAAAATACTGGCTGGCTGGCTGCACAGCACCCCTCCCCACCACTTCTGTGTCTGGTGTGCTGTGGTGCTTTTTTATTTAGGTGGGTGTTCCATGGTGAAAAAAGGTTGGGAAATGCTGAGCTGGATTGTTCTCAGCAGTGGCAGATGACAGAACAAGGAGTAATGGTTTCAGGTTGCAGCAACGGAAGTTTAGGTTAGATATTGGAAAAAACTGTCTCACTAGGAGGGTAGTAAAGCACTGGACCAGATTACCCAGAGAGGTGGTGGAATCTCCATCCTTTGAGGTTTTTAAGTCTTGGCTAGACACAGCCTTGGCTGGGATGATCTAGCTGGAGCTTTGAGCAGGAGGTTGGATTAGATGACCTCCTGAGGTCCCTTCTAACCCTGATTTTCTGTCATTCAATGAATCAGTATCCAGAAAACCATCATTCTTCAATTATATTTTTAAAGAAAAATATGTAGACTTGTCTTTCCATGAGAACTCCAAAACAGTCCCCAGTTGCTGTGGCTGATGCAGCTGCTGCTTTAAGGGCAACAGCGAGGGTGAGCATAGCACATGTGCCAGTAGCAATCGTTAAGGTGGGACTTGGAGCTCCCGTCCTGCGTAAGAGTGTTGCTCCTGTCCCCACCCTCAGAACCTGGGTTTTCCCTACTCTTCTCCCCTGCTGTCATATCCTGTGCCTCTCTTCCTCCCCCAGACTTGGAGTCGTGTCTCCACCCCCTTCCTCAACCACCCCATTCTACAAGTCTACTTATTATGCTACTGTAGCAAAGGCCAAAATCTATTGATGTGATTAAGTGACTTCTGGAAGTCCCCTCCCCAGTTTGCCATGCACCACACACACAGGTTGCCGGTGCCGTTTGTGGTACCTGTGCTGCAGGTTGGGCACCCCAGGGCTAGAACAAGTGCACAATATGTAAAAATCTGAGAAAACTGTCAAGTCCAATGCTGCTTTACCAATTGCCTCATGATTTCCTTTTTAGAGGAAGGCCAATCTATTTTAATCTTTTTGCTTTTAAAGGTTGGGAATATGGACTGATATACACGGGTCCTGTCTACTTTATATCCATCAGCAGGAGAATTCAAATGGGAGAAGGTCCCCTAAAAACTGTCCAATTTTGGAATTCCCTTTCATTCAAATTCTTCTAATTGATAATCACATGTTTGAAGAAAGTCTTCTCAAAATGTTGAAGTACTGAACTGATTTTTCTTAAACTTGGATTGTTAAAATCTGTGTGAGCCTTTAGGCCA
Organism: Crocodylus porosus; assembly: GCF_001723895.1. Taxonomy (NCBI): domain Eukaryota; kingdom Metazoa; phylum Chordata; order Crocodylia; family Crocodylidae; genus Crocodylus; species Crocodylus porosus. Next base: position 129,621 of record NW_017728902.1, read on the forward strand.
GTGTTTGAAGTTTCTAGTTGCAGCTTTTTGCACTAATTATAGTGGTTGTGTAGTTCTTTCAGTATTGCAGAATACCATAGTGGCTGAACTCACTTTTGTCAAAGTTTACCAAAACACCCCTTTGTCTGAGATTTAATTCGAGCCCTGAATGGTTATAAAAAGTTGAAAAATGAATGAAAAGGCATACCTTCTGTATGTCTCATCTTACCTAGCATTCATACGTGGATTCCTGTAACCCAGAATGCATGGCAGGTGTTGAGCTGTATGGTGGGCTCACTTCCACCCAAAGTCATTGCATCTCTTACTGAGCCACAGCAGAGCATAATGGTTACTGAGGGATATACATTGCCTCCCAGAATGGCATAGCCCAGAGCTGCCATGCCAAAATGCCCACAAATTTCCCAGCCTGGTGTTCCCCTCAACAGTTTATACTTTGCATCTGCCCCTCAGGCGCCCATGATCTGTCTGCCTGCCTGCTACATCTGCCAGATTCTTTGTGTATGCGTATTGTACCTTGTTACTGTCTAGGGCAGAAAGTATTGACCTTGAATGCAGATAATTAAAAAATGCAAATTTATTTTGTTGTTTTCCATATTTGAACACCTGGATAATTTAGTGCAGTGAGCTATAAAAAAAAAAAAACAAACCTGTCAGCTATGGAAACCACATTACCATACCAAAATCTGGAGAATTTATTTGTGTTGTAGATAATGAGTTGTTCATTAAACTGACATCCTAACGTACCTGAGAAGGACTGTCAGCTGAATCAGCATTTTGGCTTGATGACCACTCGCAGCCAATCAGTGTCAGTCTTAACTGTGTCACAGCCAATCAGTGTCAGTCTTAACTGTGATACAGTCAGAGATGCCAAGAGCTTAGGAGCTTTTACAGTAATTTTGCTGTAGAGGTCTACATTGGGATTACTAGTGATAGTGGCCTGTTTATCCTGTAGTACGATCTGATTTTCATGCCTCCCCCTCGCCCCCGAGAAATGTATTTTAATCCCAGCCAAGAAATACCACAACACTTAGAAATGATTATTTTTTGTTGACGTCTCAAAAAATGAAAAAGATTTAATAAGTATGGAGTGAATACGGCCACAAACAGGTGCGCATATCGACAGGTGGAGGTTTTTCAAAACTTTCTACCTGTAGAACTCTTTCTGGGAGAGGAAGCATACATTATTCAGCCAGAAGCTGCCCCTTCCCCCCTGTTCTTCGTGTCTTCCCCAGACTGGGGTGCAAGGGAAACAGTGGCTACTCCATTCCTCTCAGTCCTCAAGGGAGTGGAGCAGCAGGGAAAGACTCTGCACGCTTTCCCCAGACAGGTCTGGGGGATGGATGGGGAACAGCCCTTTTCCTTCTGCTTTTGCTCGCCAGCAGCAGAGAGGAGGGAAGAGCAGGGCAAAATCTCCAGCCTATTCCTCAGGAGGTGGTGCCAGCTGCTGCTTTCCCTGTCTAGACCAGTCCAGGAACAGAGGGAAGCATCAAGAGAAAGCCCTCCCTCTCTTTCCCCACCCCCTCTTTCAGACTAGGGACACTTGATATAGGAGAGCCCTGCCTGGGCTGGGAGTGGGTTGGGAGCAAGAAGTGACTTCTCTGCTCAGTTCCTGATGGCTGGGAGCCAAGTGGAGGGAGCAGTGCAGCAAAACCCCTTGGATGCTCCTCAGATGGGAAGCCTGGACTCAGAAGGCAGAAGGCTTTGCCCTGCTGCTTCAGTCCCCTCCTTGACCAGACTGGGAAGAGAATGTGCAAGCATTTGCTTTTGCAAGAGATTCTTTTTTGTAAAGGAGATTTTTCCAGGTTGGAAAGATCATTTTCCCAGAAGGGGCATTTCTCCCCTAGGAGAAACAAGTAAATGCTTGTACATGCATAGTTTCTACTGAGAGAGCAGTAGGAGGGTTTGAAAATACTTCTCACAGTGTTTTATATGAGTTTTATGAATGGATAAAAGACACAAATACTTTAGAGGTCAGTCTGATTCTTCACACACCTTTTCAGCACCTCAAACCCCTCACCCAGTCCATTCTATTGATGGGGAGGTAGCAGTACATCACCTATGCAGAAGTTCAAGCTATACGTAGTATTGGTTGAAACTACATCTAGTCCTTCTATTTGTTACTGTTAGAAAGTTTCACATATTTTGTCAGTTCTCTATTCAAGTTAAAATAAGAAAATCTGCTAGTAGCAAATAAAAGACTTGTTAAGAAGTTCTTATTTTTTTACTGTTCATATATTGGAATGGCTTATGTCAAAACTGCATTAGAATTTTTAATTAAGAAAAACCTTCACTTCTCATTTTGTAGAATAATCTTATTTAATTTGTTTTGGTTTGCATGCATCTGTGTGGGTGGGTGAGGATTAAAGATAAGAATTTCCTTTTCTCATCTTTCTTTGGCTTAAAGAACTAAATAAAATTTTTAATATACAGTCTTTTTCATGTCTTACCAATTTTTTAAAATTATATTACAGACTTCACTGTTCTAGAAAATATCCTTTTATAAACAAGACAACACAAAACAAAACCTTTTTTTTCTTTTCAGAATCTTGACTCCAAACAGCAATTTTGAAGATATTTGGACTCTCTATAACTTCCTAACTAGTAATGAGGTATGAAATCTCTCTTTAAGTTTCCATAATTGATTTATTTGTAAAAAGGCAATTGTAATGAGGCGATTTAGTGATGCAGCTAACTTCTTGGGCCCATTAAAGTAGAATCTTGAAGTTTTACTGGGGTGGTTGGCCATCGGGTACAAGGGGCGGAAGTAAATTTTATCCCCCATCAGATTTTTTCTCTTTTTGTTAAAGAAATTTTAAGTATGTGCATACTTCTGTCAACTCCAGTGTTGTAATTTCATATACTCACTGTTCCTGATGTTCTCATTAATGGGTAAAAAAAAAAAAAAAATTCTTGGTGATATTGGATGACCTGTAGTTTTCCTTTAATATTTACAAGAAGATAACAAAACTAGTTAATAGGACGTGTTGCAAGTTGGAAAAATTAAAACTGAGGTTACTGTTTATATTTACTAGTATTTAGTTTGGCCTTATAGTCCCTTGCAGATGAGATCTCAACTAGTTAACATATACTGTCATTATATTTAAAAAGCAATACTAGTATTAATCAAGATACTTAGAAATCATTCTAACTTCTTGAACTTGGCATAATTAAAAGAGTTTTCTGGGAACAGAAATTAGCAATCCAGCAATGCGATCCTTTAGGACTGGATATTACAGCTGTAGCTCAGGACTAGAAAATGGAAGAGTGATTTTTCTCTCTCCCCCCTTCTAACTCTCCCATAGAGACTGATTGATGGTGCGACTTCAAGTAAAATTCCCCATCGGTGTCTATTTTCCCCATTAGTAAAATTTTATCCAGCTCTTAAATTCTTTGCTTTAGGGCCCCTCTCTGTACATGCAGGTAAAGGTGTGATGAGATCTAATGCGCAATCCACAATTGTGCTTCCTGCAATGCCACACATGCATAGCAGAAAGCATGATTGTGGGATTGTATCCATTTTCTTCTTAAATTGGTATATATTGAAATACCCCCTTAAGTCATCCTTGAAACATAAACCTAACTTAACTGTTTTTTTTAATGATTTTTTTCAGACCCTTTTTCACTAAGTCATCATCTTCCTTGAGGCATTTTAATACATGCCTCTGAATGTAATTCCAGTACAACAGTTTAAACTATCAATGTTGGAAAATAAAACCGCTTTAAAAGTCAGCATCAAAAGAACGCTTTCCCCAGAAAGCAGAAACACTTACACAGCTGCAAAAATAATCATGCCTAATTTGCTTCTGTTGCAAGAGTGCTGATGGTGTCATTGTCTTCCAACATGTACAGAACAGTCTCCAAATCTTGATACAATACATTTATACCCCCTCAAACTACATAATCTCTCACACTTTTTTTCCAGTTGTCTAGCCTTGGGTGCCTGCTGGTTACATACTTAATCATAAGGGCATGTGCATATTTTATCAGTTGTGTGATTTTTTTTTTTTTTTTAAATTGGTCATTATAAGGTTGATTAATATAAAAAGAGAGTTTAAAAATACATTTTAATTGACTGATAAAGCCTAAACTTATTCTCTTGAACCTTTTAATTAAAAACAAAAATACTTAATCCATGAGTCTCTCTTCATAAACTTTGAGTACAGGCTGTTTTGGTTCTTGCTTTGTTTTCTTTTTTCTATGGAAATGTAGAGAATTTTGGGTGGAGGGGGGATGCCTAACTTTGGAGGTTAAGATTTTATAAATATTACACAACAGGTCAGATCATGTCATATATTAAGAGCTCAGTCCTTTAGGGGAATATATCACTGATACTGGCCATTTTCTTATGTACTAAAAACTTAAAACTATTCAACAGTAAATAAAAAATATTAAGCAGTAATGGCATACATAAATGTGTATACTTGATGTGGCTTCTAGGTAGCAAAAGTACATACCAAATTAGTGTGGTGGCTCTTTGTAACAGTAAATCTACAGGTTTCATTGATTATACCAACTAATGAGAAGCAGAGTTGGTTAAAATCAGTTCTTTTAATTCAGGCTTTCCATTCAGAAATTTAAATTGCCTGGATTAAGATGTTCATACATATTGGGTTGATTTAAGTAACTCTCTCTTCACCCTCAGATAAACAGCAGCATAAAATTTACTGCTGAGGAACTCTATAACTGTGTTTCACAAGAAGTATACAGGTAAGCTGGATATTAATTACATCTGTTGGCTTTTCTGAAACAAGTTTAGACTAATCCTGTATCAACCCTAGTACTATACGGTAAAACTTATCTTCTGTTACAGAAGTCTCCCAATATTTCCTTATTGTACAAAGGAGGGTTCCTTAAGTTTCACCAAGGGAACTGGTTTGTCTTTTTTGCTTCCAACTAACCTTTCTGTTTCTGAGAACCTTTTTTGTTCAGCCAAGGGTAAACTCTGAGGTGAAATAACCTGATTCTTGTATGTTCTTTATTTCTAACTTAATATTGACTGCTTGCAGTTTAGCCTCTCTTCAGTTTGCTTTTCAGACCAGACAAAAGGGAACTTGTGGTAACTATTGACTATACTAGGATTTTCTGCTGTTTTGATTTTCACATAAGATGTTTGCTGTGGCTTGCCCTTAGCCAGTCCTGGCTTCTCATCCTGCTGTTGTGGACAGAGCCAGTGAATTTCAGCACTTATTCTGGCATAGAACAGTGGGAGCCAACTCAGACAGGTGTGCCACTCCAGATCCTTCCCCTTGCTTGTCCTGCTGCATTGCTTTCAGCCCTGTGCTCCCAGTCTAAGCTGATGCTCTTTCTATTCCGTGTCTTATTTGCCACCATGATGCCTTTCCCCTTACCCCAGTCTGTGTGCCACACACAGAGGGTGCCCATGTCACTTCTCGTGCACATGCCTCAGGTTAGCCACTCCTAGGTTAGAATAAATGGCCATGCTTTGTGTGTGCACAGGCATCTGAGAAAAAGTGTGCAGCATTGTTTTAAAATTCTCTCTGTAGCTGCATTAAGAACCATGCTTTACAATCATTTCTTAATATAAATCCTTCAGGGTGTACATCAGTGGTCTTCAACCTATTTAAGTAGGAGATCACCTTTGGCATTTACCAAGATCTACCATGTGCTGCCACGCCGTCGTTCCCCCCCAACCTCTGATTGACTCCAAGATCTACGACAAGAGGCTCCAAGATCTACCGGTGGATCGAAATCCACTGGTTGTTGACCAGTGGTGTACATGCATGCTTAAGCACATGCTGAAATAGCTGAAATAGCCATAATGCTCATAAATTGAGTCATGGTATAGCCTACGAGACTTCAGTCACAGAAGTTGTGAACAGCAGTTTTAGAAAACCGCACAAACAGGAAGAAAAAAAGGGAAGAAACTTGACTGAACTTGAAGTAACTTCTGTTTATCATTTGTGAGTGCTCGATTGTTACCACCTCCTTGACCATTTTCTAACCAGACTTTTCTGGTGGATTTAGTTTCTTGATGCATAGCAACTTCAGTAGGGTAAAATATCCAGGATAGTCATCAGCAAACTACTGGGTAATGGAACTTTATCCATTTTCTGTAATGAACCCCTCATGCCATTTTCTGTTGCATCCTTTAAGAACATCAAAAACGGTTCAGCAGTGACCCTGATGCTTCTATAACTTCAGGTTATGGAAGTTGGATATGTTATTTTGCTATTGTCTTGTTACGAGTATGAGGTTGTGGAGTAGAGAAACTGAGTAAAACGTAACAGTTCAATGGCACAGCTTTTAAATGCGGGTATAAAAGCCAAATCTTTTAGGCAGGCTGACAATCGCATGGTTCAGCAGTGATTCCCAAAGGGAACTGAAAAGCAACAAAAAGGTGCTGTGAGATCCCTCTGTGAGAGGAGGTGAAGGCTCTCCTCCTTGTCTGGCATCCTGCATGTTTCAGATACTCCAGTGATGCCTGTTAGGGACTGCTGCTGCCCTGCCGTTCCCCACCCATCCGTTCAGCAGCACGCACTGCTGTGAGCGGGTGGGCAGGCAGATGGACAGAGTTGCACTTTGCAGCCTGGCTCATCCCCTTCACTTCTCCCAGTCTCCTGAAGCCAGGAGCCACAGAGTCACAGGGTGGTTTTGTGCGAGACTGCAGGAGTAGCAGATTAATGCTTCAAAAAACACCTGAATCATCTGTAGTAATTTCTTGACCAGTATATATAACCATTTGCAGAGGAAATATTTAACACACTCCCTTCTAGAAATCTGGTCCTGCAGCTTTTGACCATTCTTAAGAGAGGGAAGAGGAACTTCCTGTAACTATACCAGTCTCTTCACAATTCTCACTCACTGCTATAGCATCTTAAGGTAATGGTGATTTGTGTTGTTTTATGCTGTTCTCAACCTTTTTAGACTCGAGGCACCCTTTGGGGGGAAAAAAAATAGCTTCTAGTTTTCACTTGATTTTTTGACTACTGAAAAATAATAGAGCAATTCTTCTGTTGCAGAGCACTCAGAAAGACCCCAGCAGGTCAGAATGTTTTTGATGCTATGGATTCCTCTTTGAGATCTCTGGGGCTATCTTGTGAGTCATGTATGCACACCTGATACCCTAGAAAGGATCTCCAGGCAACTCAGGGTGCTGCATCACCTGGTTTGAGAATCAGTGACCTAGAGACTCCGCACAAGAATTGAGATCTGATAGTGGTGGGAACTGAACATAAGACAACTCCTTTCTTTTCCACAGTTTAAATAGAAAAAAAAATGATTTCCATTCCCACCTGATTCTTACTAACCTCTTTAACTGCTGATGCAAAAAGCTAATAGGACTGCTCAGCTCTATCAGCTACTTTAATTATCCAGTACTTCCCTGGCTCAGCTGGATATGACAACTTATTATTTTTCACTTCTCTGCCCCCCATTACCTGGTTTATATGCCTCCTTCATTCCCAACTCCTACTGACATGCTAAAATTAGCTAGTAGGAGTCCCATTCTGAAGATCTGAGTATGAGTTACCTGAGGAGAGCTCATCTAAGTACACTGGTAGAGCGTGTTCAGAGAAACCAGCTCAGTAGCAGAGATGGGGAGCTTTTGTCTGGGGCTTTTATTTGCATGTGTCATTTTCTCTTTCTCCTTTGCCTTTGTTAGAGATTGGCAGCAATTGGCTATGACTGGGGTGGCTGGAACAGGAAATATAGTGGGCTAAGGAGCAGAGCTTCCTGCTACAAGTCTGGTCTGGAGGTTGGGAGTCCTATTGTGATGGATCTTCCAGGACTGAAGGTTCACAGTGCACAGCAGGAGCCTAATAACAGAAGTTGCTTCAGTAGGAAAGCTCAGAGGAATTTGTTAGAAAGCTCTTGCTTTCCTTTTCCCTTATTTTCAATTCCGTGATGGGTGCTGGTAAGGTTATTTCTGGATTGAGTGGGTTAGAGAAGGCATTCATGTGTAATAGTGATGACAGCGGTCTAATGTATTTGGTGTATTTCAAGAAACCCCAAAATAAGGTGCCAGAGCTTTCACTGTTCTGGACTGTTCATATGTATTTTCTCATAAAGATATTTTTCCAGGGGCAGGAGGGTCATTTACATAGGTGATGATTTGGTGTGTATATATATCAAGAAGTCTGTGAGCCTCTGAGCCTTGTAAACTAAATTTATGGTGACTATGTGTGTGTCTGGAATAGATTCCCATAGAAAGCTGAGGCAAATTAAAAGATGTTCTGCAAGGAGCAGTCCTGCACTGGCAGGGTGATCTGAAGGGTGTCTCTTAATTTCAGGCAAGGTTCTGTGTTTATGTGATTCTGTACAATTTCAGTGGAATTTATTCTTGTTCTGCAGTGTGTTTTAGGAGAAACTCTTGCCTGTTCTTGAGCTGTACACTTCATTTGAAATCAGATCTTTTTTTTTTCTTTTTTAAGAAGCAAAGAAATTTGGGATGGGTAAAGATTCTTGCAAGTCAGAGTGGTATGAAATGCAAGTGGTTCTGGGTGTACCTTCTCTTCACCTTGTTTGCCATAGCCCCTGCAGACATCACCAGTGTCTGCTGTGGGAGGGAACAGGCAGAGCTTCCAGGCACTCACTCACAAAATGAGGTGATTTTAAAAAGATGAATTGTATCAGGCTCTCTATTGAAGAGGACTGAGGTGTGAAAACAATCCCTGCAGTCCTTATTGAGAGCAAGATTTGGCTCCTACAAAGCAACAAAATGCCAGACAGAACTGAACTATACTGTGCTGCAACTTTGTTTTTGTGTAAGATGTTGAATTGTGCCCTTTGTTCATCCCCCACTGCCTGCTCCCCCATTGGTCAATTAGCATGCAATATCCCAGACAGGGTTTTAATTAGGTAGGGAGGAAATTAAATATTTGCATATTTGAGTTACAGGTATTTTTCCGAGCTATTTCTAAGAAATGTTGTATTAGATTGTATTGTCATATTTTGATTGCTTTTTCATATTTGTAATTTGTTTTGGCATAAAAAGAAAAATGTTAACTAGCTTGTTAATTGATTTGGCTGGAAACAAAAGGAGAAGGGTCTAGTAGAGACATGACGAAGCAGTTTGCATGTTGCAGATGTGAGGAAATGCAGTTCTTGGTTAAATAGAATAGAATATTTTTATCTTGGTGTGGCTGTGTTCAGTACTATAGATTATTCCTAGAAGTAATAGCATGCATTTCAGGTTTAAGGTTTGTTGTTTTTATTGAATTTTTCTTCATCACCTAAACCTTGGCATGATTATCAATCTTTCTTTATAATTTGTTCTAACAAATAAATGAAGACAGCATGAGCCATATGAATTGGATGCAATGTCTTGTCTCTCCCTGCTATGTTTCACTTCTCTGAAATAGGACAGCTAACAGTTTAACAGATCACATCTGCGCTCTTTCTGCTTTACTGAAAGTCTTTGAAGCTTTACTGTTTGGCAGATACTTTTCCTCTCTGCAGAACCCTTGCACGATCTGGCCGTTGGTTCTCAGCATCAAGGATACATTGCTGCTATTCCCTTTGGGCAGAACACCAATATTGGACTCGAAACATTAAATGTTTGATGTACATCATCATCACATTACATGTAAATACAAGAGAGACAGTGCTAATTGTATTATACTTCCTGATAAAACTTCCGTTAATGCATTGTTTTAAACACAGTAACTTATTATATATTTTTTCAAAATGTTGTGTAACAAGTCCATCTAGTTTCATGAACAACAACTTAAGAAACTAATACTGAAGATCATTGGATCATAGGAAAACAGAGCTTAAAGAGACCTCACTACGTCATCTAGTTCAGCCCCTTCTCAATGCAGGATCATCCCTGACTAAACTGTCCCAGCCAAGTGTCTGTCTTTAACTGACTTTGGAAAGTTTCCAAGCATGGAGAGTCCATAACTTCTCTAGGTAGCCTATTCCAATGCCAGAAAGTTCCTCCAAAAATACAGCATAAATTTGCTCCTGCTTGGGGCACTTACCTCTGGACTTCTGTCTCCATTCCACGGTGAACCTAGTTTAAAACCCTCCTAGGTTAGCAAACCTGCTGTGAGATGACCCCCCTCACCCCTTTCCCAGCAGCCGATCTTCCAGGACCACCACCTGTATTTGAAGAAGCCAGAGCCAAGATGTCTGGTGGTTGTTGTTTGTATACTGTGTTGCAAATGGATTACCATAGAGACAAATTGCATATAATTCACGTGGCCTTTATTTCAGTTGATTTATAAAAAACAATGGTTAGTACTTCTTTGTAGTTTTACAGTAACTTAGTTTTGTAATCCTACACATAGCAGCTGCATAATATAATTTCCCCCTGCCAGGTTCACTTTAAGATGGAGAACAATACTAATTAAACTTATTTTCTCTCTTTGGACAAAAGATTTTTTTTCAAGCTTTGTCCATGGACAATGGCAGGTTCAGTTAGGTTGGGCCACGTAATTGATAATTAATTTGTTCAACAAATGTCAGATGTGTTCATTCACAATTTGTGTGTGAGCAGATTGCAGAAGTTGTGTGTCAGATATTCTCAGAAGTTTCAAACAATTATTAGTCACTTGCAAGTTTTTTTAGTTGGTTTGACTGAACACAAAGGACAGATGATGTACTGCTTGCTTTCCAACTGGATGTGTGGAGTTCTTGGCATCTGCAATTTGCTAGCATAAATTTGAATGGTGTTTCTGTGAAAATATAACACTTGTTTAATATTAACTGTTTGTAAAATTTGCTGTAACTTTGCTTGCTAAACTATCCGAAGAAAATTAATATTGTTTGAGAACACCATGGTTTGGATTTTAGGTTTTTCAGTATTTGCCAGCTTTAAGTAGTGGCTACTTGAGCTAAATATGGAATGAAATTTTGGTTCACTTTTGTTGTTTGCCTTTTAATATATGAAACAAGACTACAGTAGAAGAAAATACAAGCCATATATAATATTAGAGCTGGAAAAATAGCTAGCTGTCTTACAAAGGTTTAACTTACAAATGATCGATCTCTCTCATGCACACACACACGTGATTTCCAGTCACTAATTGAGAATCTATAGGTAGCTGTATTAAACAAAAGGAGGGAGAAGATGGCTCTGCCTGAACTGTGGCAGAATTCTACATTTTATTACTGTTTTGCAGGCATACTAAAATGTATCTAGACTTCTTTACATTAGGTTTCAGGCAGTTAAAATAATGGAAGATTTTGTTTTGGTCAGAAGAGGGGGTTTAATATAAGTTGGATCAACCTCCATGAATGCATTCAAAGTAGGCACCATTTAAAAATGGCATCTTTTGGCACTCCACATCTGTGTCCCCACCCAGATCCTCAGCTGGGGTGCACTGTTACAGCTCCAGTAAAGTCCATGGAACAAATTGTACCAGTTGAGGATCTGCATCTATTGCTTGTCTGCACTAACAATATATAGAGGAGCTGCTATTTTTATCTAGGTTAAGCTTTCATTGACCAAAACAAAAGATGGAAAAATGAAGCACAGCGTTTTGAGTCCTTGTTCTTTTAACGTTAGAACAGTGGGCTATTGTCTATACAGTGTTTCGTCTGACAGTACGTGTTCTCGGAACAAGCAGTGTAGTAAGCCAGGTCAAATAATTAAGTTCTAGAGTTTGTACTAATGGAAGGTTAAAGCAGTTAAGTGCCACAAAGTGATATAATGTACATTAACTCTTCATAGACCGTGCAAAATAAGGTCCAAGATCTTACAAAGCATCCAGACAAGTCTTATGGTGCTATAAATGAACCTACAGGATGGGAGGATGCATTGTTGTATGCTGTGGTTGTCAGTAGACTGTTCTCAACTTCCATACTTGCCATTTACCTCTGTGTCAATCAGATAACTAAGAACTGAGGTATTTCCTCAGTTCAACAAGGTACTTGGTGCATACAAGTAGCATTACTGAAGTAGGAGGGCTTGCGTAAGTAATTTGCTGAGATGGGAGCAATGAGGTCTTTTGGGAAAAATTAAGGAAAGTTTTTAAACAGTATGGGTGTGGGCAAAGTTGATTTGGAGAGTTTTATATATAAAATTTTAATTAAAAACATTAAGTGTAAAACAAGAGCGTTGTAGTTAAAATCAGTTGCATGTTCTGCTTTTGTATACAAGAGTTTGCCAAATACTGTTTCAGTGTTTTTATTTAATGTCATGGATTGTGAAAGTGATCTCTTAAATGATGCTAGCTGGAAATGCAAGTTACATTTAGCTGGGTTTGTAACATCTGTACTATGAAAAAGATGCTGCTAATCACTCCTATTTTAAGGAAATCAAATACTTTAGCATCTAAGTAAACTAGGCCACTAGTTTTAAAAGTAAATACTTCTTTTTATAAAGGAATATTTTCCTTGCATTTCTATTTAAAAAAAAAAAAAAAATTCTTATTTTAAATGAGTCCTGATGGGCTACTTTTAATAATGTACTTTTTTTTCATTCTTCTAGAGAGAGGCTAACAGTTGGATGCTATCAACTAGCTCAGCTGGAAGCTGCTATTAAACAGTGCAATGCATCTGTCCACATGGAGGTGAAGAACAGAGGCTGGCTGTGATTCTACAGTTCACTGACTACAGGCTTTGGGCTACAATGTTCTCTTCCCCTTCTCTTTCAAATCTCTCTGCTCTTTGTTCGAAAAGAATAGAAAATATTTTTGTTAACAGAACAACAACGTCTCTTCCAGTTTCTCTCATGGTCCTGTTTAAAAAAAAAAAAAAAAAAAAAAATAGTGTGTTTGAGGCAACTCCTGGAACTGGCTGAGCAGAAACAGGGGATTTCGTTGCTGGTCAACAGAAATAGAACATTGGTAGTCCGAATTTCCTTAAGAACGTGTCTTAGTTCATGATGCAATGTTAAAAGGTGCCTTTGAGATGCAACTTGGCATACAAATTCTGTTAAACTAGTTGTTTAAAGATGTAAATTTAAAAAAAAAATGAGTTGATGCATTTTCATATTTCTAGGACCTGTATGTCACTGAAACTAGTACAGAGGACCAGAGCATAAGTTTAACTCCTTTTCGTTATAAAGAACAAGATCACATGTATGGTACAAGATATGCAAGACCTAAATGGAGACCATAGGCCCAACATGTAAAACACCAGTGTTACAGGTTAATATTTTATGTCAAAGCCATTCTACTTGCTACCTATTACACATTAGAAGACAACCTTTCATTTTAGCTGTCTGCTGTCACTTAACCAAATTACATTTTTCCCCATGAATGCTTTGAACTTTCCCCCTGACTTAGGATCCTATCTTCAGCTACAGTAAAGTGGTAATCTCTTATGCTGTTATATCATGTAGGCAAAATTAGAGGGGATAGATAAAGGACAGAAAAACAAGATGTGGTCAGTCTCAAAATGATCTGTTCTTTCTCAATTCTAAACTGTATTAATGAATTGTCCAGAGTGTTAAGCCTGTCATTTCTTGTGTGCACTGGCCTCAGACTGATGCAGATCTTATCCCCTATTTCACCCACAATTGATTATCAGATTTTTTTACATTCAATTTCAGATGCATAGGCTGAGGGTTAAGCAGGCCTGTTGGTAAAAGCATGCATGCTGGCTATTAATACATAGCAGCTGGTGGGTGGTAGACCCACCTTCCAGCACTGCGTGGGAACTTTTGCCTGTGCAAGAGAAATGGTTTTAATTACTTACCCTGTGACTTCCTAAGTCTTACTAGGCATCCAGTGCAATGCCTAGCATGGTGGTAATTTGGGTGGTCTTTTAATGATATTTTCCTTAAAAAGTCATGGAAAAGGCTTCCCTTTTCCAGTTCATCTTAATGACACAAATTCTTTTAACTTTGCAGTTTACCTTCAGATGATTTGCCTTACTGCCCTTTACTTAGTGTCTTTGAATATCAGGTGAGAACTTTCTGAAAGTGATTTTGAATGACATTTCTCTAAAACCACTTAATTTAAACACCAGGTGTTACTTTTGGCCGTTAAAGCTACCTCTGTATTTGTGTTTTGTATAGAGATGACAGATGCAATGTATAATTGTATCAGTTATTTTGATATTTTAATTCTTAAATGGTTTTGTAAAGTCTTTATTGGAAGAATATATTTATTAAGAGTATGTAAATAAACTACTGTAAATTCTAAGCTGCTTAATGTACCATCTTTCTTTAACTAAAGTATATCAAGTCACCAGCATGAGATGCATCCCCTAAAAGCTTTAAATATTTAGCTAGCTATTTGACTTGGAGAGAAGTCCCCACTAAATTGGGATCTGAATTCCAAATAAGTGACAGAGCTTTATTTTTTCAAAACATGTAAATGTCTCATTCTGTGTTTTATATTGTACACTGAAAAACTTTATTCTTATACTTTTGTTGTCAGTATTCTCAATCCTGTGTGTACCTCCTGTTGTCTTGGCAGCTGCAAAGTTAGGCTTGTAGGATTTGCAAGTTTATAAAACTGAAATGGCATAATTACCTGATTATGCATGACACTAAATTGGTGCCTGTTTGCAATACTTTTTATTTCAGTGGTACTTGAAGTTTTCCTTCCTTTCTTCCCACTCTCCCTTCACTATCTCCCAGCCTATTTACTGAAGCTAATTTGGTACAGTTCAGGTGTTGTTAGGAATTGTTCCTAGCCGCTTGGCCTAAACCTACCATATTTTTAGCATTAAATTTAATAAACTTTTATATAGCTTTAGAAGAAAGGTAGAGCCACTGACGACCATAGAACATGTCTGAAGTAACACTTAGTATTAATGTAACATTTTGATCTTCCAACAGAAGCCTGGAGACTGATGGCAGCAATACACATGGAAGCCTATAATCTTGCAGTACAATGTGGGGATTATGAATATGTGAGGGAATGGTTTTCTGCTCCCTGCTAGTCTAATAGAATGCAACCAAAGCAGCTTGCTGCCCCTTGCCTGGGGAAGGGGGGGAATGCAGGAGCAAAGCACCCTAGGATGTTAAAGGGCTGTGCTCCATCTTCTTTCAGAAGGGAAAGTGCTCAGACAGTTGCTGTTGCACAAGCGAGTGATTTAACCATTTTTGTTCCCAGAGAAAAATCCTGAACATCTGTACACTCAGTTTCTACTTGGACACTAGCAACACTCCCAGCGAAAGCTGAATGTCTGTGTACAGCCACAAGCTCCATTACAGTACCATACTGGCTTTCATTTTTCTTTTACTAAGTTAAGACTAGCTAAAGAAACTTACGTGCTTTTATGGGAGACACTATTGTATGTCATGTTAAAAGTAACTACCAAGCAGTTAAACTGTAGCATGAAAGAAGGACACAACTGCAATCCTGTGGTGCAAGGATTTCCAAAAGGTACCTTTTAATGTGTTTGCATCAGCAGCAAGCATTAAGTGCTAACTTTGGCACCAAAAGTTAGATGTGCAGCACTACACATTAGACACCAAGTCATCCCAACCAATATTCTTTATCCATCTGAATAGAGAAAATGAACCAAAACATAGTACTATGAGTATTTGTGAATCAAATACAGTTTGTATTATAGCACAATCTAGCTTGCAGTATTAGAAAAATACAGTTATTAATTTAAATAGATAAATGCTTTCATTACCTACTAGCATCAGTCTCTAAAAATATGAGAATACACAATTGGCTTGTTGTGTGTTTTACTTTTACAAATGTTAGCTCAACAGTTGTAACAAAACTGTTGTAAAGAAAGCACCCCTCTGCATTTGTCAAAGCATTTGGAGCCAAAATGATTTTCAAATGCTAATAAGTCACAGCTATGTTATGTTCAGAAACTCCATTCAAAATCTAATGAAATATCACTGTTGCATAAGTATATTGTAGCAGAGGTAAAAGCTTAGAAGCTCACGTACAGTGGTAAATCCAGTGTCCCACTCAGCCTATGAACTCCAAGATTGTCTCTCTACTTCAATAACTGCTTAACTGCCACTTTCACATCAGCAGGTAAAATACTCTGCTGAGTATATAAAAACGGTTATAAAAAGGCAATCATAAAAGATTAAGTATTGGCAGGCATGTCAGCTTTTTAATAAAAAAAATAGCCATTGTATCTATTTAAATAAGGCTTCTTGTTACAGATTGTTCCAGTTACTAAAGAGAAAAAGAAAGAGGCCAGAAAAAACAACTGTCTATTACCCCAAACCCCTACCATCCTGTCCCAGAAACACATTCTAATAAAAGAAAAAAAAAAAAAATACTCAATGTGCAAATTGGCAAAACAAACATGGGGGGAGCTCCTGAAATGATATGCCCAATCAGTTTAGTTTCTCTTGCAATACCAATCCTCAAGATCTTAAAAAAAAAACCCCAAAAAAAACTAGAACAAAAGTTCTGAAATACACAAAAAACCCTTCATCTTTATAGTCTTTCCAAAACAAATATATACAGCACATTAATAATAATATGCAATATGCAAAAGCTTTGTGTTGCTTTTGGCAACTTCTATGCCCTCCCCAACTCTATTCACATGTGTACCTCTATTAACACACAATTACATCACTAAGCCTGTTAGTTTGAAAGGGGACTCAAATGGGCTAAAATTTGTAAATCTTTGTATATGGGCTCCATTCATTTGATTCTGGGTTATACACTTCAACAGTATTCAGGAATTCATTGCCATCAAATCCTCCAACTGCATAAATAGTATTTGCAACAGTTGTAATGCCAGCATTGCTTCTTGGAGTAGTCATATTTCCCATCATCTTCCATTCGTTTTTAGAAGGATCATACATCTCCATACAGCTGACAGCATGAGAACCATCAAAGCCTCCACCAACAAAAAGTTTTCCTGTTAAAAGGAAGTGTTATTGAAATGTAACTGCGAAAATTCTGTGAGACAGCACACTGCATAAAAATACTACTTCTAGGCATACATTTGAGAGTTCTTTTTTTTTTTTTTTTACACTATAAAAGTTGACAGGAAGGGAATTTAAAAGAAATCTCTCATTACTGCAAAGTTCTGTATTTCCGTGGGTATCAAGCTATTGCTTTCTTGGGCATTAGGACTGTCTATTCTTATTTCTGAATTATTTCCATAAAAATCTTTTTTCTAGACAGTTATTCTCAACCTTTTCAGAGCCAGGGCACCCCACCTACACTTTTTTGTTTTTTTGAATGTGGCAGCCCCCGACTGAGAACCACTACTGGGGTGCTGCCTCAGCAGAGTTTTGCTGCCTTCAGATACACATGCCAGTTGCAGATAATCCAAGTTATGACGTGCTTGCTCCTCCTGCCTTACGTTATGCAACCCTACCTGGTATGGCACCCCCTACACTCCTCATAGAAACAAGCAGATGGGACAGTCCCACCTGTGCCTGTTTCCAGAAGCATGGGAAGTACCGCACAGCATGAGGCATCTTTGTTGTCTGTTCTAGGCTGATTAGACAGACAGTCTTAATGCAAGGGGAATGCAGGGCAGTTTTACCTGGCCACTGCCACAGTGGCAGCTCAAGAAGGCCTCAGGGCACCCTGGTTGAGAACCACTGCTCTACATGCTACAGCTATACAGTTGTTTTAGAAACATGAAAAAAGGGTAAAAAAAAAAAAAAAAAAAACCAACACAGAAAATTCTGATGGTGCTTATTCAGTAAAGGCTACAAGTCAAAGCCAGAAAGCATCAGCAAGGACAGATCCACTAACAGTTATTTTGCTTTGCAATTTATCTTGTTCTATTAAAAGTCTGCCTGTCACAAGTTAGACTTAATTTCTTAGGCAAACTCTGTCTTATTTGAAAAACCTGTAAGCTTACCATCGTGAACAGCCACTCCTGCTCCACGCCTAGCCACATTCATAGGAGCAATCAGCATCCAGGTGTCATTCTCTGGATTATAGCGCTCCACGCTATTCAGACAGTTCCAAGATTCTGCTCCTCCAATTATGTATAAATATCCACCCAATTCACATACTGCTGACTGATGTCGACCTGTAATAGATGCCACTCAGTTAAAACCAGTCAGAAGTCATCCACAACCATGATATTTGCAATACAGGTATGTCATTGTAACAATGGACTTTATTAGAAATAAGCATATCTAGGTAGGCAACAGAGTAAGAGATCTGCTTTTAAGTACAATGCAAACTTACGAATGTTAAGTGGAGCACAATTCATCCAAGATTTTGTTACAGGATCAAACACATCACAATTTTTAAGTCCCTTTTGACCGTAAGGATCTGAGCCACCAACAATATACAGCTTTCCATTCAGAGCACATACTCCTGTTTTGATTAAAAAAAGTAATTTGAAAAAGAATTGTTGTGATCTACTAAATGAAACAGAGAGATGACAGGAAACCAGCAACGAAACAGCCATTACCTGCATTGCAACGGTTGGTTCTCAGTTCTGGAACAGGAGTCCAGTCATCTATTTCTGGATCATACATTTCTCCACAGCTCAAGTCATCTGAGTGGCCATTTGATCCACCTACGACATACAGATGTCCCTAAACAGAGGAAAGAAAAAAAAATAGTTTCACACAAGGTTTGAGGGCAAAGCTCTGCACCAAAACTACTGCTCTGTGGGCTGGATACAGCCCATGGGCTGTAGGTTGCTGTCCCCTGCCGTAAGAGAGAGAGAGATTTTGATACCAAACAAAGCTGGGCTTATTACTATTTAATTACTGGAAATTCAGTTACATTTCAAGAACAGTCTTTTATGTCCCAAGAAATTTCTACATCTGTTTAAAGAAAACATCATCATTGCTAAAAAAAAAATGTTTCAACTAACCATGGTACCAAGAAGCACGCTGCAAAACTGATAAAATTAACTGTTTCCTCAAGCCTGAGAAATCAGCTTTGCACAGTAGGTTCCAGTAGGCAACTGCCTCTTATTGTAAGATAGAGGGAACTATCCACCTGAGAAACTCTCTGTTTGGTGCTTTTTTCACTTTCGGCTCAGTAAGACTAAAAGGCCTCATGACAAACATATGGAACTTAATACACTAACTGTACTACCAATTGGGATATGACACTATGGCCTCTACATGTGCAGGTAAAGATACAATAGAATCTCATGTGCAATTCACACAATTGTACCTCCTGTCATGCCACGTGCATGGCAAGAGGCACAACTGTGGGATTATGCATTAGATCCCACTGGGGGAATCTGATCCCAGGTTGTCTCTTCACAGGCAAAGAAGCAAGCTCTCACAGCAGGGAGCCCCCTCAGCCAAGGGGCACCCAGCTGTGGGGGCACCCCACCCCCAGTAGCTGGGAGATCACAGCAATCTTCTCACCCCTGGGGTGTTATGCACTGGCGGGGGAGGAAACCGTCAGGAGGCACAGTACAGGGAGGGACCCAGTGTCAGTACTCACAGCCCTGGCTGGGCAACATACGCCCCTGCAGCTGGGAACCCACAGCTAGTGGGGTTCCCAGCCATAGAGGAGACCCTGCTACATGTGCATTAAAGATCACAGCAGCCAGCTATAGTAGTATAGTATTTTGAGGTTCAACTTTATAGCTGTCTGGATTTTTTTTATTGTGCAATAGCTACTCTGCATGTGTAGCTGGTCTCAAGGTAATTGTGCAATTAACCAGTTAATTGCACGATACCTGTAACGTGGAGAACGCCTATCACACCATTGCCTGCCTACATCATTCCTTTTGAAATCATAATAGAAATTCTTACTTTCAAGTAAAAGCTTGCATGACTCTAATACCCAAGTTATTTCACTTTTTTTCCCCTCTCCCTGCATAATCCAAATTCTACACTTTAAAAAGGTGCATGCCTAAGCATCTAGCCCCCACCCCTGTAAACATATGCAACACTGTCCCATTACACAACACATACCATCAGAACAGCCATTTGGAATCTAGCTCTTGGAGTTCTCATAGGTGCAATGAAAGTCCAGCAGTCCTTCTGGGGGTCATAGCATTCCACTGTGCGCAAACATTCCTCTCTGTTATAGCCACCTAACGATAAGGCACACGGAGTCAGAAACAAGAAAGCATAAAATTAAATGTTGATTCCTGGAACATTAACTGTTGTAAGGTTAGAACTTTAAAATTGTGGGTTAAATTTGTTTCATTATGAAAAATACTGTATAGCTATTCATATTCTTTTCTAAAGCTTTTGATTTAAAACCAGAAGTGGGCTTTTTGTTTCATCTTTTTTTTTTTTTTTTTACCTGCGGCTATTAGCTTGCCATTAAGTTCTGCTGTTCCCAATCCTGATCTTGCATACTGCATAGGAGACATGGGCTTCTCTATAACATCATCTGGTTGAATCTCAAAACTGAGACTTTTCAGGAGTCGTGGAGTACTAGTTGGAGAGCTCTGAGGACTGTTCCGTCCATGAAGGAAGATCACACAAAATACACCATCCAGAACAGCAAGACACAGGTAGATATTATCTGAAAGAAACCCACAACAATTAAAATAACTACTATATTTAAACACCAACTAGGGGCTTCCAAAGTAAGACCCTACATGGCTAGAGATTCTATAAACAGGCTCCAAAACTTCAATCCAATAAGGACAAATGGGACATTTAGTTTAAGGACTTGGAATTCAAATGATATGTGCTTTGACTTCCATTCTATTACATATTTCTTGTGCGTCTTAGATCTCCACTCAGGCAAGAAAATAGAGACAATACTTCTTTGTATTATAGGCATATTGAAATGATTTCAGTAGTATTCATGAGGTGGTCATATACTTCAAGAGCAACAGGAAACCCTATGAAATAAAAGAAACTGAGGCACTCACTCGAAGTCTTCTCTGAAGCAACGATTTTCCATTCATGCTTAGGGCTCTGTACAGTGGCATTTGGAGAAAGACTTCCAGAGGAGCTGCTACTTATCTGCTTGTGACCATTCTCACGTGGTGGTTTTTTCTGCAAAATCAAAAGGCAGCTACAGAAGCCTAGCCATAAGACCACATCTTGATCTACCTTTACTTCTCTGAACTAAATCTCTGTATCATTGAGGAAAATGCTCATTTTTTACCTCTGCAGAGCATTATTTATAGCACACCTGAATTTCAAAGAACAGAACAGCTCAGATATTTAAAGCGACATCCAAAAAGGGTTTGCTCCCACCCGAACATTTATTTAATCTCAAATTATCACTACTAAACCATTCTTTGTCTCAGATTAGAAACCATGCCTTCACATTTAGTTTTAGCTAAGCATGCATTTCCATTAGACAAAGGATTTTTAAGACATCCTACATCTTTTAGATCTATGAAAATATACATTCCATCACAGGCTTAGTTCACGAACTAGAAGTTTACATTTTCAAACTCTGCCTTCAGAACTTGAGCCAAATATTCAAATTCCGAAGTGGATTATCTATCAACTAAATGTTTCTGAAATTTGAGGAACTAAGACTTTGATTTGGCCTCAAATTCTCTCTGCTCATGTTATTTATCCACTCTTACTCTTTTGCATGGATATTCACTTTTTCATCCAAAACAATAAGATTGCTCTACTTCAGATGCCACCACACTATTTTTCCAAGTAAGAGTTAGTACAAGAGAATTCAACATTAATTTTATATAGCAAAGACAGAATCCCTAATCTTGAAATTTATAATGCAGATATGGACTCTTGTATTCTAGATACATTGTGTATCTATAGATGTTGCTGAAACACAGCAAAAAAAAAAATCGGTAATGCACTATAGCTTCTGAAATCCACATTCTGAGCAAATATTAAAAACATTTAAACAAGTTCTACGGAAATCAGACTGCTTCTCCATTTCCACTTATTCTTCAATGAAAACCAGTGGCCATCTAAAGATGAACATAGTAACTGCTAATTTGGATGCAACAACCTATTATTGTGGTCCGCAAGCTCCTTCAGGTGGTCCGCAGAATGGTGACTTAAGGCTAAAGCTGACAAACATTATACCCGACTTCCCAGAACTTGGCTCAAAAAAACAGGCACATCCATCTCAGTAGAAAAGTAAGACTACTGATATTAAAATACGAGTTGTGCACTCTGATTTGTAAAACAAAAATAGTTTAAGTGGTCCGCCAAGACCCTCAGCAATTTTCAAGTGATCCACCAAAAAAAAAAAAAAAGGTTTGAGAACAAGTGTATTAAGTTCTTTTCCTAAAGTAGTTAAGGTTTGAACAAGAGACTACTTCTTGTTCAGACTGCTAATCGTGTACATTTCAGGCATGTAAACAAACCTACAATTAAACTTGACTTGCAAATAAAATTTAAGGCCAGGTCTGAGTAGGTACAAATCTTAATTTATTATTACAGTGTACCATTTGGCCTCAAAACAAAAAGAATTACTGTATTTTCCTGTGTGTAAGTCTACGTTCTTTTCCTACCCAAGAACCATAAACATACTTTTTACTTTTACACAGGATCCACTTATGATTGAGTCCCCAACTCAGTATGAGCCCCCTTCACTGTACATGCAATGAAAATGCCAATTCAGATTTTTTTCACTGCAGTTTTTATTCTAGTACTCTAGTACGTTGTACATTTTACCCTCTGGATACTTTACTTGCTTACCAGAATCTCCAGTGGGATATTGTAAGGGTAATAGCAGCTCAGTGTTCTTATCTGTAGTTATTTATTTATGTCTGGGGAAAAATTGTTTTTCCCACATGGGATCAACTTAGCAATCAGAATACAGTACTCCTGCTGCTGTTAGACTTTATGTTAAAAAAAAAAAAATCCTCCAAATTCTTTAATGCCTGAAAACTTTTTGGTAGCCATCTGTCCATCTATTGTGGCATCCATATTTCCTATATCCATAGGAAATGTACAGCCCCAATACTGTACCCTTCTCACTCACTTAACAGTAAACTAAATTTCCCACCCCTTTCTACAAAAATAAACTACCCAGCATGGATGCACACTTTCAACCTTTGTTCTTCACTTTTTTTTTTAGAACCATATATTTAGACTTGAAATTTATTGTTACAACTACTTGAAGTAAAACGAACCACTAATGTCAGAATATCCCTTTCCATAAAATGCTTTTCCCATTTCCTTTCACCATTAGTCTATCGCTGTTTTCTTCACTACAGTATACTATGTATTTAGGCGTGCTCTAAAACTGCCCTAATCATTTGTTTCTTTTTAACCTGAGATTACCTCAAACTATGTGCAATTTGTACCTGCACAAACTGAATGTGGTCATCATCACTGCCATACACCTCAGCCTGTCCATCTAGAAGATTCCCATCAAGCAGCTTGTGATCAGCTGAGTAGTACAACGTTTGAACCTGCAAAACAGCAACAGAATACCCATGTGGCTACTGTCTCCATAGCTACTTAACTAGAGGCAGATTACACAAACTCCACAAGGTAATCTCCAGCACAGTTTTTGTCATCTCATCTTAATCTAGTAGAATGACAAAATTAAAAGGAAGCAGGTGTCATGATGGTAAGTCTTCAAATACTGGCTGAAGGGTCCTCATTTTCTCAGCTCGAAAGAAATCTTCATTTTTCCAAAGGACTTCTTTTCCCCAGTACAGAAACATTAATATATAGGACAAGCATTGTATACATTGTCTTGCAGAATTTTACAAATCAACAAATCTCTAACAAGCAAACGTGTTATCCTCTGAAAACAAAAGTTTTTGCAAATACAGTAATTTTCTTGGTTGAAAAGTTAAGGAAAAAAGAGATATGGGAAGTCAGACAACGGATTATGGAAAGGAAGGTAAAAGGGATGGCAGGGAAAAAAAAAATTTTGGAGAAAGTGTTGCTTAAATGAGATACCAGATGCAATGCATTACTCAAATGCATCTGAACTGCAACACAGATAAATCATAGAGCATTTTAACACCAATTATTCAAAAGGGAAATATGCATGTAAGAATATTCAACAGTATCAGCATGTATTTTTTGCCTATACAAGAGTGTCCCGAAGATCTATCTTGCCTGTAATAATAAACTGGAAAGACTTTATGATGCTCCACGTGGCTTTCTAAGCTCCAATTTTCCAAGCAGGGTAAAAAATTTGGAATTTGTCTATGATTTCCATCAAATGAAGGTATTAAAAAATATGTGCCCATTGTAAACATAGTAGTTGTATTCATGAGTAAAATCATTTAACAACACACAAAACTTTTAAATAAGGTATCCTGTAAAGGAGTAAGTAAACACCATTAAATCATCATCATCGTTCTCTGCCCACAGCGGATTTTCTTAGGAGAACTGGGGCAGGACAGCTGCTTCTTTACGTGTCAATACACTTGAGGTTTCTTCTTGGTTCTTCAGCCTTGGTATCCTAGTTTTGTTAATAAACCTATGGGGAGATAAATCAACGGGGAGGAACAACCATTAGAAGCTTTTACCTACTTCTCATTTACAAGCAAAAACCTGTGAAGGAAGACATTAAGAATCTACAGTAAGTTTCAGTACCACCTCCCCATTTCCAAAAGCAAAATAACATGCTACTTGGAAGTCAACAGCAAATACTTAGCAAAAAAGGAAAGCAGAAAACCAGACTGAACAGTTTCATTCAGCTCACCTGAATACCCCCCCAGTTTCTCAGCTTAGGGGTACCTACAGTAAAATTTAAATTCTTTAGGGTCATGGTTAAAAAAATAAAATAAAAAGAAAAATCAATAAAGGGATCATCCTTCACTTCACAGAAGCTTATTTTTTTAAAACCGTTCAATCCCACTTTCTTAAAAACTAACCTCTTCCATCAGATCTTCTAGACTGTCTCCATTCTCCCAGATACTGTGCTGCACCCAGTTGATTACCTTTGTGTATAATTTTCCATTGCTGGGCAGACCAACATTGTCTTCAAGCATTACCTCAAGCTGGAGTTAAAAACAGAAGAAAATATAGTTTAATGGCTAATATAAAAACCCACAGGATACAAACTGTACCCTGGTCAGTATGTAAAAATGCTATTACTCCTAGATAAATTAAGACATGCTTCTGTTTCACCTCCAGATATTGCAAAGACCAAATACTCTTTAAGACTTGCAAAATTATACCTTTCATGTCAGCCAATGGCTGTGTTCTTATACCCCAAGAATAGCATCTTTTTACATTCTTGGATTTTGAAGTATTAGACGTAATTCTGTGTTACGCTTTCTTAGGAAGGAAGACATTGTGTATCCTGGGAAGCCAATGTGCATGGCACAATGGACTATGACCTAAATTAAAGATTTGATAAGTTTTGTATAGAATGCCAGTATAAAAGTAACTGGGAGTTATAAAATTCAGCATGTGCTAAATTTTTCTACCAGAAGAATGAACCCCTTGATATACATACCTAGCTTACCTTACTTAATTTATAAAAACCAGAAGAAACCAATCCACACACTACTACCCAGATTTATCTCAGTTAGTAGAGTATAAGTCAGGTTTAAAATTCTTTTAACCTTTAGTCGTGGAAGTTTGAGGAATTCTTCCTGTTCTGAAATCTGCAACAAATGCTCCTGAATGTAACCATCAATCTTGTTTAACAAACGTGAATCTCCCATACAACTTGCAAAGTTCCGGTATGAGATACAGCTCTGAACATCCATCTTGGAGAGTAAATAATCGCCACAAACCTTTTAAAAAAAAAAAAAAAGGCCAGAGCATATCCTAAGTCTACTGGATGACCACACTTTAGCATGCACATTTATTTTCCCATATACAGGAGACACTCAGTTCTATCTATTGAATGGTTTTACTTGCATCTCCCTGAAACGAGAATAGATATTTAATAGAGGGATAACGCTATTGTAGTGTAAAATGTAAAACAGTGATACTAATTTGTTTTATTACAAAAATGCCATAGGATAGGGAGAAAAAAAATAGGTTGCAAAACAGGTTTTTTAGCAACATTTCATAGAATGTAACTTTTCACTAAATCACTAGCAGTTTAATAATCTACCTATGGTTTCCACACTTCACAAAAGTCAGCATCTACTTAAGCACTGTCTGTCCTCCAGTAGAGAAATTAATTTAGTCAGCTTAAGTAAAAAAGGATGTTGTGTTTTCATACTGCAAGCCCTGACCCTCAAGAATGATTTGCTGAGTAACAAGTAGTCTTTATTAAAAGAAAAAAAAATCACTTTTCCAGGATGTAATCACAAGGGAGTACCAAGATAAAATTAAGTAGTGTTCCATCCCCTAAAAGGTTTATGGAAGGTCTACTACTACAGCTAAAATTATACCTGCTTGACTCTCTCCATCTTCAACTTCTTTGCTGCAGAGTACACATCTTTTACCAGTTCTTTATCAGCTTTTAACCTATTAAAAGAAGTGTATTTTGAAACACTGTTGAAAAACAACTTGCATAAACATTTAGCTTTACGTTCTGACCCCACCAAGGAAAAGACTTACTGAGCAGTGTAGGCATAATTCAACAGGACTTCAACAGCTTCTGGATTGAGATCATCAAATTTAACATGTGAAATTCCATGAGAATCACTGTCATTATTGAATATTTCAAACAAGTAGGGACTGCAGCAAGCTAAGACTGCCCTGTGTGCCAACATCTCATGCCCACACACCTTTAATAAAAAATAAAAAGGAGGAATTAAGACACTAGCCAACAGTGATTTTTTAAAAATACATAGCATTAAAAAGACAGAACTGTGTAACCCTGATGAAAACCTAAATTGCTCAACTCTGTACATTAGAGAAGTTATTTTATGTTAACAGTTATTCAGTTAATGAATTATCAGATTAACTAAATTAATGCACTGTCTGTTATGTAATCAGAGCAAAACTGGCCCCATATTTCTCCCAAATGCAGAATTTCTCTTGCACTATGGAATAAATTAGGTTCTCTAAATAAGGTTCATAGAATCAATATATACAGAGAGAATAAATAAACCATTTAACTGTCTAACCCAGCAGACAAAGTTTAATTTACCTGGAGTCGTACATCACAGAATTGACCACTTTTGCGCAAGGCGTTTAATTTGGCAACAGATGACTCGATGAAATTTTCATCTTCAAACATCAAATACCCATTAGGAATCATTTTGCTGTTTTTGGCTAACAAAAGAATTTGCAAAGTTTACATTCAGAGGACTTCACCACACTATCAAACGATATTCTCTCAACACCAGGATCCTCTTTCTAAATATAACAGACATTTTCTGGAATCTTCACGTAATGAAGAGCAGTAACACCTTTGAAGTTAGACTGTATGGGTGCTATGAAAAAATACTGTTGTCAAGAGTCCTGCACTAGCAGACAAATGAGATTAGTAAGATTCATATTTCCATATCAACGTGTACATTTCCTTTAAATTAATCTGATCTTTACTAGCTTGATGTAACCCACACTTTATTAGATCAGCATGACAGCAAAAGAACTGTGGTACTGAAATTCTAGTTCTTGAAATTCTACTAAAACTATGGATTCTAATCTTTCCACAAAGGAATTAAGCAACCGATGGAAAGAAAGTATAAGGACTTCACTTTGTTTCAACCTATTTCATAAACATTTTCTAACTCTACAAAACATTTAAAAATTAAATTTAAAGTATTTAAAAGAACCATATTACATTTCTCTGGATGCATTTAATTTTGCAACCAAGAGATGTGTGCCATCAAATCAAAAATAACTTATGTTTAAAGCTTTTACCTTGCCTTCTTACAAACACCTTTTATGATTATTAAAAAGTTTCTCTTACTGATCTGAGAACAGTTAAAGTGGATTTTCTGCATGGGACAGCAGTTTGTGCAGCCCATTTCACAGATTCTGCAGTTTAGTCCTAATCAGCCACTACTGTTTGTTCTACTTGAAAGATAAATACAACTGAAGGGGAACCACTTTTAGATATAAGAAAACGTGGTTACAGAATAGTGAAAAAATGGTGAAAAATGAACTCAGATGTTTGAAACCTGATGCATTCTAATTTCTACCCTGCTCTACATGTCATGTTTAGATATTCCATGTACAGCTGACAAGGTTAGGGTGTAATGTCTGGAAGTGCCAAAAGGAACATGGTATCTCTTTTGAAACACCTATCCTAAAATTTACCTAAAAAACCTACTGGAATAAGATTTAATTTTAAATCTATATATTATAAAGGTAACAATATATTATATTATAAAGGTAACAATATAAGTCTTCAATTTATAACTGAAGAGAGTTACCATAAAATGCAAAGTTTTTTTAATACTTCAGGTCATTTATAGACTAGGGAACTAAAACACATCCTTGCATAAATTAATTTATTTCAAGTAGACTTACTACAGAGATTAATTCTACCCATGTTTGTTTACTAATAAAATGTCTTGTTAAGGTTTGACAGTATTATGTTTTTTCTGTAAAAATGTGACAAGCAGCTTTTGTATGTTCTGGCTATATCTCACCTGCAAAGAACTAATAAAGTATTGTTAATTATGATATCAATCATATATACAGCTAATGGAATTAATTTACCTGCTAAATACAACTGCAAATTTACAACTGGGGGATCCTGAATAATCCAATGATACAGGTGTATTAAAGCAGAGTATGTCACTTTCAATATCTTCTTATATGAAGACGGTTATTGAAATGCAGATAGATGCGTCTTGGGCTGCAATGATGATTCCAAAACTACCAGGCTTGAAAATGATGTAACCAAGTCCTTAAAAGCTATAGACATGAATTTCTTCTGTGGTAATAATGCATCATAAACTGTGATATAAAGAAAATGGAAATGAGTAAATAAAGTACCAAGGATAATCTTTTGAAAGAGCCACCAAGATATCACATGAAGAATTGCTGCAGTATAGGAGGAAAATCCCCATGAATCGCACACCACTGGTTATTACATATCACCCATCCCTGGAACCTATACAGAAAATCCTCAAACAACTGTAACCCATAGTAGAAGAAGACCCAATTCTTACAAGAGATTTTGCCATGACAGGAAATGTAAAATCTGCCAACGTGTCTCTACCACCCCCACAACTAGTACATTCCACAGAACCATCAGCATTCCTGGATCTTACAGTTGCACCTCCAGAAATGTAATACATCTCATCTAGGGCACCAAATGTCATGATGGAAATACACAGGAAAGACCAAACAACAAATGCGCACCAGAATGAACACACACCGGAAATCTATCAAAGACACGAATACCCAATTACCTGTGGGGGCACATTTCCCACAAGAAAAAACACACTCTCTCTCTCTCTCAGTTCTAATCCTCAAAGGGAATTTACAAACCACTTTTCACAGACAAGCCTATGAACTTCATTTCATCTACCTACTGGATACAAAAAAAATCATGGACTAACCATAGACCTTGGATTTATGACACACTATAACCTGCCTAACATCTCGTTCCCCAGGTACCTCTCCATTATTTACCAGCTACATTCATTCCCCTCCCCTCCCCGCAACCTGTCTGTCATCCACTGACTCCTCAATTTACATCTTCAATGACTGGCTTGCATGCATACCAGCCTCTGGCTTCGTTATTCATTCTATCCAGGAAGAGCGCACACTAACTGCAGACACTTCCTCAGCCTGAGGAAGGGTATTTATACCTGAAAGCTTACAAACAAGAATTTTTTGAATTATTCATGTTGGTCTAATAAAAGTTATCCAATTTACCCAAAGAACCTAGACTGCCTCTGTCCTTAGATTAACACAGCTACAACCTATACTCCTGTAAGGATAATCTTCGGTGTTATTTTCTTTAGTCTACACTGTTTACATCTTCAACTTCTGGTTTACGAAGTTTTATAATTTATGCTATTTAGAGGTGCACAGATGTACCGGTCCGTATTGTATCGGCACCGATAAAGGAAAATTGACATTATTGGCTGCTGTCACCGATAAATGCCACATGCAGGTGTGCAACTGCAGCATATACATGACTGAAAATGCAGCTGGGCAGCTTGGAGACCAGTCCAGCCGGTAAATCTGTGAGGGGTCAAAAGTGGGGGGAGGTGTGCAGATCAAGCCCCCTCCCCACCCCACCCCCCCATGAGGGAGGGAATGGGGTTGGGGCTGGCACTGCCCAGCCAAGGTGGGACGGAGCCACAGGCAGCTTGTCCAGGGGGGAGGGGAGGCTCCAGCTGCTGTGTGCATCCCCAGGGGAGCCATGTGAACCCCTGGATTTGATGGACTGCCCACTGTGGGTTGGGGCCAGGGGCTGCACTGGCCTCTTCCCAGTGGGGGGCTGGGCCAGAGCTGCATTAAGGGTGGGCAGGGCAGGGCAGACGGTGGTGCTGGGGGGGGCGGGGGGACTATGGAGAACTTTGGAGTGGCTGTAGCCCACCCTGCAGCTCCCCTTCCTGGCACTGCTACCACTTGACTCAAGTACAGCCCTAGCCCAGCCTTCCCACCAGATAGAGGCTGGTGCAGCCACCAGCCCCAGCCTGCCCTTACCCCATGCGCAAATCCAGGGGGCATGTGCACCCCATACTTTCCCCAGGGGTGCATGCAGCAATGGAAGCTCTTCTCCACATGAGCTGTCCACAGCTCCTGTCTGTGTCCTGCTCTAGCTGTCCAGCGCCTACCTCTGCCCCTACCCTAGCCCCTTCCCTCCCTCACCATGGAGGCTTCAATCTGCACCCCCCACACCCCTTCCCTCTCCCATAGACTTACCAGCCAGGGGCTGCTCTCCAAGCTGCTGGGCTGTATATTGGCAAGTGGATCAGTATCGGCTGATATTGCTGGTTAATAATCAGCCACCAGTATCGGCCAAAAAAGATTTTTTGTTTTTTTTAAAGTAAAATCTTTATCAGTGCACCCCTCATGCAATTACTTTTCTTTCATTATCTCCCCTTTCAATCTTCTCCCCCCCCGATGACTCATGATATTCATTTATGTGACACTTGTGTATCCTAACTGGAGATATTAAAGGAGCCAAGTAGTACCCAGCTGGGTTAAATTTAGCAGTAACGTCTAAAGAATATAAAAATGAAATAAGAGAAAGAGGAGTCAAGTCACAGTTAAAACTAGTACATATCAGTCCAGCCACGACCTCCTTACTATTTCTATATAATCCATTTGCTTATATAAGTTCATAATTTCCAACATGGCAAGTAACATCACTGTTTAACTATGCCCATTCCAAAAACTAACTTTCTGCTTTCCCCATACACATAAAGCAAGATTTTTTTTCCTCTAAAGAATATGTTAAAAAAATGAAGTTAGATTCAGAACATACACAGTTCTGATCTTTAAAAAAATACCATGGCAAATTGCTATTTTACATTAATGATTTTTAAATAACCAAAATTTGCTAACATTACGGTGACTGACAATACTTAAAAAAAAAAAACCCTAAAAATGCATTTAGAACTACCTTTTTAGCATTAAAGCAGGTTGGCCTTTTTCCTCTGTTGGGGTTAGTATGCATGCACATGCTATCGCTCAGGGCTTTTGTGCTCTGACCCTATGCAGGGAAATGTATTGCACTGCCCATACTTGCCATCCCTGTTCAAGTTTTTAGCCAGGCTGCACCTCTAACTAAATGTCAGAATGGGAATCAGATTTCCTATTTCTGCTAGTCAAGTAAAAAACACAAGTCATGTGTGTCCTATGTAAGAGGTTGTTGTGGCTTTAATGCTTGCCAAATAAGTCTGGCAAATGTTTGCTGATAATAATCTCCAGATTTTGTACTACCAATACTTGCTGAGCTAGTTTTGTTACCAAGACAAATCGAGAGCAACAGGGTAATTCTCTAACAGCTGTTAAGGCATACTCTCCCCCTGTAACACTGTACTTTATTTATATAGTAACAACTGAATGAAGAAGTCACAAAATGTGTTAGGGAAGTTCTTTGGGGACCAAACACTCAAGAGTCACCTTGCTATCAGCATATGCTAGCTCCGTTTGCCTATTTTCCTTTGTTTTTCCCAAAGCCTAAAAATATCATTTCCATAGTCAAAATTACGAAAAATACATGCATGTAAGTAACTTCAGTTTCTCTGAGAAATTAATCTAGTAATTAACACTTTAAATTCAACCTATCCTCCCATTATTGCATCACAGCAAGATTTATACACCCACAAAATTCTTCTCACTTGCAAGTCTTTAGAACAGGGGTGGGCAATTATTTGGTCCAAACAGCCATTGGGGGGGGGGGGGGGAATTGATCCTATCTGGTCCCAGGCCCATCTGACCTGCACCTACTGCCAGAGGCGCCAGATTAAGTGGGCTGGACCTCCATGGAGACACTGCCTGGGATCCCCAAGAGCAGGGCAGTGCCACAATTCACTCCCTGCATGTTCTGCCTGGGTCAGGTGGGACTGAGGGACCCATTGCAGGCCACACAGAATCCCATGGCAGGCCAGATGTGGCCTGCAGGACATATTTTGCCCATCCCTGCTTAAAATCACTTTTCCTTGTTAGCATGATTATCATAACATTTGCAGAAGACATGCTGCTCTTCTGAAGCAAAAATTAGAAAAAAAGATAAGTGTCTAAACTTCCCAAACATTTAGCTCCTTTTGGACAACACTTTGTTGGAGAGGTTACTTTAAAAAAATATCCTGCGTTCTTTCAGTATAACACAGTTACTGTGTGTTACCAAAACCACCCATTAATGGACAACAAATAAGGAACTGTCAGTAAGGGAACTTTGATTTTACAATCCAAACTTTACAATGTACATCTATATAGGTTGTTTGATGAAACAAATAGGTTTTAAACCCATTATATCATAATGTACTCTAAAAATTATATTCTGTGACTTGAATATTTGATAGCTTTATAAGTCTGGATTATGACAGAAAAGAGCTTCTCTGAAAGGTTCAGGGACTCCGGACTATTTCTGGAAATTTCACGTCCAAACTTTAGTCCTTTCTGAAAGTTTAATATCTGCCATTTCTAATAAGAATGAATCTGTGTACAGAGCACCAGTTAGTTGAATAATCATCCAAGTGCAGTTAACAGCCTGTTACTTCCTTTAATACTTTCATAGTTGCCTATTTAAAAAGACAATTCAACTGTGACAAATCATTCTGACTTCTGGCAAATAACACTAGACCTAACCTAACAGATCAAACACCAACTTTTGAAACACCTTACTTTTAAATTTACATGCACATTGTTCCTATTCAGTGTTTTTTCATTCCTGTGGTTCAACTTTGCATAGCTTGTTTCCAACCACAAGAGTACCAGCTAATCTTCAGGTAAACCTAGAATGGGTTATTTTGACAATAACTCCTATATGAACGTTTATGTTATGCACTCTGCTTCAGTGCAGACAACAGTAGTTTCAAGCCTAAGTGTTCTCAGGTATTTGAACTTTTCACAAATATGACAATTCATCACTGTATGTGTAAAACAATGTCTATGTCTATTTGTAGAACCTGTAACCAGTTTAAAAGACTGTAACTGCTATTACTCTAATTCTTACTAACATACACGAATCTAAGCAGTGCTTTGTGAAAATTTTCACAAAAAAGCTAATGTAACCATATTCTCTGTATTTTGAAACACAAACCAAAACATGCAAAAAAGTAGGGGTGCCCTGATAGAGAATTTTTGGGCTGATACCAATGGTTGATTTTTAACAAGCCATATTAGCTAATACCAATCTGATTTTGATATGCAGCTGGGCAGCATAGAGAGTGGCATCCGGCTGGTAAGCCTGGTGCGGGGGAAAGATCGAGGGAGTGAGGGAGTTGGGCTGGGGCAGGTGCTGCACAGCCGGGGGCAAAGCAGTGGACGGAGCTGCAAGCAGCTCATCCAGGGGGCACAGGGCCATCTCCTGGTGCTGCACACAGCCTGGGAAGGCATGGGGGTCGGGGGGTGCCCCCGGATCTGTGCGTGGGGTGAAGGCGGGTTGGCACTGGGCTCTTCCTGGCAGAAGGGTTGGGCTGGAGCTGCACTTAGGGCAGGCAGCAGCAGGACTATGGGGGTGGACTGCAGCCATTCCAAAATTTGCCATAGCCCCCTCCCAGCACTGCTGCCACCTGCACCAAGTGCAGTCCTCACTCAACCCTCCCACCAGGAAGAGCTCAGCACCACCCCAGCCCACCCTACCCTGCACACAGAGCTGGGGGCACATGTCCCTTTATGGCCTCCCTGGCGCGCGCATAGTAATGGGACATGCCCCCCACCCCAACGAGCCACGCGCTGCTCTGCCTTGGCTGTACAGCACCTGCCCCAATCCCAGCCTCACTCCCTCCCTCACTGTGGGGGCCTCAGTCTGCCCCTCCCCCATATCCCATCCCTCAAAACAGACTTACCAGCCAGACCTGGCTGCTTTTCATGCTGCTGGGCTGTGCTCCTGGCTGCCAGCATGCTGTGCTGTGGCTGTGCGCATACACAGGGCATTTATCTGTGGCATTATTGGCCACATGAGCCAAAAAAAGCTGGTTACCGATACAGTCACTTTTCCTTATGCTGGTGTCTATCCAATATGGGACCGATGTATTGGTGTACCTCTATAGAAAACTTTTTTTTTTAAAATCTAAACAAACTAACAAAAAAACCCAAGTATGGTGGTAGGTATTGCCAGATTTGTCTTTTACCTGCATCCTTAAAACAAGCTACACTTAACACTCATATTAAAAACATAACAGCATTAGAAAAGGTCTAAGTTTCCTACTAAACTGAATGTGCATGTATCTAGCTAGAAATATTAAATGTTTCATAAATAATTTTATGCATCACTGTCTGCTATTTTTTGAACTTCATCAAAACCCCAAACCCTAAACATTCTAATAAACTAATAAATTTAAACTAGTAATAAACTAATAAACTTAAAATGCCTTCCTTCTCCTGACACATTCATTAATTGGATGAATGCTTAATTTGCATCTGCATTTTCTCCTCAAATCATAAAAGATAATGTCAGATATATTAAGTTGTTTATTTAGCCTTTATAGTATATATGATACATAACAGTTTGCAGGGATGCCTGGCAGTTCCAATCTGAATCCAAACCTTGTTGTACTTGACACAAACATCTCTAAACTATTTTCAGTCTAGACTTCAACTCTATAACTGGGTCCATGCAGCCAGGTTCTTGTACCTAAATATGGCTGCCCTGTGGAAAAAAGGATCATATTTTTAGTTTAAGAACCATATTTTGCTATCCAAACTACAATATTCAAACTAACCAAAAGGCTCCTAAACACATACCAGTGGCAGTATGCCTCAGAATCCCTGCCTACAGTGATTCACTTTTGGTAAACACAATTTGTCTGCCCTAAACAGAACTGCATTTAGGTAGAAGGTAGATAATTGCTCCAGTTTATCCAACACTCTACTTTTGTTTCAGTACTGATAGTTAGGTGACGTGTGAATAATATTACTGCTACACAGTACTTTTAGAAGCCTTAAATAATAAATTTGGTATTTAACAACTTTCATATAGCCATTTTTATATACAATACACCCTAGAGAATCAACCCCCGCCCCCAGAAGTTACTATTTAAAGAAATGGTCAAGTACTTTTAAAAAAGCAGAAGGCATTTCTTCTGGCATTGTTATGGCACTGCTGGAAGAGTTTAATTACACTTGATTGGGTGCAGTTTGAAGAATGAGAAGTCTAAACAGATCAGTAATAACTCAGAGTCTCACATTTCTAGCTCCAATCTTGCACATCTCAGTAGTAACTAAAAGCTAGTGGCCTCCTGTGAAGCAATTAAGGTCTTAATTAAGTTTCTGTTGCACAGGAATTCAAAACATAATATTCCCCCCTATCAGAAGTGACAATAGTTGCACTTTTCAGCTTAAGTGCCAATGACTGAATAGGTAAGGCAATGTCCTAAAAAAGTGTTGCAGTTCATCTACACATGCATTAATGGGCTTTAGTTAATGCACATTAAATCTAGTACCTCCATTGTAAGGCACTAAAAAAATGCACATTAGTCTATCTTAATGCATGTTAACTAAAAAGCAGTTTTTAGTGCTGCCATAATACACATTAGCCTACTGTAATGTGCATTAACTAAAGAGCACGTTTTTGGTGATGCTTTAATGTGTTAATACGCATTAAAGTGCACATGTAGACATGCCCAATATGCCTAAACCTAAACTACTTTGTGGGGTTTCCTCCTCTTTTCTGGGACCGATAACATTAAAGGCAAGAAGCTTTAAATTAGCACCTTGTATAATACTGAACAGATGCAGTTTCATAAAGTGCAAAAGAACATTTTTGTGTATTGCACTATTTTTTTAAATTGAACTTGGAATTTGCCATAATCTTACAAATCACTTGCATAAGCATTGTTCCCCACATTATTTATCAAAACACTTCATGCTATGATCATATAAGGAATTAATTTCTAAAACAGAAATTGCCAAAAACTCTCACCTAGTTCAACAAAACATTTAAGTCACTTGTGCTATTCATACACCATTTGTCATTTAACGTGAAATCTTTAGAAATAAAATGCTTCAAACTGGGGGTAACACAAAAATTAAAATTCAACATAAATTAAATTAGTGTCTTTTCATAGGTTTAGAATTGTATGTTATAAAATATAATACAAAATGTATTTAAGATACATCAATATACCTTTGACCAGTGTGCAACAATATGCACATGGTGGATCCATGCAAATCAAATCTCTTTAAATTATTAATTTTAACTGTGATTTGTGTCAAGAGACCAAGAAACTTTGACACAGCCACTTGAAATTAATGGCTATATCAATTCAATCTTGTTTTGAATTCTTTCTTTTCAGTTGTTTTTGTAAACAAAGGCTGATTCACAATGGTTCTCAACCACCAAGACATGCTAAATTGTAAATAAAATATATGATTTATACTTAAAGCAATACTTTTTTATGCTAACCAGGAAGATACTCTACATAAAAGTCTAAGCAATTAGAGCAATCTGATGTCCATTTATTCAGATTATTTACATTTCATTACATTAGAAAACATAGCATTTATTGTAAAATTGATGACTGACAGTAAAAATTTTGGGGAAAAACTTGGAATTCAACAGAATTAAAAAAGTCAGCATTTTGCACTTTTTCATTAGTTTTAACTATGTTAAATGTGCTGGTATACAAGGGAGAAAAACCCCACAAACCATGCACTGCATTTATAACTTATCTATTAAATGGTAATTACCTGTAAATAGTAAACTGAACCAACTGCTTTCAGTGACTATGTCCCTCATGTCTGCTGAGCTAGGTTAACTTGTCCTCTCTGTATCTGCAGAAACTAGTTTTCTGATATTGGTTAAACATTCCAGAGTTGAAGTGCCTAGTGACGCCCCTGAATTAACCCATTTTAAATAATGCAAAACAATACAATCTCTAGTGGTAGCTCCAAATGCATTGAAAATTGGGTCTTTTAACGTTTCAGCAGTAAACATGGACTGTTTGAATATTAAATTAATAAGAAACATTGTTTAAAATAAATTTAGACCTTAACATAGGTGGTCTTAATTTTACATTTTTTACAGAGGAAAACTTTAAACATAAATAAACTCTGATGTAAACATTGATTTTTACCCAATCCTGGGTAAAGGAGCTTACCAAAAAGATTCTGAAAGAGACACCAGGGACTAAAATACTTGCACAACAAAGCAGAAGAACATAAGCTTTAGGGGTAGTTTCATAAATTGGACCAAGTAAAAAAAAAAATCCAAACCAGAGATTAAGAGAAATTTGGACTATGGGCATATTAGGGATTGAATGGGAAGGAAGCTCTACAGAATACCCTCTATCCTCCTAAAAAAAAAAAAAAAAGAAAAAAAAAAAAAAAAAAAAAGTACTACACATTGAGTATTACCTACCTACCAAGAACGTACAATGCTCTATCTAGCATTTTGACAGCAGGCTTGAAAAACGTATTATTCTAGCACAGAATAAAAAATCATGCGCAATCTTCTCCCCTCAAAAAGTTACAGTTGTAGCACTTTAGAATAGGACACTTATAACACACAGTTATTCAAAGCATAGACACACTTTTATTAAAAGCACAAGCTTCTATTTAATATTTTAAATTAAATTTCCTACACTTTTGGTATACCTTCTTTTTTTTCTTGGAATTTCTCCACTTTTTCCCCCACTTGTATTCTCTTTGCTGAATTAATTTCAGTATATTCCGTCTTCTTGTTTTCAATCCACTAACTCGCATACTTTTGTCATTTGTTAATATATTGTCTTCCAAACCTCTTCCTTTATTTTCTGCTGCTTCTCACAGAAAGCCTATCAAAAATCTTGCTCTTTTTGATTTATTCCAATGCTGTCCCTTGACTCACCTCCACATCCCTGCCTCCCTTGTCAAACTAACCCACGCTTCTACAATTTCACAGACAACTAAACCCACAACTGCCTGGAAAAGCCAAGTCATGCCCTCTCTACAAACTTCTGGGAAGTGCACCAGTTCAGCTGGACCCACTGGCTGCAGTTGATCTATCACTCTTCCCTGGTGGCACCACCTTAGCTTCAAAATATAAGTTTCTGACTGCAAAAAATGTTTTTCAAAACATAAGCCAATTCAATACACCCGCCTGTTGGGCTTCATTTTTTGTAAGTCCTAGCAGGATTTAGGAAAATTGAACCCCACTCCCTCATAACTGCTAGAATGATTTTTTTCCTAACTCTTTGACTAGCATTACAAATACCAAGTCAGACTCCATTTCTGGTCCGCCTCCCTCACAATCCCCAAACCTGCC
Source organism: Crocodylus porosus (assembly GCF_001723895.1). Classification (NCBI taxonomy): domain Eukaryota; kingdom Metazoa; phylum Chordata; order Crocodylia; family Crocodylidae; genus Crocodylus; species Crocodylus porosus. The sequence goes on from NW_017728902.1 coordinate 168,011, forward strand.
CATGCATGTTTGCACACTGCTTCAAAGAGCAAGTGAACTAGCTCTTATTTTTATTCATTCCACCAGAAGCCTTGCAATGCGCAGAACCAAGAAGACATTGGGCAGTCTTCACCCTACTTCACCTTGGGAAAATCAGATGTAGACACTTTGTGCTGAAAAGGCTAATCCCATTCACTTTGTTCTTCTGAAACATCTTACTACGTAGGTGGAGGCCAGGTGACAGCTAGCCCTGCAGAAGCAATGCTGGGGACTGGCCCCTGATGTTTCAGCTGCCAGGGCTACCTGACCTAGAGCAGCAGCAGTTCTCAACCTTTTTCATACCAGGGACCATTTGCAAATGTGGATAGCCAGTCCCCACCCAGCACCCCTCACTCTTGACCTGCAGCCCCTGCCACCAGCCCCCCAGTGTGTGGGGCGGTGGGGGGCAAGCACAAGCTCTGCCAGCCTCTAAGGGAAAAGCCCTGGTTTTCTCCTTTAAAGGAGAATCCATTTTAAGTTTGTTCGGGACCCTTTCATAATTTTTTAGCCCCATATTTGGGTAGTGACCCACTGGTTGAGAAAGTCCCCCCCAGAATCTGTGGCTTCCATCCTGAGCCCCAGCTGACAACCCCTCTGGCTAAGTCCAAGCTACCAGCGTTGCCCACGGCCCGTCCGTCGGTCCGAGGACTGATGGACACCACTTGACCTTGAAGGGCTGCAGGGCTCCTGCACGATCCCTCGCTTCAGGCCGCGTTAAGGCGGGCCCACCCCGCACTCCCAGGCGCAGGAGGTGGCCATTGTCCCCTCCAGGGGCGCTTACAATGCGGGAGAGGGGCAAAGCACGCGGGGCCCCGAATGGGCAGGGGCAAGCGGCGCCGCATCCCTCGGCCCGGCGGCGGGGAATCTCTCCCCGGCCAAGGGCGGTCACTCCCCCATGTCCCCCGAGCGCGGTATCGAGCGCGCAGCGGAGCCCCAGGCTCGGCCCGGCCCCGAACAAAGGCGGCCGCCACGAGGCGATGGCGGCGCCTCCCGCGGTACCTGGTGTCTGTCAGCGCGGACGAAGCTGCTCATATTGGGATGAAGCCGGTTCGCAGATGCAGACTCAGCGGGGCGGTGTGTATCTGTGTGCGTGTAGCTGTATGCGTGTGTGTATCTCTGTGTATGCGCGCGTGCACAGGCAGGACCGTGGCCGGTGCCTCAGTCTCCGGGCGGGCTGCGTAGTCTGGCTAGGTCCCGCGCGCGGGCGCTCGTGCCTCTTCGCCCAGTCCAGTACCACTCCGCCGCGAGCGGGCGGGGCCGGAGGTAAACGAAGTAAGATCCTTCCGCCGATAAAAAGGAGTCCCGCGCACGGCTTCCCCCCACCCCCCTTGCCTTGCAAGTAGGTCAGTGGAAGGTGACGGGGGGGAGCGGGCTCAGCCGCCTGGGACCGGTTTCCACCTGCTGCAGGCGGCGTTCCCTCCCCCTTGGTGGTGTGCGGCGGCAGAGGAGCCACCCGTGCCCCACCCCCCCGCCCTGCTGAGGCGGGAAGGCGCCGGGTTTGCGCAGCCCCTCAGCAGGGAGCGCGTCCGGGGCTGCGGGCGTGGCGCGAGGAGCGGAGCGTTACCCGGATCGGGCGCGGCTTGCGGCTCCCACCCCGACTCCCACATTTCAGGGTGGAGAGCTTGTAATTGAGGCTGTCCCCGCTCCACTTAGCCAAATTTCCAAGTGCCACGTGGCGGGATCGAGACCAGGACTGACTCAGGCCCGCTGGGAGGGTCCAGGGGGCTGGAAGGGTGGGCACCCCCCCCCCCCGAAGATCAGTGTGTGTGTAAATAACACGGCCTACGTGTCTCTCCTGCTCCCTTTTTCGCATCTCTCACACATACTCAGACAGGCATTCAGGTTCTGCCCCATACACACACATACACACACACGTCACTTATACCCCAAAAGATGTGTGGCTAGGTACACACATTCAAAATGCACGAGGTAAGATTCAATCCAAGTTAGGCAGTTTTTTCTAAGCAGCTTAGTTTACATGGGTGGGGAACAACACACATTTGCCCCTGGGTGGTGGAGGGGGCAAATCTTAGGCTGGGTTCTGCCATTTTTAAACCCATCTATGTGTACTGAGCTTCAGTTCTGTTACTGGCATAGACTGGTTTTGTGTGCTAAACTTCTGTTACAGGTATAGACTGGTTTCTGATTGCTTATACTGGTAAAAGTATAATCTCTGTAGCTGGCCTGTTTGTGTGTGTAAGACACGCATGCACACACACCCCTCTCTCTCTTATGCAGTGTTAATATACTTTTTGAGTGTAAGAGTGAAGGGTACCATCAGTTTCAATCCAGAATAAAAAAGGTGCCTCAGGTATCAAAGGTTTCCTGGGGAAATGAGCTTGGCATGTAAACTAGAAGGTGGGCACATACTCAAAAAATCCGAGTTGTCATGATCAGCTTGAACTAGGAGAGTGTGTCAAGGGGGCTTCCCCTGCCATCCATCCTGGCTGTCCTCTCATAGAGTTCAGTGCCCTCCAAAATGACTGGAAGGATGGACACCAGCCTGCATATATTACACTTGCACATGAAAGCAACCTCGGTAGGTAGGGTAGCAGGAGTTTCAGAGGACAAGATTAAGCTTCAGAATTAGAAACTGGGGAAAGGATCTCAGACAAATAGTGTGAAATCCAGCGAGGACAAATCAAAAGTACTGCACTTTAGAACAAATGAATTAAATGTGCAGATACAAAAGGCCCAAGGGCTGTGTGTTGGGGATTAACCTGTGTCCCTCCCCGCCCTGCCCTAGGTTCCTGCCATGACTCTCCTGTTTCTGCTGCAGGGGTCTTTGTAGTCCCCCTTTCTCCTACAGCTTCTGCTTCCTGATGGTGTGGCTCACTGGGCAAAGGAAACTCGCTGCCAGAAGGCTCAGAGGGTGCTGGGAAACCTATGGAGTACATGGGAACCAGTGCAGTGTAGCAGGGCCTGTCCATGTGCAGCACAGGGACTCAAGGGGACATGCAACCTTCACAGCATATGACCAAAGGGAACACGCAGCCTGTGGCCACTCAAGTTGGACAGCCCTGGGCCACAGTAAGAGATCTGGGGATGACCCTAGATCACAAACTGAAAAAGAGTAAAAACTGGACTATTCTAGAGAAGTCATAAGTCACCGGGAATGATTATTCCTCTTTGTTCAGCACTGTTGTGGCCTTATTTTAAGTACAGTGTTAAGTTTGGGGAATGGGGGGAGGGGAGGAGCCGCACAGCATCGGCAACGTCAAGCTGACGCGGTACGTCTGGGAAACTTGCCCCTTCCCCAGCCCTTCAGCAGCCATTAGGAAGCTGTGGAGGGACTGGGAGAGAGACAAGGGGTGGAAACGACAGTAAACAGTGCTTACTTTCATTGCCCATCACAGCACCTCGGGCCTCAGAAAACAGCCTGGAGGCCCACAGGCTGTATGTTGAACAAGCCTGATTTAGATTAAATATTAAGAACACCTTTTTAATTTTAAAGGTGGTGAAGCATTGGAACAGGTTACAGAGAAAGGTAGCATATCTGTTATTGACAGTTTAGACAAACACTTGTCATGGTTTAGACAGGTGTAGACAGAGTTTTAGCCAGACTATGATCTCATAGGGATAATGGAGACCTGGTGGGACTCAACCTGTCCTCATGAAGGCCAATGTGGTGCCTATCTTCAAGAAAGGAAGCAAAGTAGATCCGGGGAACTACAGGCCCATCAGCCTGACTTCTATCCTGGGGAAGATCTTGGAAAAAATTATCAAGGAGACCATTCTTGACAAACTGGCTGATGGCAACATCCTGAGGGATAGCCAGCATGGGTTTGTTGCAGGCAGGTCTTGCCTGACCAATCTCATCTCCTTCTACAACCAGGTGACATGTCACCTGGACAAGGGAGAAGAGACTGATGTCATATATCTTGATTTTAAAAGAGCCTTAGATCTGGCATCCCATGATCATCTTATAGAAAAACTGGCCAACTGCAGCCTCGGCTGCATCACAGTCCACTGGCTGGGGAATTGGCTTCAAGGTCGGACCCAGAGAGTGGTAGTTGATGGAAGTCAATCATTGTGGTGTGCCATGACCAGTGGGGTCCCCCAAGGTTCGGTTCTTGGGCCTATACTCTTTAACATCATTAATGATGTGGACATTGGTATCAGAAGCAGACTGGCCAAGTTCGCCAATGACACCTGAGGGCAGGATGGTGATCCAGGCCGACCTTGACAGGCTAAGAAAATGGGCGGATGAAAACCTGATGGCCTTCAACACTGAAAAATGCAAGGTACTCCACCTTGGCAAGAAAAACCGGCAGCATGCTTATAGGCTCGGTAGTGTTACACTTGCTAGCACCACAGCTGAAAGGGACTTGAGGGTCATGATTGATCTCAAGATGAATATGAGCCACCAATGTGATGTTGCAGCTGGTAAAGTGAGCAAAACTCTGGCTTGCTTCTGCATCCATAGATGCTTCTCAAGCAAACCCCAGAATGTCATCCTCCCACTGTACTCAGCCTTGGTGAGGCCACAGCTGGAGTACTGCATCCAGTTCTGGGCTCCACAATTTAAAAAGGGTGTGGAGAAGCTTGAGAGAGTCCAGAGGAGAGCCATGCAAATGATCAGAGGGCAGGAGAGCAGACCATAAGATGAGAGGCTGAGAGATATGGGACTCTTCAGCCTGGAAAAGCGCAGGCTCAGGGGTGACCTGGTGGTTGCTTATAAGTATATAAGGGGTGTACATCAGGATCTGGGGGAACGTCTGTTCACCAGAGCGCCCCAAGGGATGACAAGGTCAAATGGTCACAAACTCCTCCAAAACCCATTTCAGGCTGGATGTAAGAAAGAATTTCTTTACTGTCCGAGCCCCCAAGGTCTGGAACAGTCTGCCAGCGGAGGTGGTTCAAGCGCCCACATTGAACACCTTCAAAAGTAAATTAGATGCTTATCTTGCTGGGATCCTATGACCCCAGCTGACTTCCTGCCCTTTGGGCAGGGGGCTGGACTCGATGATCTCCTGAGGTCCCTTCCAGCCCTAATGTCTATGAAATCTATGAAACTATCCCCTTTGCTTTTGGCTGCCCCCTTCTTGCTTAAGTCTTGAATTCAAGACTAAATGTTTTATTGGGCATACTACACATGCAATTAATGTGACTAAATATACTATGGCTCAATTTAAGCTGAAGTAAACTAAACCTAACATCATCTACACGTGCATTTAAGCCACTCGTATCAGACAGGACCACTTGTATCTGACAGGACTATTTGGCAGTGCAGTAAATTAGTCTACTGCACCCTAATGGGCATGCATGTGAGACGGTGATGCTTTACTGTGCAGCAGATTAGTTCTCTGTACAGTAAAACATCTCATGTAGACCCACCCTCTGAAAGGCATGGACACAATTCAAGGCCCCTGGAAATCATTAGAAAGGCTCCTATTGGCTTGAGTGTTATATAAGGCCATGCTCTTGTTCACCCAAAAACTATCAAGTCTGATGCAGAAATTACTGGATGAATGCAGATGTTTTCTATGCAGAAGATCAGGCTCTGACTGGAATGGCCTCCCTATCTAACAGTAATTTCTATGAGTCAACCTAGTAAAAACAGCACTTTACCTTGCATAAGAATATATTACCATTGCTGCATAGCTTCAAATGTTATAGAGAGAGAAAATATTTTTAAATGATTACTGAAGGTATTTGAGGGACTCTAGGTATAGCACATAACAGAATAGGGTCCTGGTCCGTGAATGGAGTCTTAGGTCATACAGCAACCCAGTAATAATTAAATACAGTTAGGGACAGGGTAAAAAATTCTTGTCTTACTGCTTCTGACTTTCCAGAGTCTTTGACCACTTACTTAGCTTTTGTTTTCTGCTTTGTTTTACCCTATAATTTCTTACTGATGCAGCTGTAATAATGGTAGCAACTGTGGGAAATTTTAGGGTAGGTAAACAAAGCTCTTGTGATTCAATCTGTAAAACAGGGTTAATAATATTTACCTATCTGTGTAAAAACTTTGAGGGCCGGCCCCAGTAGAAAAGCATCATGTGCATGGGTGACTGGTGCCTCCTGAGTCAGGGTAGGAATGTGCCCCCCTGACACCAGTCAGTGCCCGGGGGGAAGGGGGTGTCTGCTAGCAGCTGATCTCACTCATCAAAAAGCGGCCGCTTCTGGAAGTCCCGTGGCCACTTTTGCTGGTGGCCTTGCTCCCTGGCCAGTGCTCTCAGGGTGGGCACTGGTGCTCCCGCCTGCCCCCCTGCCTGCCAACCAAACAGGGAGTGCAGCCTGACAAGGGGGTTCACTGCCCTCAGGGGGTGCATGTGTATCCCCTACACATCCGCACTGATCATGTGGACAATATCCTGCAATAGAACCCCTGATGATCAGGCCTTACAAATCATTTTCTTATCATGATTTATTGTACTGGAAATAATTGTCTTGGCTAATCAGAAATCAGAAACACGTAATCATACCTGTATGATTAAGTCTTGACTATGAAAGGACCTGCACTCTTATGTCTTGGGGAAGTATTAAACCTTCCAAGAATTGCACAGAAATCAACCTTTCTTCAAACTATTAGGCCTATTGCAAACAAAGCTGGCTCAACTTCTCACGTTTTCCACACCGTACTTTCCTCAGTTATTAAATTACTAGCCACACCTCTATTTTACTTCCCTTTCCTCCACCCTCCACCTACTCTTTGCTCTTTTTTTGAATGAAGACTTTCATCAAGACACGTTTAATCATATGTCTCCAAGGCAAATAATAGGGAAAGGTAAAGATGATGAGTATTACAATAAAAAGTAAGTAGAATCCTACAATATGCAAAGTTTATGCCACTGTCGCAATATTCTTAGCAGAAGAATCATCTCTATTGCATCACCATTCATTTTTATGAACAGTTTCTGCTTGTTTCATCAAAAAAGCAATCAGGCATCATCTGTATTGCAGGCTTACAAGGGTGCCCTGAGCTGAATCCTCTCGTTCAGAAGTTCTCAGACTTTTTCTTATTGTGTACCCCCCTTCCAGATTTACTAGCTGCCTGCATACCCCTACCAGCATGTTTTATATTTTAACCCCTTAAATGGCAATTATTATTATAATGAACATTAAATCCGCCATTAATTTCTCCTGTGTATCCCCCAGAGATGTCTTGTGTACCCCCAGGTGTACATGTACTACAGTTTGGGAACCCCCTCTGGTTCCTTCACATACTTCCTAATGGAAAATAGAACATGGACTTGATTTTGTAAGCAACAGCTATACTAGTGGTTCCCAACTTTTTTGGACTTGAGGCATCTCTCATTGGACTTGAGGTGCGCCTCCATAACTTTAGTGAATTGAGTGGCACCCAGTTTCAAAACCTATTACAGGGCCTGGGCAGTAGGAATAGGGGATGGTACAGGCAGGAACAAGCCTGAGCCTGGTTTATCTGCTTAGCTTATCTGCTTGTCTCCTCATACATCACTTATCTCCTTATATCTGACAACGCCTTTCAAAGGCTCTGGGGGCAAGCTAGGGTGCCCCAGCACCTTAGTTGAGTATGACTAGGCCATACCAAATGTTCCAGCCAAATCTCCTTTTATGTTCTGGTTACCTAAGTTGTCCCTACAGTTGTAACCAGATGAATAAAGCATTAGTTTTCTTTTCATGTCTTCCAACTATTCCAGGGTGGGCAGTTATTTTGGGTGGAGGGCTGCTTACCAAGTTTTAGCAAGCTGCTGAGGGCTGCATGGGTATCCCCACCCCTTGGCAGGTGCCTCTCCCCCTGGTCACCATCTTGTGACTGGAAGTCCTGCCCCCTCACCCTTGACCTTTTCCACCAGAACTCCCTCCTCTTGCCCCCTGGAAGTACTTCTTTCAGCAAGGGGTTCTGCCATCTCAGAACCAGAAAATACCAAATTATATTCTAAAAAGTGAACATCTACAACATTCATGAATTTGATTTTAAAAATAATTTTGTCCTGATTTACATTTTTTTATGTAGTGTACATAGAGGTGTTTGCACAACAGCTTAAAATGAAGTCTGACTCTTGTATATTGTGGGGGGTGGGGATAGGTATAGGTTGGTGAGGGGCTGTGGGTGTTTGGGTATGTGGGGTATGGGGGAGGGTGTGTGTGGGGGTGGATAGGTGTGGGGGTGTGGGATCATGTGGGTTTGTATGGATAAGTGGGGTGTGGGTGGGTGTGGAGTTTTAGGGGGGCTGTGTGTGTGGGGAGTGGTGCAAAAATTGCGGTTCATTTCTTTTGGAGGCTCGCAAATAATATTTCTCAGGCACACACTATTAGCAGCACAAAAGGTGTATTTGCAAATAGGGTCAGAGCAGAGACAGAAAATCTCAGATTGCTCCACTGCCGAGGAAACCCGCAGCAGGCACTATATACTCCCTCTCCTGGGCACGTGTGCAGAGGCAGGAACTCTTTACAGCTTATTTCCGGTTCATACAAACATACATGTGATTACGTCACTTCACCCGTCGCATGTGCATTATAATTAACTACTTAAGTATGCGGGGCGGATAGGCATATATGCATCAGCTAATTACGCACGC